>NC_090827.1:78668176-78971206 GCF_028021215.1 Eschrichtius robustus
AGGCTCAGTAGTTGTGGCACACAGGCTTAGCTGCTCCACGGCATGTGGGATCCTCCCGGGCCAGGGCTCGAACCCGTGTCCCCTGCATTGGCAGGCGGATTCCTAACCACTGCACCACCAGGGAAGTCCCTACACCCCCAGATATAAGAAAGGGAAAAAATTACAGAGACTGGACTTCACAGTGATCCAGAATGCAGTTGGTGTCTTGGATAATGTATACATGAGTTTTGTCCAAAGGGATGAAAAGATCCACAGTGGTTCCCTTCCTGTAGTAACTCCATCCCTTGGTTAAGTGGCAAAAAGGCTTGATTGAAAAATGTACAGTCTCTTTCATTTACATCTTCCTTATATTACTTCTCTGAGCCTCAGTTTCTTCATCAGTAAAACAAGAACTAATAATCCCTACAATATAAAGTGGTCCTGAGAAGTACATGAGGTAACATATATAGAGCATCTATATACATCCTTCTTTAAGGCATTTATCTGGGTTGCTTGGAAGAGATAGTCTGACCTTACCGAGATTAAAGGTCTAATGTGATTGCAATTGTTAGGGGCCCTGATAGTTCTTGTTACCATTATTAATTGTAAGTAATTAACACCAATGTTCACAGTGCAGAGAAAGGAAACAGGCAGGAGGCAGGAAAATGCTTAAACTGTGTCATTAAACAGGCCAGGCAGATTGGTCTCCACCGACCTCCCAGGCAGGGTTTAGGAGCTGTCCGCCGCTTGTTACTCCTGCCTTTTCCCTCCTCAAGGCTCTCATCCCACAACAGTCCCACAAAATGTGGTCCTTCGCAGGCCTTTGGGGGAAATGTCCTGCTGTCATTTGCTGTAATCTGACTTGGCAGGCAGCCCTCTCTGCCTTCAGTTGTGCTATCTGCAGGGCAGATTGGTGCTTGGTCTCCTCCAGGCTTGCAGATAAACACCCTTGGCCACAGCCTGGTGAGCTGCAGGGCCAAGTCGCTGGGAGCAGGAGCCTTGGACTGAAGAAGGGGGACTTGTAGGTCTTTTGGATATGATAATTCCCTCAATTGACTATCGTGTGTCCTTTGATGACCTTGAGCCGTTGCATGAGGGCAGGCATGTTCCCAGGGCCCTGGGACCTTCTCCAGGTCTCACCCCATCCTGAAAAGATAAGGCAACTGTTCGCCATTCAAGAGCAAGGTAACAGCTTAGTGGGTTGAGACCAAGGGTTCAAAACCTTGATCCGACTGCTAGCTTGGGGAAACACCTCAACCTCCCTTTCCATCAGTTTCCTTGTTTACCTTTTCCCGCAAAAGGGACGCTAACGTGGTGTGCTTCACACGCCCCTGGGCCCCATAACAGAAGCTGGATGGGCTGCACACCTAGGTGGGTAGGTCAGGTTGACTGCAGGGGAGTGGGCAATGCCTCCCTAGGAAATATTAATCTTATTTATTGAATTCTAGGTGGAATGGTGCTACTGCTTTAGAAGAGTGGCCCGGTCTCAGCCACCAGACTCCCTTGGTTCAAAACCCAGCTCCACCTCCTACTAGCCTTGTGACCTGGGATGGGTTATTTAACCTCACTTTACCTCAGCTGTAAAATAGGCTTATTGTGAAGTTGAAATGAGTTGAAAGGTACAAAGTGCTTAGAATAGTCCCTGGCACAATGTCAGCTATTACTAGTATTATTTTCTTGAAAGGAAGGCACCCTGGGTAAAATCAGTCAGATCTGGGTTAGAGAGCCAGTCCCGCCATATAATTACTAAACTAAAGAAGCAATTTAATATCTCTTCGTATGAGTTTCATCATCTGGAAAACAGAATACTTACCAAACCCAGTGCTGTCACGAGGAATAACTGAAATGATTTTATATAAAGTGCCTGGTATATAGTAAGCACTCAATAAATGTTAAATTGTATATTATTATAGGAAACAATTGTTATATTGGATACAGCTAGACTTCTAAGGCCATGCTACAGTTTGGATATGATAATGATGGAAACAGTAGTAACTTGAGAACCAAAGATTCTCTGAGCAAAACAGACTTCCCAAAAGGCCCCCAAAGGCTTAAAAGGAGAACCTGATTAACAAAGATTTTCTTGTTTATCTTGGACTTCCAGGGGAGGGGAACTGCCAGTTGAAATGCCTGAACCTTTGCAGAACAGTGGGCAGTAGGATTCTGCGATGTAAATAAACAGTGGGTTTTCCTGGAGCAGTGATTCCTGGCTTCCTGGCTTGCAGTGTCTCCTTTTTAGATTTGAATTCCTCACTGAAAGTGGAGAAATAGGGTCTGCTAGGATTCTGACTACTTAAAAGGCCATTTTGTAAGATGCTACCAAGAGGGGACGTATGAGGGATGCTCTAAAATGTGTCCTCCTCATTGTCTCAGTATCCATGGACTCCCCGGTGGTACATAACTATTCTTGATATTTCTGTGCTGGCATCACATAGACTCACTTTCATGTGGGTGGCAAATTTATTGTCCTCTGACAGGGCCTCCAAAGTATCAAGGGCTTTTCAAAACCATTTGGAAGGAAGACTACATCACTCTTTCTGGGTTAATAGGATTTAACCATCTGTTATCTCCAAAGAATAAAGGTTTACATGAAAGCCATACAAATTGCAAAGCACAAAAACTGCACTGAGCTGAAATCAAAAACAGAAAATGTTGGTTGTCCCCTATAAACTTTTTACATTCATCTTTTCCTCTTACTTTGTTCTAAGGGACATGAGGACACCACAGTGACCTGTTGCTTAGTTACCCACAGATATATTTCAGATCAGTATAAGGAAGAACTTTCTAAAAATTAGAGTTGTCCAAAAATCCAGTAGTTTGCCTTTAGGTCACTAAGCAACAGTGACCTGTTGCTTAGTTACCCACAGATATATTTCAGATCAATACAAGGAAGAACTTTCTAAAAATTAGAGTTGTCCCAAAATCCAGTAGTTTGCCTTTTAGGGCACTGAGTTCCCTGTCACTGAAGGTGATTGTTTTTTGGTATATTTAGTACCTGGTACATGTTTGCTGAATGAATGAGTGACAAAGAAGATTTGTGTTTCTCTAGCAGCATATGCCGCTCATCTGTAAAATAAAGACTATAATCACTGATCTCATAGGATCATTCTAAAGATTAAATGAGAAAATACATGGAAAGTACCCAGCATAGTATCTTGCACTTAGTGAACTGCTCATTAAATAGTAATAATCATTATGTTTTATTTTATATTATATTCTAAAAGGAGAGAAGGGGTTCCTGGGATTCAGGTAGAGGGTAGACAAGATGACCTCCAAATTTGAGATTTGCGGTTTCTGTGCTTATCTCTCTATTCCTGTTCTCTTCACCCCTGCCCTTCTGTGTCTGCCTTTCTAGAAGAACTTCTCCCCCCTGTTCCAGGGAGCCATGCTCCTTGACATGGTAGATTGACAATACACTCCTAACAGTGGTTAGGTTCTGTCCCAATTAACCAGAGACTCTTTTTTTAGTATCACTAATATGTGACTTGAAATGTGTGGACTTAAATTCCACCATTATTTTCCAATGACTCTTAGTCGCTTCTTGTGTTTGATGCATTTGTCACAAGGACATAAAAGACTTCACCAACAGCAGAGTGGAAACTCTCCAAGAATTTTCTTTAATGGCCTCTTGGTGCAGAGCATGACAACAGCGCACATATGATGGTGAGGACTAAATATGTCATTGCTATTTGTTGAGATGATTTACATAACTTGCTTATGACTACTTCTGTCAGTCGCATGGCCTGTTTGAATAGTACGCTGTGTGTTTAGGCTTCTGCATACTCATGTTAATACATGAGTCATCTGGTGTTTTCAAACTCCTCATTAATTATTATCATTATGCTTGTATTATGTCTTCCACAGCACACATACAAACTCAGCTATTCTACCTGTAGTCTTTTTTCCCCTTTGGGACCCTAGCAAATTTGGTTTAACAGTCATCTCTGAAGACTTCTGTGTTCTAACTTAGCAATGGATTAAAAGAAAATTATTAGGTTTTTATACCAGGGCAGAACTGCTATCCCTAAGTATGTAGCTATCTAAGTGGCTGCCACTCAGCATATTGTCCCTAAACCCTGAACCGTGCAGACAAGCGTCGGAGAGGATCCTGGGGAATGTGTACCGCATTCCTGGGGAATACCCCTGGACATACAGAGACCTCGTATTCACTTCATATTGCTGCTGTAACGAATTAAACTTGGCACCTTAAAACAGCACAGACTTATTTTCTCACAGTTCTGGAGGCCAGGAGTTTGAAATCAAGGTGTTGGCAGAGCCTTACTTCCTCTGGAAGCTCCAGGAAAGAATCCTTCTTTGCCTCTTCCAGCTTCTGGTGCCTCCAGGTGTTCCAGGCTTGTGGCTGCATCCCTGCGGTCTCTATCTCTGTCTTCACATCACCCTCTCCTCTGTATCTGTGTCTTTTCTTCTGTCTCCTAAAAAGACACTTGTCATTGGATTTAGGATAAATCAGATAATCCGGGATGATCTCATTTCAAGATCTTTAACTTAATTACATCATCAAAGACTTTTTCTAATAAAGTCACATTCACAAATTCTGGGGGTTAGGATATGGGTATATCTTTTGGGGGGACACAGGCCCCTCCCACTACTTATAGAGAAATTCCTTGTCCACTTAGAGGCTGAAATATTGTGCAGAATCCAGCAAGGAGAGTTAGAATTGGCAGCCTTCACCACTACCATTATTTATTCCTATCTTCAAAGTACAATAGTTAAGTGTTTCATATTCTAAAGACCTACTGAATTTTTTTAGTCAATAGTGTAATTTATCTACAAAAGCAAATCAGTAGGGGCTTCCCTGGTGGCGCAGTGGTTGAGAATCTGCCTGCCAATGCAGGGGACACGGGTTCGAGCCCTGGTCTGGGAAGATCCCACATGCCGCAGAGCAACTGGGCCCGTGAGCCACAGTTACTGAGCCTGCGCATCTGGAGCCTGTGCTCCGCAACAAGAGAGGCCGCGATAGTGAGAGGCCCGCGCACCGCGATGAAGAGTGGACCCCGCTTGCCGCAACTAGAGGAAGCCCTTGCACAGAAACGAAGACGCAACACAGCCAAATAAATAAATAAATAAATAAATAAAAATTAAAGGTGCTAATAATTAAAAAAAAAAAAAAAAAGCAAATCAGTAAAGGTCATTTTAGGTTGCTTTGATATACAAGTAGTATCCTGGTTAAGGAAGTGACTATTCCACTGAACCCTGAGCCCAAAGCACAAGTTTTCACTTCCAGGAGCCACGTTTTCAAAGGGACCTTAACAAACTAGAGGGCATCCTGGGTGGACCCTTTACCACTACCTGGACTACCCAGGAAGACAACTGGAAGAACCAGAGACAAAAAGACAAGAGAGAAACCACAATACTGTCTTTAATTTGGGGGACTGGCATGTTTTGAGGGAATGAATGTGATCTATGTTACACTGAATGGCGGAACAAGAGCCAAAGGTCATATTAACAAGAGGGAAGCATTCATTCAGCTGTTGGCAAACTGATGAGCTCCCCATCACTGGAGGTGTTTCAAACAGAAGCTGATAGGTCATCTGTCTGGGATGTTGTAAAGAGGATTCTTGCACTTGGTGAGAATCTAAGATCATTACCCAACTCAAAATCCTGTGACTTCTAAATAATTTTAAAACCTCAAATATAGATCATCATGTGGGAACATCAGACACCAGCGGGTGGATTCCTCTTCCTCTTCCTTGATTGAGGAATTTGCTCAGGTTCTTCCTCCCACCTGGATTTCTTCCCACTTGCCCAAATCCCATTTATCTTTCAGGATCCTCCCTGAGGACCATCTGTTCCATGAACTTTCCTTGACTGTTCTGGGCCAGACTACACTGCTATCTTACTCCTTTCCCTCCACACTTGTGTCCCTGGCTCCTATTTTGGAGGACCATACTCATTGTGGATTCTCTTGCAGTGTTTTAACTATTTTTTTTTTTCTGGATGTAAGCTCCATTTTCATAATAGACTTAAACTCATTGAGGATGAAATCGAATTGCTATGGGAACTCCCACAGAAATGCAGACAAACGTCAGGCAGGTAATAGATGATACGTGAACACCTGTAGAATTGAAACAGTAGAAAAATGTTGAGAATTCAAATACCTTCCTCCACCTTGTCCTTCCTTCCTTAAAGCTTGGTTGTCTGTTAAAAAAAAACCATAAGCGTTTCCTGAGTATGTTTTTCAGCTTTGAGTGGAAGAAGGCCAGCCTGCTTCTTTACCATGCTTCTCCTCTGACATCAGCACTGCCCAGGACCCTATGGCAACTAGCTGCATGAACAGAGCCCTTGGTCAATGCAAAACACTCTACTTTCATTTTTGTTATTGGCAGGGGGTCTGTTCCATTTCACCGTGTTGGTAGACCAGAAACTGGAAGGATATCTCTTCTGGGCCAGAGTTCTTACAAACAAACCCAAGTTTTAAAGGTGTGCCATGACACCCCAGGGGAAAGACAGTAAAATCTGTCAAGAGAGACAAAGCTCCTCGGGCTTGTGAAAGTCCATCACTAACTTCTAAAACTTGCATCTATTTGGCTTGCCACCCGGGACTCTTCTCACTTAACACTTCCCTTGTTTTTCCCATTTTCTGAACACCTATGTTCTCAGTTATTGACTCCAGATATATTACATTGTCTCCCTTTAGTTCAGTTCTTTCATTTCCTGACCATATTTCAACTTCTTTAAAGACCATTTATATATATTTTTTCTGTCTTTTCTAGTGTTGGCAACACTATGCAGACTTGTGTCATTCACAGACTGCGTTAATGAATTGCTTACTCTCTCGGAGACCATTGATTTAGATATTAAGTAGGAGCAGAGCTAACCTATACCTTTGCAGCAGCCCATACGCACCTGCCCTCCCTCTGTTCCCTCTGTCTGTCCTCTGCAATGCAAATGGCGCCCCTGCCTTCCCAGCCTCCACTTCCAACCTAGGCTCTTGGTTCAAAGACAGTTTTTATCCCATGTTTGACTACTTTTATTCAGGTCACTAAAGCACTAATTTCTCCCTGTTATATATGTGTCTATAAGCTAAGGAATAGCCCACAGAGCACTTCTTCATCCTCTTATACACCTTAGTTCACAGTTGGTATTTATAAAATAATTGATGGCACTTTGATACCTCCAAGTCTCACATAATTTATCTATAATTTAACTGTAAATTTACTTTGTTTAATAGAGGAAGATAGAGTTTGCCCTAACTTTGGCAATTACTTTCCCCCAATAATCTAATTTAGGAGTTGAAGCCAGAGCTATAGCAGTGGTTAGACGAACACGCCTGCTAGATAATCATTTTAGAAAGAGAAACGAGGCCGCTGGTGTGAAGAATTTATTGGCACTAGTCCACCCTATTGCTCTGTGGGTGTATTTATTTATTTATTTATTTTTAAATTTTATTTATTTATTTTTGGCTTTGTTGGGTCTTCATTTCTGCGCGAGGGCTTTCTCCAGTTGCGGCAAGCGGGGGCCACTCTTCATCGCGGTGCGCGGGCCTCTCACTATCGCGGCCTCTCTTGTTGCGGAGCACAGGCTCCAGACGCGCAGGCTCAGTAGCTGTGGCTCACGGGCCCAGTTGCTCTGCGGCATGTGGGATCTTCCCAGACCAGGGCTCGAACCCGTGTCCCCTGCATTGGCAGGCAGATTCTCAACCACTGCGCCACCAGGGAAGCCCTGTGGGTGTATTTCTGGTCTTCATGGTTCCAGATGGTGTTCCTGACTGTAACTGTGATCTCTGCACTGAGGTGTGGCCTTAGTGACCAGTTTGAAACCAACTCTGCAGCCTTTCTGCCCTGCAGAGCTTCATCCAAATTTTAAAGTATCATCAACAACAGGAAAACCTTAAGCTCAGTTTTGTTTTAACGGCTAATTCATCTTGGATTTTTAAAACAATTTTTATTTGAAGTATAGTTGATTTACAATATCGTGTTAGTTTCAGGTGTACAGCACAGCGATTCAGTAATATATATATTCTTCTTCAGATTCTCTTCCCTTATAGGTTATTAGAAAATATTAAATATAGTTCCCTGTGCTATACAGTAGATCCTTGTTGGTTATCTATTTTATATATAGTAGTGTGTATATGTTAATCCCAACCTCCTAGTTTATCCCTCCCCCCAACCCCACAAGCTTAGTTTCTTGAAGGGAAAGACTAAGGGATTCTTGGTCTTTACGTGTTTGAGACACACTGTAAAACATTAAGGTTGGTTGAAGGGATTCAAAGATTTTGAACATTAAATAAGTCAGCAAAAATTATGAAGCACACTGAGTACAGTAGGGCAGAGTCTCATGCTGTTTGTATGGCCACAATCCACAGCGTGTCCTTGCTCTAGAGAGCAGTTTCTATCACTTGACTGGGCTCTCTTATACACTCACAGAACAAAGCTCTTTCAGGATCCAATAGTTCTGTGATCATTTTGGGGACCTGGCTGTAGGTTACACTTTCTTCCTCTCATTTGAAGCCGGTTCTTCCTCTTGCCTCATGAGCCCTTCAGCAAACGGCTCACCTGGTGCCTCTATCAAGTATAACAATCAGTTAGAGCAGTCAATTTAGACCTTGGTTAAAATTTAGTGGCACACCTGTGACAAGGTTGTAATTCTCCACTTTTGCCATTGCACCTGGCTGGGAACCAGGGCGGGTGCAAGGAAAAGATTGAGGCCCACAGGAGGTGTTGGAAGCAGATCTGGGTCCTAACCACAGCCTCAACACCCTACTGTCTCTACCTGAGTCTCTAAAAATAACAGTGACAGGGCCATGAGTAGGTGAGGCAAATGCGGCACTCACCTTAGGGTGCAAATTTTAAGGGGGCACCAAAAAAAACACTTAGTAATCACTGTAAGTAGTATTTTAATGTATTATTTTTTAAAACCAAAATTAATGCAAAATAAATCCATGGTGATCAAAATTTAAATAAAGACAAGGATTGGTAGCTCAAGTTATCTAAAGGTTATTTAAGATTATCACTTAGTCAAAAGAAATTGTCAAACATGGCAATTTCCTCAACTGAAAATCAGACAGGTAAAGAGGTAGATTTTGAAAATAGTATTGATGGGCTTGCTTCCTTTAAAGCCAGGGAAATGAAACTATGGGAAACAAATTTTGGTTTTAGTATAAGTAAAATATTTAAACTTAAAATAATGTTGTACATTTAATATACATATTTTTCATGTTTCCCACATTTTTTCAACTGTCTTAATGATCTGGGAAAAAAATAACCATTAAAAAAATACACAAAAACATGTATATCAGTACCCACGTTTCCTTTTGCCTTAGGCTGCAACACGGACCACATAGTGCGGATAGGATAAAAGTATCTGTTATTTAGGAATGTCTTCAGTGGATTTTTTCTGACACTGTTTGTCATAGGCTAAGTAGGAATTTTCCAG
The DNA here is from genome assembly GCF_028021215.1 of Eschrichtius robustus. NCBI lineage: Eukaryota > Metazoa > Chordata > Mammalia > Artiodactyla > Eschrichtiidae > Eschrichtius > Eschrichtius robustus. The sequence goes on from NC_090827.1 coordinate 78,677,552, forward strand.
AAGCCTTTTCCAGAAGGCTTTCTGACAGATAAGGGGAGAACGCTAATGGTCCAAGGTGCCTGACTAATAAGGCTCCTCACACACTTTCCTTCTCAAAGAGCATCTGGAGCTTCAGGATTTCTAGTTTATCCCATCGCCCACCCCTCCGTCAGCGGCCCTTGGCCTGCCACTATTTTAATTTTTTCATTTATTAGTGAATTTCAGTGAAAGCTCATCAGTGTTTATCCTCTGGATAGGAAAAATTATCTCTGATTTACCATTTGTTTAAATGATTTCCATTTCTTTTGTGTTACATATGTCAGGATATTTTAGAACAACAAGAGTTGTCAAAATAAAGGAATGCTTACAAACAAATGGGAGAGCCCCAAATTCCCCAAATACCATCCGTTCTTCAGATCAGATTATACGCTGAGAATTCTAATACTGAAACTGTTTAGCCATTAAGGACTTTATTCTGTTTATATAAATCTAACTAATGCCACTAAATATCTTTGCATTTTCTAAACTGTTCCTAGACCTTGCTTTTGCTTTTAAAAGTATCTACTTCTCTACTTTATTACCCTTAATTTTTTTTTCCCTCTGTGGCCAAGAATTGCTAATAGATTCGTTCAGGCCTCAGGGCAGTGTCCTGTGCTCAGCCCCGGCAGGACTGCAGTAACAGCCAAGGCGTGTATTGCCACCAAGAAAGCAGATGCAGTCTTTGGCTGTGGGAGCAGTTGGTTATTCCCGCTTCATTCTGTCCTGGACGCTATCCATACACTGTAGGAAGGACACTGTTAAGTTGGGAGCTTGCAGAAGAGTGTGGTCAGCCTCTTGGATTCTGAAGGAAACCTGAAGGAATGTCAGATGCACCTAAGGCTACTGAACCTTAGGGGGAGGACTTGGGGGCTGCCTTCATATAATTGAGGGATTCAAGGAATTAGACATATTCTAAATGGCACCCATGAGGGGGTGGGTGAGTTCCAGGGAGGCAAATTTTTGGTCAATATATGGACTTCCCCTCCCTAGGAGATTAGAGCTATCCAAAGGCAGAATGATCTATTTTATAAAGTAATTAAGGCCTATTTCATCTAAGGACCATCTCTCAAGGCTCCCTTTCAACCCAAAAAGTTTCTGGCTACCATGATTCATGTCTGTCAAGGGTAAAGTACCAATGCAGGACACACTGCCATTTGACTACAAGGATACATTCTTTTTAATATTCTGAGGTCCCATTACTATTGTTTGAATAGTGCATGGGACTCATGCAACTATTCAAGAGATGCTTTAGAGTCATGTCTTGACCTTTCAGTAGAAGGAAAATGTGAAATTGTCAGTGCAGCATGCCAGATGACATGTTTATCCAGCACCTTTCCAAAGTGGAGTATATGGATTATTCTGACTACATCGGATAACCATTTCCTATAAAGCCAGGGTGCATTTAAAGGAAACTTAGTGGGGCAATAGCCACCAGGGACCCCATTGTTCTGGTAGGTTATCTCATACGAAATTTTTTCTACTTCCAAATAGGCTATATCCCAAAGGCTGTTCTTTTGTGTGTGTGCTTTTTTATCATCCAGTTTTATTGAGATATAATTGACATACAGTACTGTATAAAGTATACAGCATTATAATTTGACATACATGCATCATGAAATGATCACCACAGTAAGTTTACTGAGCATCCATCATCTCATATAGATATAAAATAAAGGAAAAAATTGTTTTCCTTGTGATGAGAATTCTTAGGATTTACTCTCTTTAATATATAACGTATGGCAGTGTTGACTTTATTAATCATGTTGTACATTACATCCCTAGTGCTTATTTATCCTATAACTGGAAATTTGTATCTTTTGACCACCTTGACCCATCCCCCCTTCCCCCCACTCTGGTAACCACAAATCTGATCTCTTTTTCTCTGAGTTTGTTTGTTTGTTGAAGTATGATTGACCTACAGCACCATGTTAGTTCCTGGTACATTGCATAGTGACTTGATATTTCTAGACATTACAAGATGATCACCACGATAATCTAGTTATGATACGTCACCATATGAAGATACTACCCATTATTATTGACTGTATTATTTCACCCCCTGACTCCTTCATTTTGTAGCTGGAAGTTTATACCTCTTAATCTCCCTCCTAAAGCCTGTTCTTAAGGATATTAAGTCTTCAGTCTATTGAATTTTCCAGTGCAGGCGACAGTGTACCTATGACCTCTAACGACCCTCTTGGCTGCGGATGGTGCTGGTTCACGTTTGCTATGAAATGTATCTTTGTTGACAAGCCACAGACGTTTAGAATTTGAAAGTTAGGTAGAAAAAGTTCTGGACAGATTTCAGGCAAGATAAACCAGGGGGAAAGGAAGCAGGGATTAAGGACAAACAGAAATGGAGATTTTGTTATTTTTCCTGGCACTTCCTGGCGTGACATTGGTGGACTACACATCTCTATAAAAGTCCCCTCGGGTGTCTCTTCCACCCCACATAAGAGGAGAAGGAGGAAAAATGGTTCCCAAGTCACAAGAGCATTGTATCAAGGCAGAATAAGAGTTCCATCCCAAACCACACACCCAAGGAGGCAATCTACTTCCTGCTCTTTCTCACTCCAAACTGCAAAAAAGCCACCCTGCAGCTCTCTTGCCTTACCCCAGCCAGGATCAGAGTGCTGACAGCTGACACATTGACTGATGTGGGTGGATAGGCCATCTCACTTTTAGGGGAGAAAATAGTTTACCTTTTAAGCCTTAATCATTTTTGATAATTTCTCCTCAATTCATCAGCAAGGCACATATATGTCTAAAAACATGATACATCATACATGCTTATAAGATGTAAACTGGAAATAAGAAACGTCAGGTAAATGATATGAATCATATTTTTTTTAAAGTCTACCTAGTTCTTTCTTTAGAGCCCAAACTGTTTTGTCAGCCAGTTCTCTTTTAATCTGTGTCTATTCGTATAGGCTTTATTTAGTCTAAAGCGAAGTTGAAAAATATATACAGCAGTGTTTACATTAATATTATGTGAAGAATCTGATTTTCTCATAGGGACAATTGCCAGGGAATTCAAATTGGTATCAGAGAAAAAAGAAAGAAAACAAAAACAAATTAGCGTTGGAGCTAAAACCTGCCGTTTTTGCTTGCCCCAATTCACTCATGCTGTGTCAGGCATTTTAACACTCAGTAAAGTCAAAGAATCTTTTTATTCAGAGATCTTGGGAAAACCCATCTGCAATGTGGCCTAAAGAGATTTTTAACTTTCTAATTTCCTGGGGCTCTTTTATTTAGTTAGTTACATTTTGGGATTCTGACTGGTCATAATCAAAAAAGATGCTGGGAGAAAAGTGGCAAAATGGTGAAGAGCAGTAAGGAGTCAGTGCAACTCACAAGTTACTTACCTACTGCACCTCAGTTTCCTCATCTGTTAAATTAAAAACAAAACAAAATCCCTGGGGATTTGTAAGGATTAAATAACATAATATATATAAGGCCCCGGCATAGTGCCTGGCACATGGTGCCTGGCATACTCAAAAAGCTGTTATAAAGAAAGAAAAAAAAAAAAGATTTTCCCAAAAGCCAACCACCCCAAAATAAAACACCTCCACTTTATTAGCACAGATACATAGAACTCTATTTCTGAAAGGGATTTCACAGTATCTAGTCTGATGGTTTGCTTTTTTTTTTTTTTTTTTTTTACTTAAGCCACAGTCCTTTGAACCAAATATTATGAGGACTTTAACGTGTGAAATAAAAGTGGAGCTGGGTCTGGGTGGAGTGGAAAAGTGGACACAGCCCACCATCCCCCCTTCCCTTCCCTGGAAGACCCTGAGGCAACTGACACACCTTCCAGAGCAGAGTGAAAACCAAAAATCTGGTCCAACTCCACCTTTTCACCAACAAGGGAATGGCCTAGAAATGTGACGTTGTTTTTCCACTGGTCCAACCAGAGCTATCACCTGCATTCCTATCAGTCTCCAGTAGCGCACAACAAGAAAGAACACGTGGGAGTATTTGACCCAACTCTTGCAGGTCTAAAGATCTAGAGCTTTAGTTCAAAATATGTGAACTTCTTTTCCTATAGCAGATGATAACCTTTGGGTGGCCCATTTCCATTTTCATGTTTATTTTTCAACTGTTTTTCATGCCACTTAAAGCATTTCCTGTGTGGTTCCAGTACCTTCTATCAGCCTTGAGGACAAAGAGAAGCTGTGTAGGTTTCCATGAAATTTGACTAGAAACAATTTCACCCCCTCCTGCACCCTCTACCTTAGCTGCCTGTGGTCTCTTTTGATGCTAAATAAAATGCTATGCTTTCTAAATGTTTCACATTCAGGGTACTTTACTTCCACCTCTTGACCAGAGCGTTCTTCAAGCCATATTACTGCAGTACAGAAATGTAAACACGAAGCTGACTCAGTGAAAGTTTGAAGTCAATGTATTTTCTTTTTGAGATAAGGCTATGTTTGTACAAACAACCTCGGACTTGATTTGGAAAAGAAAAAACTGCAAGGCAGTTTATGACTGCTGTGCTGTTTCCAAACGTGGCTAGTTTCCTGTTAGGTTATTCATGTGTCCTTATGTTCCTGTGGAAAGCTTCAAGTTATTTTATTTACTTTCAGAAAAGAAGAAAGTTGAGTTGGGGGCTGGGGTATTGCAGGATTCTTTGTTGTCATGAGCGTTGACCCAGAGTCCCCTAGCGCTGACCTCTGTGTGCACTGCTTACCCGGGCTTCTCATTACTGTGTTCATGTCCACCTCCCCTGGACTGGGGACTCCATGGGGGCAGGCATGTCCTTTAAAGCTCTCTTGAAAGTCTCCCCCATAGCCAACTCATTACCTAGCTCAAGGTTGGCGCTCAAAAAATGTTTTTTGAAAACAGAGATGTTTATGATTATCATTGTTACTCATCTCACATTACTGCAGTTCATTAATAAAAATGACTGAAGGCCAAAAAATATGTTTATTGACTGATCAGTAGACTTCCTAGATGTTAATCAGGCATGTTGAAAACTCCATTTTAAACTCTGATACTAAAGGAAAATACATAGTGTGATAGTATTCTGCTAGTTTGAAAATATATATATATAATTGAATGAAAGAGAACTATGAGAACAAAGCAAAAAGACCCCTTAGAAGAACTCTAGCTTTCAGTTTCCAGGCCAATTGAGCTAGACTGGAGACAGAAGGACTTCAGTAACAAATACATGTAAGAATAGTTAATATTTATTGGGCACTTACTATATTCCAGGCATAATTCTAAGAGCTTTATGCCTCATATCTCATTTAATCCTCACAACAACCCTCTGAGGTAGGCTGTTATTATCCCCACTTTACAGACATGGAAACAGAGGCTTAAATTATTGGCGCACAGTGGTGGTGGGATTGGCCCAGGCAGTGTGGCTCCAGAACCCACTTTACCACTACATGACTGAGTAAATGAAACGCATACAGAAGAAAACAATGCTTTCGTCATCGTAAAAATACAACTGCCCCAAGAGCTCTCATTTCTTCTCAGATGATTTAGCTGAAGACCCTGAGGTCCTATATTTTCTGAGTTTTGGAGAACGGTAGGGAAGACAGATACGAGAAAGCCATCAGAGCATTAACTGTTTTTCTTCTGGTCCTGCTCTGACAGAGAATTTTATAAATCACTGGGCTATTTTATTAACAAATTACATTTCAGAGGGTGTATTTCTGGGCATTTCCCAGATCTTACCCCAATAATTTTCACTACACCAACATGAGGACGTTAAAGGGAAATATTATTCCTGCTGGGATAGGTGGTTAAACTGAGGCATAAGGAGGCAAGGCTGCTGGCCCCAGGTCATGTCAGTCACCTGAGTGGGCACTCAGCCCTGGCCTTCTGAGTCACGGCCCGGTTCTGTCCACTGGCAGCACCGCCTCGCACCCATAACCAAGATGAGCAGTCTTGCTTTCTTTTAGGTTTGTGGATGGCTCCTAGAAGATCTTGATTCTCTCCGGAGGATACATCGTTTATCTGGGTCGGTTTCCTGTCACACTGCCCTGTCCCCACCCAGTCAACCATGAACCAGCTGGACCCTGCTGAGGACCCAGATGCCAGCCCTGCCCTGCTCTGTGTGGTGTGCGGCCAAGCCCACGCCCCTGAGGAAAACCACTTCTACACCTACACAGAAGAAGTGGACGATGACCTCATTTGCCACATCTGCCTGCAAGCTCTGCTGGACCCTCTGGACACTCCCTGCGGACACACCTACTGCACACTCTGCCTTACCAACTTCCTGGTGGAGAAGGACTTCTGCCCTGTGGATCGCAAGCCTGTGATCCTGCAGCACTGCAAGAAATCAAGCATCCTGGTCAACAAGCTCCTCAACAAGCTGCTGGTGACTTGCCCGTTCACAGAGCACTGCGCGCAGGTGCTACAGCGCTGCGACCTTGACCATCACTTTCAAATGAGGTAGGGAGGGGCTTCTCCTCCGCCAATCCAGCGAAGCCCCGCCCTCAGGGCGGCCGCTGGAAGGGTGGGGTGTTCCAGGGCCCGGCTGCTTCCCGAGATGCCTATTTCTCTAGCTTCTGCTTTGCAACCAATGGAAGGAGTCATTCAAAATAAGAAAGGTCTTAGGTATTAATGGCTGTGGTTCAGGGTGAGGAAACAGTATGTGGTAGAGTTGTGGGGTGTGAGTTGCGTGTGTGTGTTTATAGGACTGGGGTTTTTTGTTAAAATATACGTCACATAAAATTTACCATTTTCAGTATACAGTTCAGTGGCATTAGGTACATTCATATAGTTGTGCATCCACCACTACCATGCATCCATCTCCAGAACTTTTTTCATCTTCTAGAACTAAAACTTCATACCCATTAAAACACACACACACACACACACACACACACACACACACACACAAAAACTCCCATTCCCTCCTCTCCAGCCGCTAGCAATCGCCATTCTACAATAGTTTCTGTCTCCATGAATTTCACTGCTCTAGGAACCTCATATAAGAAGCATCATTCAATGCTTGTACTTTTGTGACTGGCTTAGTTCATTTGTGTCCATTTGAAATGTGCAAGATACTGGAAAATCTGATGAGCAGCTTTCTCTGAGGCTCCTGGTCCCCAAAAAGATTTCCTGGAGGGCATTGCTTATCTTTTTTGTTGTTATTAAATTTATTTATATTATTTATTTATTTATTTATTTATTTATTTTTGGCTGTGATGGGTCTTCACTGCTGTGTGCAGGCTTTCTCTAGTTGTGGTGAGCAGGGGCTACTCTTTTTTTTTTTTTTAATTTTCTTTTATTTATTTTTTTATACAGCAGGTTCTTATAAGTCATCCATTTTATACACATCAGGGTATACATGTCAATCCCAATCTCCAAATTCATCCCACCACCACCACCACCCCTGCTGCTTTCCCACCCTTCGTGTCCATACATTTGTTCTCTACATCTGTGTCTCAATTTCTGCCCTGCAAACGAGTTCATCTGTACCATTTTTCTAGGTTCCACATATATGCGTTAATATGCGATATTTGTTTTTCTCTTTCTGACTTACTTCACTCTGTATGACAGTCTCTAGATTCATCCACGTCTCTACAAATGACCCAATTTCGTTCCTTTTTATGGCTGAGTAATATTGCATTGCATATATGTACCACAACTTCTTTATCCATTCGTCTGTCGATGGGCATTTAGGTTGCTTCCATGACCTGGCTATTGTAAATAGTGCTTCAATGAAACTTGGGGTGCATGTGTCTTTTTGAATTACGGTTTTCTCTGTGTATATGCCCAGTAGTGGGATTGCTGGGTCATATGGTAATTCTATTTTTAGTTTTTTAAGGAACCTCCATACTGTTCTCCATAGTGGCTGTATCAATTTACATTCCCACCAACAGTGCAAGAGGGTTCCCTTTTCTCCACACCCTCTCTAGCATTTGTTGTTTGTAGATTTTCTGATGATGCCCATTCTAACTGGTATGAGGTGATACCTCATTATAGCTTTGATTTGCATTTCTCCAATAACTAGTGACGTTGAGCAGCTTTTCATGTGCTTCTTGACTATCTGTATGTCTTCTTTGGAAAAGTGTCTATTTAGGTCTTCTGTCCATTTTGTGATTGGGTTGTTTGTTTTTTTAATATTGAGGTGCATGAGCTGTTTATATATTTTGGAGATTAGTCCTTTGTCCATTGATTCATTTGCAAATATTTTCTCCCATTCTGAGGGTTGTCTTTCTGTCTCATTTATGGTTTCCTTTGCTGTGCAAAAGCTTTTAAGTTTCATTAGGTCCCATTTGTTTATTTTTGTTTTTATTTCCATTACTCTAGGAGGTGGGTCAAAAAAGATCTTGCTGTGATTTATGTCAAAGAGTGTTCTTCCTATGTTTTCCTCTAAGAATTTTATAGTATCTGGTCTTACATTTATGTCTTTAATCCATTTTGAGTTTATTTTTGTGTATGGTGTTAGGAAGTGTTCTAATTTCAGTCTTTTACATGTATCTGTCCAGTTTTCCCAGCACCACTTATTGAAGACGCTGTCTTTTCTCCATTGTATATCCTTGCCTCCTTTGTCATAGATTAGTTGACCATATGTGTGTGGGTTTATCTCTAGGCTTTCTATCCTGTTCCATTGATCTATATTTCTGTTTTTGTGCCAGTACCATATTGTCTTGATTACTTTGGCTTTGTAGTATACTCTGAAGTCAGGGAGTCTGATTCCTCCAGCTCCTTTTTATTCCCTCAAGACTGCTTTGGCTATTTGGGGTCTTTTGTGTCTCCTTACAAATTTAAAGATTTTTTGTTCTAGTTCTGTAAAAAATGGCATTGGTAATTTGATAGAGATTGCATTGAATCTGTAGATTGCTTTGGGTAGTGTAGTCATTTTCACAATATTGATTCTTCCAATCCAAGAGCATGCTATATCTTTCCATCTGTTGGTATCATCTTTAATTTCTTTCAACAATGTCTTATAGTTTTCTGCATACAGGTCTTTTGTCTCCCTAGGTAGCTTTATTCCTAGGTATTTTATCTTTTTGCTGCAATGGTAAATGGGAGTGTTTCCTTAATTTCTCTTTCAGATTTTTCATCATTAGTGTATAGGAATGCAAGAGATTTCTGTGCATTAATTTTGTATCCTGCTACTTTACCAAATTCATTGATTAGCTCTAGTAGTTTTCTGGTGGCATCTTTAGGATTCTCTATGTATAGTATCATGTCATCTGCAAACAGTGACAGTTTTACTTCTTCTTTTCCAATTTGTATTCCTTTTATTTCTTTTTCTTCTCTGATTGCCATGGCTAGGACTTCCAAAACTATGTTGAATAATAGTGGCGAGAGTGGACATCCTTGTCTTGTTCCTGATCTTAGAGGAAATGCTTTCAGGTTTTCACCATTGAGAATGATGTTTGCTGTGGGTTTGTCATATATGGCCTTTATTATGTTGAGGTATGTTCTCTCTATGCCCACTTTCTGGAGAGTTTTTATCATAAATGGGTGTTGAATTTTGTCAAAAGCTTTTTCTTCATCTATTGAGATGAACATATGGTTTTTATTCTTCAATTTGTTACTATGGTGTATCACATTGATTGATTTGTGTATATTGAAGAATCCTTGCATCCCTGGGATAAATCCCACTTGATCATGGTGTATGACCATTTTAATGCGTTGTTGGATTCTGTTTGCTAGTATTTTGTTGAGGATTTTTGCATCTATATTATCAGTGATATTGGTCTGTAATTTTCTTTTTCTGTAGTATCTTCGTCTGATTTTGGTATCAGGCTGATGGTGGCCTCATAGAATGAGTTTGGGAGTGTTCCTTCCTCTGCATTTTTTTGGAAGAGTTTGAGAAGGATATGTGTTAGCTCTTCTCTAAATGTTTGATAGAATTCGCATGTGAAGCCGTCTGGTCCTGGACTTTTGTTTGTTGCAAGATTTTTAATCATAGTTTCAATTTCATTACTTGTGATTGTCTGTTCATATTTTCTATTTCTTCCTGGTTCAGTCTTGGAAGGTTATACCCTTCAAAGAATTTGTCCATTTCTTCCAGGTTGTCCATTTTATAGGCATAGAGTTGCTTCTAGTAGTCTCTTAGGATGGTTTGTATTTCTGCTGTGCCTGTTGTAACTTCTCCTTTTTCATTTCTAATTTTATTGATTTGAGTCCTCTCCCTCTTTTTCTTGATGAGTCTGGCTAATGGTTTATCAATTTTGTTTATCTTCTCAAAGAACCAGCTTTTAGTTTTATTGATCTTTGCTATTGTTTTCTTTGTTTCTATTTCATTTATTTCTGCTCTGATCCTTATGATTTCTTTGCTTCTGCTAACTTTGGGTTTTGTTTGTTCTTCTTTCTCTAGTTCCTTTAGGTGTAAGGTTAGATTGTTTACTTGAGATTTTTCTTGTTTCTTGAGGTAAGCTTGTATAGCTATAAACTTCCCTCTTAGAACTGCTTTTGCTGCATCCCATAGATTTTGGATCGTCGTCTTTTCATTATCATTTGTCTCTAGGTATTTTTTGATTTCCTCTTTGATTTCTTCAGTGGTCTCTTGGTTATTTAGTAATGTATTGTTTAGCCTCCATGTGTTTGTGTTTTTTACGTTTTTTCCCTGTAATTGATTTCTAATCTTATAGCGTTGTGGTCAGAAAAGATGCTTGACATGATTTCAGTTTTCTTAAGTTTACTGAGGCTTCATTTGTGACCCAAGATGTGATCTATCCTGGAGAATGTTCCGTGCACACTTGAGAAGAAAGTGTAATCTGCTGTTTTTGGATGGAATGTCCTATAAATATCAATGAAATCTATCTGGTCTATTGTGTCATTTAAAGCTTCTGTTTCCTTATTTATTTTCAATTTCGATGATCTGTCCATTGGTGTAAGTGAGGTGTTAAAGTCCCCCAGTATTATTGTGTTGCTGTCAATTTCCTCTTTTATAGCTGTTAGCATTTGCCTTATGTATTGAGGTGCTCCTATGTTGGGTGCATATATATTTATAATTGTTGTATCTTCTTCTTGGATTGATCCCTTGATCATTATGTAGTGTCTTTCTTTGTCTCTTGTAACATTCTTTATTTTAAAGTCCATTTTATCTGATATGAGTATTGCTACTCCAGCTTTCTTTTGATTTCCATTTGCATGGAATATCTTTTTCCATCCCCTCACTTTCAGTCTGAATGTGTCCCTCGGTCTGAAGTGGGTCTCTTGTAGGCAGCATATATATCGATCTTGTTTTTGTATCCATTCAGCGAGCCTGTGTCATTTGTTTGGAGCATTTAATCCATTCACATTTAAGGTAAGTATCGATATGTATGTTCCTATTACCGTTTTCTTAATTGTTTTGGGTTTGTTTTTGTAGGTCCTTTTCTTCTCTTGTGTTTCCCACTTAGAGAAGTTCCTTTAGCATTTGTTGTAGAGCTGGTTTGCTGGTGCTGAATTCTCTTAGCTTTTGCTTGCCTGTAAAGCTTTTGATTTCTCCATCGAATTTGAATGAGATCCTTGCCAGGTAGAGTAATCTTGGTTGTAGGTTCTTTCCTTTCATCACTTTAAGTGTATCATGCCACTCCCTTCTGGCTTGTAGAGTTTCTGCTGAGAAATCAGCTGTTAACCTTATGGGAGTTCCCTTGTATGTTATTTGTCGTTTTTCCCTTGCTGCTTTCAATAATTTTTCTCTGTCTTTAATTTTTGTCTATTTGATTACTATGTGTCTTGGCATGTTTCTCCTTGGGTTTATCCTGTATGGGACTCTCTGCACTTCCTGGACTGGGGTGGCTATTTCCTTTCCCATGTTAGGGAAGTTTTCGACTATAATCTCTTCAAATATTTTCTCGGGTCCTTTCTCTCTCTCTTCTCCTTCTGGGACCCCTATAATGCAAATATTGTTGGGTTTCATGTTGTCCCAGAGGTCTCTTAGGTTGTCTTCATTTCTTTTCATTCTTTTTTCTTTATTCTGTTCTGCAGCAGTGAATTCCACCATTCTGTCTTCCTGGTCAGTTATCCTTTCTTCTGCCTCAGTTATTCTCCTATTGATTCCTTCTAGTGTATTTTTCATTTCAGTTATTGTGTTGTTCGTCTCTGTTTGTTCTTTAATTCTTCTAGATCTTTGTTAAACATTTCTTGCATGTTCTCGATCTTTACCTCCATTATTTTTCCGATGTCCTGGATCATCTTCACTATCATTATTCTGAATTCTTTTTCTGGAAGGTTGCCTATCTCCACTTCATTTAGTTGTTTTTCTGAGGTTTTATCTTGTTCCTTCATCTGGTACATAGCCCTCTGCCTTTTCATCTTGTCTATCTTTCTGTGAATGTGATTTTTGTGCCACAGGCTGCAGGATTGTAGTTCTTCTTGCTTCTGCTGTCTCTCCCCGAGTGGGGGCTACTCTTCATTGCAGTGTGCAGGCTTCTTATTGCAGTGGCTTCTCTTGCTGCAGAACACGGGCTGTAGGCATGCAGCCTTCAGTAGTTATGGCACGTGGGTCAGTAGTTGTGGCTCGTGTGCTCTAGACGGCAGGCTCAGTAGTTGTAGTGCACGGGCATAGTTGCTCCGCGGCATGTGGGATCTTCCTGGACCAGGGCTCGAACCCATGTCACCTAGATTGGCAGGCGGATTCTTAACCACTGCACCACCAGGGAAGTCTGCTTATTTTTTATGTAAGGAAAAAATGTCTCCCACTTTGGCCCATGATTATTAGAGTTTTCTCTGTATGAGAACTGGCAACGTCCAACTCTCCTTTGAGGAGTTGTGAGGTATTTTCAACTAAGTTTTTAAAAGGAGAAATTTAGAAACCTTTTGTCCTTCAAGTGATTTGTTCTGCAAATTTTTCAGCCAAGGTACACACACTGGTGGTAGAACACCAGTCTGACCACTCCTGCTGGTGGCCAACATCACCCACTCCACCTGTCCGCCTCTTACTTCGTCCACTCACATTGTCATGGTCCTGAATGTTCCTCGTGTGGATGGCCCAGGGGCACCCCTGGGTCTTGGGCATAGGAGTCACTCTCTTAGAGCATTTAAGGTGCTTAATAAAGCGTGAACAATAATACCATAGTTATTTTGTAAGAGGAAATTTGGAAGCTGGTATTTATCTTGGTTCCTTTTGTAACAAGAGCAAGAGGCAGGTGCAAGTGTTTTTTCTAAAGGTCACATTCCTTAAGTCATGAATCTGAGTCTTTGTCTTTGGGGACAAGCAGAATCTCTAACATGGAAGTTTGCGTCCAAAGCAATGGCCTGGGTGTAATGCTTCACACATGTTTTCCGTATAATTACGTCAGTGAACTCACTTTTCTCCTCTAGATGTTGCACCAAATGCATCTATCTCAGGTTTCTGGGCTGCCTCTGACCCTCTGTGATTGTTGGTGTGTAAACTAGGATGTGGCTCTTCTCTGATTGCCCGGAAGGAAGTGTGGCCAGAGGAGAAGGGGTAAGGGAGTCTACATGTGACCTTTGCTGCAAGTTTTACCCAGGTAGGAGAGGCATTGTCTGGACGGGGAGTTGGTTTGGGGTCAGAGGTTAGATGCAGACAGATGCTGATGGGGGGCCAGGACCACGACTGAGGTCACACTGGGTAGGGGAGGTGAGGAGCATGAGGAGGAGAAAAGGCTCTGGTAGACCTCCCTCCCACATTCCTGTGTTCCCGACGTTTGCCGTCTATATATTTGTTTTGGGAGATGTATTCGTTTCCTATTGCTGTTCTAACAAATGATCACAAACTTAGTGGCTTAAAACAATGCAACTGTGTTATCTTACAGTTCTGAGGATTTGACGTCCAACATGGGTCTCGCTAACATCAAGGTGTTGGGAGGTTAGTTCCTTTTGGCTCTAGAGGAGAATCCCTTTCCTTATGGCCTCCAGCTTCCAGAGGCCACCTGCGTTCCTTGGCCTGTGGCCTCTTTCTCCATCTTCAAAGCCAACAGCGTCAAATCTCTCTCTCTCTTCTCCCATCTTTCTCTTCTTTCTCTCTGTCTCTCTCCTCTCCTTCCATCACCACATCTCTTTCTATGACTCTAATCCTCCTGCCTTTCTTGTATAAGGACACTGGGATCCACTCAGTGAATCCACCTGGATAATTCAGGCTCCTTTCCTCATCTCAAGATTTAACTTAGTCACATCTGCAAATCCCTTTTGCCATGTGAGGTAACATATTCACATGTTCTGAGGATGAGTAGGTGGACGTCTTTGGGGGTGATGGTGGTCATTATTCTGCCCACCGCTGGAGTTTTGCAGGGGGAAGGGTAGAGAGGAGAGAGACAAGGAAAGAAATAGGAGCACTCTCTGGAGAGAAAGTGGAAACACAGCAGTCCTTCCTCAGCCCCTGATCAAGAACTGATTTGGGGCCAAGAATATCCCTAAAAATGGGGATAAGATAGCACCTGGATCTGAGAGCAAGGCCGGAGCAGAAGTGGTGCAGGGGAAGGGCTGGGAAGAGGCAGTGGGGGGGCCTCTGGGGTGCAGAAGAGAGATGACACAAGTGCACCTCAGCTGCCCAGAGTGGGAATATCGTTCCCCTGCCCACACAGGCCATGTGACCCACACACCTCAAGGAAGCCTGGGAAAAAGACCTCCTGAACCCTCAGCTGATAACGAGATGCACATGTGAAAGACAACAGTGAGGAAAGAACCCAAAGCTAGTTGAAATCATCTCTCTGAGCTGCGGCCTCAGAGTCCTTCACAGGCCCCATCAGCACCCTCGGTGAGGAGGAAACTCTCATGGAAGGGGGATGTTGGGCCCCATGCTTGCTGTGAGTCTCTCCACGCTTCAGCTTCCTAAGTAGGTTGAGACCAACATTTCCAAAAATATGTTATATTTGTTAGTCATCAAATGCTTAATATACACTTCCTTCCCTCAAGCTTCCTGAGCATTAGCCAGGATTCAGAATTTGGAGCTAATCCAGAGCCTGACTCTAGAGCCCTCTTGGGCCTTGTGCCTGTGACTGGGCCGGTAGACTACCTCCTCCTCCCCTTAGAAGAGAGGTTAGATTAAGTAGTTGCTACCTCTGGAGTCCCTTAAACTAGGAAAACTCAGAGGTTACCAGGAGGCAAGTGTTCTCCTTACATTCCTATATGACGCCCCCAGGTTGGTGGCTGTTTGTGTGTGAGTGTGGTCATATGTTTGTACTAGAAGACAGATTTATTTATCATTTTTGCATTCTTGTTTTCAGTATTTAAAATGGAATGAGTTAAAAACAATATTCTTTCGGACTTCCCTGGTGGTCCGGTGGTTAAGACTCTGGGCTTCCACTGAAGGGGGCATGGGGTTGATCCCTGGTCAGAGAATTAAGATCCCGCATGCAAGGCGGTGCAGCTAAAAAAAAAAAAAAAAATTCTTTGGCTGATGGCGCTTTGATGAATATAAACTAGGCAGGCTGAGAGTCGACCTAGAATGGAGAACTTCACTGTAATTCTGGTTGAGAACCACCAGGAGACTGATGTGGACCCACACACGCCCTTCCAGGGGGTCCTAGAGAGCTAACAGTTCAGGGCTTCATGAGAAACTCCGCATGTAGGTTTCTCCACCTGTACAATGGGAATTTATTTCAGCTGGCTCCTTGAATACTAAGCTCTTGCAGAAATGAATCACATTTAGAATGTTTCCATTGTCCCTTTAGAAAAGAACATGTGTTCGAGAACTGTTTTCCCAAGGTCTCTGTTCATGGCCTGTCCATAGGATCACGCTAATAATAACAGTAGACTTGAGCCAGGGATGCTGGCTGTTTTTCTGCAGAATCCATGTCATTTGTAAACATTGTTATCTTACTACTTCAGACACTGGGTTGAATGTAAATCCTGAAGTAAAACGTGTAGGACCAACTGTGAGTGTGCATGCCTGGCTGGACCAGCAATGACTTGGACAACTATTTCTGACTTCAGACTAGAGAGTTCTTCTGTGGAAGTAGATCTGAGCGTGTGAGCTAATGTTTGGAATTTTCTGGATAATTCTGTTGACTTCTGCCCTCTTAGATGCTAGCAGACTCCTGTCACATGGGTCTACTCTAAACAATGCCCACAAGGGCGATGGGGTTGTTGAGTCAAATGGCAGCCTCCCCAACCAAGGGACATTGGCAATGGACATGGTGAGGGCACAGTAGAGGGTCAATTCAGTGCATCTCTCTTGACCCAGACCAGCAGTGAGAGGGCATGTGGAGGCGAAGCTTTTCCTTCCTTGATCCTGAGTGGGAGTTATCTTAGTCTCAACGCTACAGCTTTATGCAATATCATCATCTGCATATATAATATTTATCAAGGATCCACAACAGGCCAGGCCCAGAATGAAAGAAAAATCTATATAAGCCATGATTTCTGCCTCTGAGAAAATGACCTTTGAAAGGTAAAAGAGAGAATTTGAAAACACGTACACATTGAATTGTTTCATGGGACAAGTCACATTGCTCTTGAGTTTCTCTCTCATGGAAGATAATAAAAATGGGAGATAGTGAAGTTGACCCTCCTTCAGCATTTACTGGCACGAATAAAGAGCTCATTGTTCAGTGTTTTGAAAACAGCCCTGAATGAAAACGTGATGGCATTAGCACACCTGACTGAAGGTACTCTAGGGTTATTTTCTTGATTAACTTTAAGCCCAATGTCCTGGAAGTTTCTTCCCCAAAGACCTACCCTGGAACCTCTCCTGACCTTTTCTTCTCTCAGGGGCCCTTTTCTGTAGTGTGTTCCAGAAACACAGGCTCAGCTAGCTGCCTACAGGGCAGGGAAGATTTTACTGCCAGAGTGAAGGTCTGGGGAGTATTACCCTATGGAAAGGTGGGCAGGTGACAAGTCTTGTTGGCCATTTCAGCCTGGGTCAACATCTCCACCCTAACTGTGTTTGACATACATCCTTCATGTGACTTTCCAACCCTGAACTCAACTTTCTCCTGGCCCTACCTGGCTGAGGGCTGCTCTTTTAGCTCTCCTGGGCACGAAAGAGATGAGGCAATGTCTTTGCGTTACTTTCTGAGAGAACCATTGAGTGTCCATCGATTATGCTCCAAGCAATTCTTTAAAGAAACCACAGTCTCCTGAGCACTTATTTCCAGAAATCTTCCTTACCTTTTTCCTTTCTTCCTGGACATTTTATTATCCATCCATATACATGCTCAATCTCTGCCATCACTCTCATAAAGTTTGAAGTCCTTTTTTGCTAATTTGCCTCTGATCAAGAAAGATTGGTCCAAAAAATGGTCTCTTTAAGTGAGTTGAACTCTCTTTCATTCAACAAATATTTATTGAGCATCTACTGTGTTCTAGGCACTGTGGTAAGGATACAATAGAGAACAGGACCAGTAGAACTCCTGCCCTCAACGAGTTCCCTGTCTAGTGAAGAGAAAAGAGACAAGAAAACAGGAGGTGATTGGTGATGGGTGATGTCTGAGCTGACATTTAAGGATAAATAGGACTCAGACAGGCAGAGCCTGGGCGCAAGGATTAGGGTTAGGACTGTTTACTAGCAAGGAAGCTACACAGCAATCCATGAGCATTTGTAAGTAGGATTTTATTTCCAAAAGATTGTATTAGGTAGGATTACATCTGATGGCAGGTAATAAAAAATTCAGGTTATATTGTTCTAACTATGTAAAAGTTTTCTTGTTCTCATTTAACACAAAGTCAGGGGCTAGGAAGCCCACAACTAGTATGATGTTGCCATGATGCCATCAGGAATCCAGGCTCCTGATTTTCGATTAGCATTCATCCTCAAGTTTGTTACCTCATGGCTGCAAGATGGCTGTTCAAAATCCATCATCACATCCAAGTTCCATGCAGAAGGAACCAGGCAGGAAGGGCAAAATGCAAGGTACAAAGTGAGACTCCCTCCTTTAAAGAGCTTTCTGGGATGCCTCACCCAGTCATTTCTTCTTATACCTCATTGGCTAGTATCATGTTACATGGCTGCCTATCTATAGGAGAGGCAAAGAGCATCACCACCATGAACAAAACTTGGGTGCTGTTAAAAGGAAGAAGAGGAAATTAGATATTGGATAAGAAACCAGCAGTTT
This sequence comes from Eschrichtius robustus, assembly GCF_028021215.1. Lineage (NCBI taxonomy): Eukaryota > Metazoa > Chordata > Mammalia > Artiodactyla > Eschrichtiidae > Eschrichtius > Eschrichtius robustus. The sequence goes on from NC_090827.1 coordinate 78,695,488, forward strand.
CTGCAAGAGCGACAGAAGCAACAACAAAAAAACAATACCTTCATTTTTATATTGCATCATATCCATTTATGCATCTTATCCTATGGAAATACAAGGAGGTGAAAGGCAGACATCCTTCTTTTTTCACAGAGACTTGGAGAAGCAATCTGACCTGCCCAAGGTTATCAGGAATACAATCCAGTACACTCTGAAGCCTGCAGCATATGTCATATATGATGTTGCTTATGAGTTATGCTCTATACAGTAGATCTTGGACATTCAAGAAGAGTATGTCCCAGGACTCTGAAACTCTATATTCAGGAAAAGACTGTAACATGTCACATCCCTAATAGAGCAGGAGGAAAGAAAGGTCAGGACCAGGATAGCAAAGCCTCTTGGAAATAGATGCTGAGCGAGCTGCCAGCTAGTCTCATCCACTATTACTAGTGACTATTAATAACAGCATTTATAACAATAGCTAACACTCATTGAGTCCTTTGTTCTTACAGGCATTATTTCATTCCACCTTCATAACAACACTGTGAGTTAAGCATACTATCATTGTCTTTCCTCTACAGAGGAGGATATGGAAGTTCAGAGAGGTTAAGCAACTTGCCCAGTGTCACACAGCTCATTCGTGGCAGAGCTAGGGTTCAGACTCAAGCCTGTTTGACTACAGCATCTAAACTCCAAACCTAATTTCCGTTTTACGGCTCTTCGCCGGATCTGACTCACTCTTGCATACCAGACAAAGAGAATGGAATTCAAATTAGGACCTCAAAAAAATTATAAATTAATAGATGCCATGCTTTCTCAAGATCTAAAGTGTAGGAGTTAAATCTGTACATTCTCAGGGTCTACCGTAGTTAACTCTTTCAGCCCTGCCTTGGGTGAATGCAGACCTCTGATGCCAAATTCCCTCTGACTACACTGTTTATTGCACTTGGTCTCATCCTGGAGATTTTTGTCTGGTCTTCTTCCTGTGAAGTGGAGTTTGCTGTAATTGCTTGGTTGTCGTTAATGTAACTATCCCTTTGAGCCATTTCTATTAAGGTTTAGGCCTTCAGTTAGCAAAATGGATTTTAATGTTTGTAAATATAATATGAGCTAGAAGGAGAGGAGTCTGGGGCTTCTGTGACATTCCAGAACTTAGGCATGCAAAGTAGCCCTAGTGTTAAGATAGACAGTACAGTCTAGAATCACAGCTCTCGTCGCCGGAAGAGATGATATGGCCCAGCCTCTACAGAACCAGGTCGGTAAGGCATTATTAGCTCCATTTCAAAGGTGAGATGACTGAAGCTTAGAGCTTCAATGAAATGCCCAGAATCCAACAGTTAGTATCAGAGCCTAATTCAATTATTCAGGGGAGCGGGAGGAATGGAGTGACTTTTGTTCTTACAGATCAGGAGCCTATGTACACTGTTTGGACAGAACTTTATGTCTGTCTGTCAAGGCTCTTTACTAGTCTCAGAGAGAATGACACAGCCTATTCTGACATTGGGACAGTTTGCAGCTTCACAAGGAAACCATCACTTCTCTTGCCTCTGTCAGTGTAGTCAGGACAGCGACAGGTAAAATACCTGAAATGCATATTCTAAATATACATGTATAGGTGGAGTTGGTTCACTTTAACATTCCTGTGTCACAATATCCAAAGATTCACTTTGAGCTCAGGGCTCCAAGCTGTGTTCCAAAAATGCTGATTTCATCCAGTGTCTTCCTCCAACAAGCTGGAGGACAGCTTCTGAGTATTTGCTTATTCACACGGTGGGCTCTGAATATGCCACGTTCATGCCCTCTTCCAACACAGATTAGCTTGCAGCCCATCTGCTCCCAGCCAGTGATGTAAATGTACCAGCTGCTTCCCAAGAACCAGTCGGCATCCTGTAGGAGGGGCAGGTCCCTTTCCCAGGTCCCTTTCCCTGCTGCCTGCTCTCAGCCTAAGCCCTCTCACCAACCATGGTGGGTCCCTCCGTTCTCACATCTCCCCATCTGAGAATCAGAGCACACAATCCTCTTATGAGCCCATGATTTATCAGCACAGCTCCAGCTAAGGGCTCTAAGTCTGATTCTCTATGATCTACTGATTGTGGGAACATGGCAAGGGTTGTTTAAAGGGACTGGGCTGGGCTGGGCCCCTGCAGCTGACAGACAGAAGGTGGCTGGGGAAAAAGCTGCCCTCTAATCGGAAAATGAAGGCGCTTCTATTGCTGGTCCTGCCTTGGCTCAGCCCTGCCAACTACACTGACAATGTGGGCAACCTACACTTCCTGTACTCAGAACTGTGAGTCCCCCCTCTCACCGTGCCTGCCTGTGTTTGTGTATTGGGTATGGTCGGGGGTGGGACCTGAGTCCATTCCTTGGCTGGTATGTCGGTTTAGAGGAATAAATTCCACATGCACTAGATGCACTTGGACAAAACACACTGCCGGCAGTTTCAAGCAGCGTGCTTAGCTGTCTGTGACTTAACAAAAAAACACCATCTTACTGATGCAATGCTTTCCCAACAAGGCATTTTCTTCCCTGCTTCTGTGCCAACACTGATTTCTCTTTGTTGGTACTCTGCTTTTTCTCAATAGATGTGTCTTCTCTTCCTTCCATAAATAGAACCAAAGAACAGTTAAGAACAGAGGCTGCATGCACAGATGTGCAGTCTCTATCAGGCATTTCTAGTTATGAGCAGATATCATCCTTTTTTGAGACAGTCAGTCTCCATACCTGCAAACACAAAGAGTATCAGTACAGAGGCAAGATAGCCCTATAGGTAAAAAAAAAAAAAACTACATCCATTTTGTTTTTATTTTTGATAATTTTTATACATGGGAAAGCAGAAAGAACGCTGCAGTGAACACCATATTGATGTCACCTAGATTTAATGATTAACATTTTGTCACTTTTGCCTCATTTGTTTTATTTTTTTACGGACGTGGTTTGGAGTAGATTGCAGTCATCATAACGTTTTGCCTCTAAATATTTCATTACGCATCTCTAAAAAAGAAAGACATTTTCCTCCATGACCTATGCCCATTTTGTAAGAGGAAATGACTCATGTCTCCAACCTTTACGGTGATAGTTTTCTGGCTCTTTTTTGTTAATAAGCTTTGAAAGAGGATTGCAGACTGATGTGAACAGCTTCTAGCAATCAGGTGAAAGGTGCTGCTGTGTGTGCCTCAGTGTTTGCAGAGTTTACAGAAATGTAGTTCTCCTTACTCACCAGACAGGTGAAAATAGCAAGAGTTGGCTTATGTATAAATTAGAGTCAGTGGGCAAATGAAGAGGGACTCTAGAAACAGAGTCCAAAGAGCCCAGACTAGAAAAGCTTGACTGGTCAGATTTAGATAGAGATCCCCAAGTGTTTAGATATAACCAGTGCCTCTGTTATAGTTAGCCAGACTAACCAATTTGCCCAGCACAGTAGATGCTCAATAAATGCTCCATAAGTAGAGAAAAGAATGAATGACCTGGGTCTTTGGAGGCACGTCATTCATTTTGAGGACTCTTCATTTCAGGATTTCCTGGTCCTACCTTATTGGAATGTTACCCCAGTCCACCTTGGATAAGAAGGTTCAAAGAGAAAGTAACTAGCTTAAGCCTGAATAGTGAGCATCTCCGGGGTGATAATGACATTGTGGAAGCTTTTCTAGACAAATATACAATGGCGGAATTAATTGGGATGGTGAAAAGGCCCTTTCCTCTCTCTTGATGGATGCCGAAGGTATCTGTGAAATCTACTGCCAAAAAGCATTCCTCCCCACCCTTGTCACCGGCGCCCCTCCACCTCCACCCCCAGCCCCCATCTGCTATCCTTGTTAGTTGCTGTATTAGATTCCTAGGGTTGCTGTAACAAATTACATACACAAAACAACACAAATTTATTCTCTCACAGTTCTGGAGGCTAGAAGTTTGAAATCAAGGTGTCAACAGGGCCACACCCTGTGAAGGCTGTAGAGGAGAATCCTTCCTTGCCTCTTCCAACTTCTGGTAGCTCCAGGCATTCCTTGGCTTGTGGCTGCATCCCTCAAGTCTCTGCCTCTGTCTTCTCATGGCCTTCCACTGTGTGTGCTCTCTAATTCTACATCTTCTTCTCTTCTTATAAGGACACTTGTCACTGGATTTAGGGCCCACCTGGATAATCCAGGATGATCTCATCTTGAGAGCCTTAGCTTAATTGCATCTGTAAGACTCTTTATCCAAATAGGGTCACATTCACAGGTTCTGGGTGGCATATCTTTTGGGGGCCACCATTCAACTCATGACAGGTGCTAATGAGGAGGCTTTCCATTGAGTTATTCTGTTTTATAGCCTAATTAAAGGAAGGCTCTTCATACTGGCTTACAGTTTTCTTTTCTGCAAATACATGAATCAAAGGCAACTTTTCTGTTGAATAACTGAGTGAACGCAAGCTGGCCATTCTTTCTGAAATGTGAAGCAATCCAGGAAGCGTGATGCCAGAAAATTGCAAAGACCATGTTCCCATACTGATTTGACAGAACTTTCTTGGAAGCTTCCAGTTGCTAGGGATGCTTTATAAGAGAATTCTGTGCAGCTGTTACCTGATGCTGCTGGTGATAATGGACTAATCGGTGAATTAATGACACATTGCAGGTACTGTGGCAGGTGCTGGAAGGAATACGGGCAGTAAAAAATTAGTCACACTACCCACCCTCTAGGAGTTGCCAATCTAATTGAGAAGATAACATTTATGCAGATAAGAAATATAAACAATGATCCAAGGCATAAGAGGGTAAGTCTTTAAACAATAGGGCAGGTAAGCGGTTGAGAGGAGGTGGAGATTGTGCATTTCAGTGAAATTGATCAGGGAAAGCTTGGGGAGAAGTTGGGGGTTTGAGTGGGATCTTGAAGTAATTAGGGAGGAATTAGGCAGAGTCAGAGATGGAGAGAGAAAGCGTTTCAGGCAGGGTCAGTTGCACTGGTAAAAAGGGTTAGGAGGTTGCTAACCCTTTGGTTGTCAGCAAAGGTTTGGAAAACAACTGAGAGCCATGAGTGGTGCTGCTGGGTCTGCTCAGCATTCTCAGAGCAGGGGCCGTGGGGTGACGAGGCGCTACCGTAGGCCGCTGGGATCTCGAAGGTGGAGGGGACTCACTGGGAAGCGTGGGAAGCCAGGCTTCCCCCTGCCACCCTCGTCTGAGCTTTGGCATCCGGGCCTTCGGTGAGGCTTGCCCTGTGTCCCGAGCTTGCAGCCACAGAGCTCCTCCTGGATTTTCCTTTCTCTCTGACACCAAGGCTCTCTCTCAGGCTGAGTCCTGTTCCCTCGGGGCCCTGCTGGAAAACTGGAGCTAATCCAGTAAACGGATTCAAACTTAAGAGGTGGCACCTAGAGGTCTCAAACTCAAATGCCTACAGGAACCAGGGCAGGAGTTATCTGAACATGTGACTCGTTCGGGTATAAGACCACAGGAAGAGGTGAGGCCTCTGAACAACTGCTGAGAAAATACATATATATATATATATATATATATATATATATATATATATATATATATATATATATATATATCTAAAGGCATTTAAACCCAAAATAAAACAAAAACACCATGTGCAATCCAGCAGATCGCTTCTGCCTGGTTTGGCCTTGAGGGCCAAGAGTTTATGACCCTGGGCAGCTGCTTCTTTAAACATTTCCATTGACACCTGTTGCCATGACCCAGAGGAGAGTGAATTCCACGGAAGAAGCCTAAAACCAGAGTATTTGGTGTAAAGGAGTCCCAGTCAGAGGTTAGGGGACAGGGAGTCAAGGACTGCTCTTGGGGTCCACAAAAACCATGCCCTAAGGATCAAGGGCAATGCTTTCTTCTACAAGCCCTCACCCCTCCCCGGACTCCCACAAACTCTTTTTGAACTTCCTAGACCCCCAAGCAAATTTATGAAATAGACTTTGAGTCTCGCGGACCTGAGCTTGGATCCAGCCTTCTCATCATTCTGGGTCTATTTACAGCCTCACGCATGACAAGACTTACAGGTGAATGAAGTCCTTGGAACAGCGTGGGTTCTGAGGACCCCCCCCCCCACACACACACACGGAAGTACCGAGGGCCCGGTTTGTCTTTTAAAATGCAGATGTTTGGGCTCTAAATCAATTCACTAAAACAAAAATCTTGGCAGAGGAGGGTGCATCCATTTTCCTGCTTAAGTTCCCCAGGTGGTTCTTATGGAGCCCATCCTATTTTCATTCTTAACAAGCTCCCCAGGTGATCCTTATGGGCACTATAATTTAAGAACCTTTAGATCCAGCTCAGAGGTCGACTCACTCTGACTTCTCCGCCATGGAAAATCTCTCTCCTCCTCTGCGTCTCCTCTGCTGTATATCACCTGCAGCGTTCCTGTCTGTCTCCTCTGCCTGGTGAGTCCTTAGAAGGAGAGCTTTTTGAGAGATGTTAATCTCTGTACACCCAGCTTCTGCGCAATGTAAGCTTAAGTTGAACTAAATGAAATGGATTTGCCTCATGTCTTGGCTAATTCCTCGGCAAGCTGGCCTTATCTCAGGTTTTGCAGAAAGCAGCACCGGGCATGAATAACTGAGATGGCTGCTTCTCTGGTTAGTGATCTCCCATGGCTTTTGTAACATTTGTTTAAATATGTTGTTTAGCAAAAGTCCCAGGGAAAATCCTTAGAGTTTGGTGGGGTGGTGAGATGCATTTTATGGTCCAGCCCCTACTCTCAAGAGCCATTTACAGAAAATTGAAAGTTTTGTCATCTTTCCCTAGCCTTTCAAATTTCTAGCTCCTACAGCCCCTGAAAAGACTTCTTACTTTGTGTCCTATTTTGGTAGATGGTGTGTTCATGCCCATGGTGTAAAGTCTGAGTGAGTTTTGAGTAGGCGTACAGTAAGTTGGAGCCCTGTTTTTCAAAGTAGGTAACTGTCCATTGTTTTAGAGATGAAGGTATTGATAAGACAGCTAGGCGTGGTCGCTGGGGGATGAGAGGTCCCTGAAACTGGTGCTACTGTTGTAGCTGTGTGGCTTCTCAGAAAGCCAGGGCATGCTGGCTGTCTTTCTAGCTTACAGTCAAATATTCCTGGTTGGGAACCGGCGTCACTATGAAAAGTACCCATGCCCGTATCTGGAGACAAAAATTACACTCTCTCCCCTGACTCCTGTAGAGATAGTAACTCTAAGGAGGGAAGGTTTATTCCCCCTCGAGTTTTGTGCTCGGGAAATTAAAATGAACAACTCCAGTTTTGCAACTTGAATCATTTAAGGTTGTGGAAAAATGTCTCCTGGAGAAACTGCCAAAAGCAGCAGGAGTTATGAGGCAGCCCTGTGTGTGTCCTTCCTGGGACACGTGTCTCGGGTCCAAGGAGCCCAACCACCCATAGCCTCCCTGGCAGAACTTCCTTGAACCAACCTGTACAACACCCGTCTGACAAATTCCACTGTCTTTGTTGGGGCTCACGGGCCAAAAAGAGCCTTAAATCACACCCAGCTAGGCATTCTGGGCTTTCAAATGAGGAGATGGTTTGCCCTGGTCCGACTTCTCCGTTTCCCCTTCTCTGGGTAAAGGTCATGCAGCAACGCCAGTCTCCTCCCTGCTGGCTTCAGCCAGACTTGGCCATGAACTACACAGCCTGGGGAGGCATCTTTTTTTAAGGGCACAGGGCATATCTAGATTGTTGCTGTTGGATTCTTTCTTGTGTGAATGAGGAGGAAGAGGGTTGAGGGAGAGGAGTGCAGTGGGATGACCTCAGCGTCCTTTTCCTCCTCACTTCATTTGCACTGTATTAACGACTCCCAACACTTTCCAAGTTTAAACCAATAGGGCAAACTCTATGGGTTTGCCAGGAAAAGCTTTCCAAGTTGAGTCTCAAAGAAATTGTTTCTTTTTCATCAAAATTGAAAAGGGGAAAAAAAAAAAACCCCTGCTGATCTCTGGATTTTTCTCATCCTATGTTTTGAGAATCTGAAGTTGAGTTTAGATTAGGATTTAGAAGGAAGGAGAGAGAGTTTACAGAGGAAATGGAGTGAGGTGGAGAAATCCTACTCCAATGGAGAGGAGCAAAGCCAGGGCCCATCTGGGTTCAGTGACTCTCAATGTCTTTCAAAGAGTGGCAGCTCCACACACGTCTAATAGGGCATTTTTTCTTAAATCTACAACTTGTGTATTTGGAAGGAAATTGAAGCCGCATGTTCCTGATCTATTTACACTTCACTCATCAAAATGGTGCTTTGTAATGATTCTTTGTCCAAAGAGCATAGTGATTCTGTTTAATGGTCTTATTTTTTTTCTCCTTGAGAATTAACAAGTTCTCTTTTGCCAGCAGAAAAGCAACACCAGTCCCAAACCATTTGCTTTCTGGTCTAAAAGGCAAAACCCGAGGGCTTCCAGGTACCACTACAGTGCTTGGCAAATTGTGTCTTTCTTGGTGTCACCTGACTATGTCAGGTGGATGAAAGACAAAGTGGAGTTGTTGTTTTTTTTTAATATCAGGCCTCACTGATTGCTTCATGTTTGGTGATTTTTTTATTTTATTTTTATGATAAATCTCAACGCCAAAGTAGAGTATAAGGAATCCCCATGTACCCTAATACCCACCTCCAATAAGTAACAATTCATGGATATCTGTTTTCCTCTGTATCCTCCTTTGAAGCAAATCTCAAGCATCATATTTCATCTGCAGACGTTTTAGTATTTACCTCTAAAGGATAAAGATTCTTAAGAAATGTAACCATAACACTAATATCACACCAAAAACAACCATAATTCCTTAACATCAAATATGCAGTCAGTTCAAATTTTCCCTTTTGCCTCATAACTTTTTATAGTTTGTTTGAATCGTGAGCTAAATAAAGTTTACACATTACAACTGGTTGCCATATCCCAAGTCCTCCTCCCTTCCCTCTCCAGACTCCATGGAAGCAAAGGTGTTCTTGAGGTAAATTCTGAGGAATATAACTTTGGAAAACTCCCAATACTGGGTTAGTAGCTGAAAAAGGAAAATACAGCAATTATTTTAATTTCCTATCAAATTGAGGGAAATGTAAGGAAGACAAGATCCAAAGCACTGAACAATCTTGTGAATTTAACCAAGATGGGTGTTTCTGATGACCTTGTCACCCAGAAGCTTTAAGAGAGGAAACTTAAAGAGGATGGGGAAATATCTTCTCCCTAAGGTGATAATCTCCCAATTTTTTTTTTTTAAACTAAGTCTCAATTGTCTTATGTCATTGCTGTATTCTTAGTTTTTTGTTTTTTGGTTTTTTTAAATTTTTATTTATTTATTTATTTATTTTTGGCTGTGTTGTGTCTTCGTTTCTGTGCGAGGGCTTTCTCTAGTTGTGGCAAGTGGGTGCCACTCTTCATCGCAGTGCGCGGGCCTCTCACTATCGCGGCCTCTCTTGTTGCGGAGCACAGGCTCCAGACGCGCAGGCTCAGTAGTTGTGGCTCACGGGCCCAGTTGCTCCGCGGCATGTGGGATCTTCCCAGACCGGGGCTCGAACCCGTGTCCCCTGCATTAGCAGGCAGATTCTCAACCACTGCGCCACCAGGGAAGCCCCCAATTTTTTTCGTCACAGACCTGTATCAATAAATTTGTTCATATGCCTGTCATACATATGATTTATAAATTATGCACATGTATTACTGTATTATATCCATTGTAAGACATACAAAAATATTGTTAAAGGATCAGGAAATTCTACATAAGAGTTCTGTTACAGTCTCCACACATTCCTCATGGGTGTCATCACTTTGGAGACCACCGGCGGAGGAACAGTCTCTCAGGACTGGCTGGCATCAGAACACAATCCCTTCATTAAAGTAAACGGGAAATTTCCACTGCCAGGCTGTGGGATTGGCCTTGGAAGGGCAGGAAATGGCCCTTTTCTGCAAGCCAACGAAAACTTGCAGGCGAGAGAATGACATCTTTTCTCCTAGTTATTTTCCCCCTTTTTGACCATCATTCCTTCTTTTGCCTGGCCCATGTGGACCCCACTCTCTCCCAGCTTCCTCTACCCCGAACTGCACCTGCTTTCATAAACCCCAAGAGTGGGGCCAGGGGAGGGTCCAGGGTTATGAAAACTGAAGCATTTTTTTTTAATTTTATTTTATTTATTTTTTTATACAGCAGGTTCTTATTAGTTATCTATTTTATACATATTAGTGTATATATGTCAGTCCCAATCTCCCAATTCATCCCACCACCACTCCCACCCCGCTTTCCCCCCTCGGTGTCCATACAGAAAACTGAAGCATTTAGAGGAGTCCTCTTCAAACAAACAAACAGAATCATGAATTCATACTGGCTAGGTCCCCGGTCAGGTTCTTGGAAGGGCTCATGCATGCCTTGAGGTATAATCATAGGTCTTAGAGTAACCCCCCTTCCTGTGAGAGCACTGAAATACCAACTGTGTGTCTGTGTCCCTCCCCCTCCTCATTTCTCTTTCTCTTTTTTAGTTCCCTATAGAACCAGCTCTGGGAACTCTGGTGCCCCTCTAAGCCCACTGCTCCTGTGTTTAACTCCTGCCTATCCAGAGCTTTCTTGATGATCAGTGGGCCAAGGGAGTACCTGTGGCCCCTTCCTCACCCTCTTCCTTCATTGGCAGTTCTACCCAGAAGAATAGGAGAGAGAGAGAGAGAGAGAGAGACACCAGGGCCCCAAGACCATGAGGGAAGTCCCTTTGTCACCCTGAAATCCGTAATCAAGTGGCCCACCATTGGAGAGTTGGAGGTGAGATAACTTGGTGATTAAAGGCACATGCTCAGGAGTCAGGCTGACTCAGCTTTCTATTCAGTCTCTGCCAGCTGAGCAACCTTGGGCAAGTTATTTAGCCTCTCTGAGCTTTTTCTCATCTATAAATGAGGGTAGTAACACCTGTCTCACGGATTGTATTGAATGCAGTTAAATAAAGCATTTAGTACAGTTCCTGGTACATAGCAAACCCTTAAATTATGGGTTTTATTATTAGTAATAGCAGTAGTTATTAGAACAACTGATCAATTCTAAGATACTTCTTAGTATGAGAGTAGGCTGCATCTTGTTAGTGGCACTGTACAAGGATAATGGGCAGTGCTGCTTTTTTCTATTTCTGTAAAATAATGGTGCACCTACAATAGATGGAGTCTTCGATTTAATGACATTTGATAATAACTAAACTTCATCCACTGTGAGCAGGGATGGGCTAAGGTCAAGGAAATGGAGTTGCTGAAACCGTACATTCCCTCCCTCCTTCCCTCCCTCACTGAAGAGGTAGGTAAGTGCCTTACCTGAGCTGAGAAAGGGGTGACTAGCATTCCTGGGTGAAGCCTGGGGAGGCACCTGAGCCATCTGTCTGTCAGTGGATGAGGGCCCCGCCTCCTACACAGCTCTGCTTCCGTGGTGGGTCCTTCTCTCTGGACCATCTTCCACGCTTCCTCCCTGCAGTCATTCCTCACCACTTAGCTCCTTGTCTTGTTACCTTGACACTGCAGCTCCTACTTCTCTTTTCCTCTTTCCTACCCATCTTCCCCCTTCCCCAGTTTGCACAGGAACGCTGGATCCAGCATGTCTCTTGGCTGGTGGAATCCGTGGCCCAGAGCCATGGTTTTTTTCGAGCCAAAGGGGGCTGTGGAGATGATCCAGCCGAGTCTGCCCATATTTTGTAGAAGAAACTGAGGTATATAGTAATTCACCCAAATAACTCAGTCCTACCAGTAACAAGCGGTGTGACCTCAAACAAGTCATGACATTTTTGGGGAGACAGTGCTAACGCATTCATTATTCTAATGTTCCCTCAGGAAACAATAAAACGAGTTAGTTGTTAAAACTTTAACAGCTTTGGGCAAAGCAATGGCATAGATGTGATATAACGATGCATGTGACCACACACGTTGCCTTTAAGGAAGTGAGTGTCCTCTGAGGATATATGACCACCTGGGCATGCTCAGAGAGGCCTATCATGGGACTTCCTTGATCAATTTTGTACAAATGCAACCTGAGGCCATTTGACAATAATAAAGCTTCATATTGGAATGTGGCAATCCGAGGATTTTCATATAATTCCAAGGGTTTCATATACAAATGGTGGCAGCAGAGAGGCAGGGCGGAGCCCAGTCATGAAACAGTTACAAGCTTCAGCTTGTAGTGATTAAAACCGTGGCTTCGGAAGTCACTCAGATCTGAGTTCAAGTTCTGGCGTATCACCAGCTGTGTAACTTTGGCTAGATTAATTACTTAACTTAAGCTGGGCCCCAAGTTTCTCATCCTTAAATCAGTTTTTAATGATGGTACCTACCCTATGGGGTAAAAATTAAATATACACATGAAACACTTAGTAGATGCTTGGAGCATTGCAAGGACACTTTAAACATTAGCCATGGTGATGATAAACTACCTCATTTGAACCTCATAGCAAATGTAGTGAACCCCCATCTTATTGATGAGACAACTAAACATCATTGAGGTTAAGGAAGCTCCCCAAGATGATCCAGCCAGCCTGGAATGCAGGCATCCTGATTCTAGGACCAGGGCTGCTTTTCCTCTGCATCTCCCTTTGCTGCCATGGAGATGGCATTGCTGGGGGGTGTCTCGGGTTGTTCCAGGCCTTTACAATTCACTAGAGCCAGGTCGGGGGACTGAGACGGATTCTGAACCCGAAAAGTAAACTGCTTTATAGATGAAACTTTTCTGGGTGAAATATTTGGGTAGTTTCTCTGGCCAGTTGAAATTATGCTGAAGACTTTCTAGCATGTACAACTATTTTTTCCACTGGAGTAGGCATAAGGGGGCAGACTACAAGTGGTCCCCAAGATGTTCTTTAAAGTGGTCAGCCAAAAATGTTTTTTGGCCTCATGAGCTAATTGACGATAGATTAAAGAGGATCAAAGGGATTCTGTTGCAAATGCATTTGGAATAACCCTTCCCTCCAAGATGCTGCCGCAGTTTTTATAGAAAAACATCTGGGCACCATCAAAAGTAGAAGCTCCCTCCACCCTCACTCCCCCCCCCCCACCATGTGACAAACCCTGTGAAGGTCGGAAGTGTCATCAGGGATGTGCAAGTCATGTAGCATTATGGTCATGAGTGTGGACTCCAGAGAGCCAGACAGACCCTGGACCTGTCACTTGCTAAGTGTGTGTCTTAGCTGCCCTAACCTCCGAGATCAGCCTTATGGAGGACTAAGTGAGATCACATGCAGCTCCAGTACCATGCCTGCCACGTGAGCATTAATGGCCAATGTGAGCTCTTCTTATGCTTCCATCTTTGCTACTCTATAAGCCAACTTCCTTTCTTTGCTCCCTGCATATTTTTCTATTTTAAAAAGATACCCATGTGGTGGTATTGGGTGGTGGTGTCAGTGTCTGAGTTCTAAAGTCTTCTCCCTGAGGAGGTTCCCCTCTTTTGACCTCCTTGGGTTCTACTCGGGATGGCAGCCCAACTCCATCAGGGAATTATAATTCCTTTTAACATCACAAAAAAACGATTCAACCCCTGAGAGGTACTGATTCTCCATGAAAAGGCCCCAAACACTGATAGTCAGCTTCAGAGAATTTAAAAGTCCAAATAGAAACTAGACAGGAATGGTGTCTAGGACTCAAATACAGGACAGGGGGAGGGTAAAGGAGACTATGAAAAAGCGTTCTTTGTAACTCAGGCATTGTTTCTTTAGTTACAAAAGAACCAGACAATTTAGGTTATTCTGTGGGAAATGTGGTCAATTTGTTTGTTTGTTTGTTTTTTAATCCCCCATTCAGTTGCTTGGCATCAGTAAAGAAAGCATCAGGTCAATGAATTGATTTTCTCACCGTTCACTCAGTTTCTCTGCACATAGGTCCATCTCCTCTTAGTTCCTTGGTTTGGTTGATAGAGTTAGATCAAGGCATGTGGACCTCCAAGGAATCCAATGATTTGGTTCGCCTTCAGATTCTTTATTTAACAAAAGCAGGGAATTTCTATTCATGAAAACAGTACCTTACAGAAACAGACTGACTGCTTAGTACAGTAGACATAAATTAATATTCTGGAAAAATCCAGCAAGACATTTCCCACTTCTTAGAAGTTCTTATTCTCTGTTCAGCGTTTTGCTTTATAAGTGTGTGGGTTTCTTTTCTTTTTTTAAAAATTTTCCAAACTAGGCGACCAGTGGTAGATGAATTAGTGTGCATTTAGGTAAGGAAAAGAAAGCATTCATTTCTGGGAAGTGTATAATTTAATAACAAATATTTATTGAGTACCTATGAAATAGCAGGCATGTTCGAGACTGAGGATTGTGCAATAAACATATTCCAGTGAGAGGCAGTAAGCAAGAAAATAAATAGCATATCAAATAGAAATAAGTGTTGTGAAATAAAACAGCATCTCTTTGCCATGGTTTATTGATATAAGGAAGACTCTCTTACATAAAGGAAGAGACACTTGAGCAGAAACCAGAAGGCAGTGAGGGAGGGAGCTATGAGGGCATCTGATGTTGGGATGAGCGTGGGCTTTGGAGTCAGGCTGTGCTGTTTGCAAACCCTAGATCTGACACTTTCTAGTTCTACGTCTCCTTATGTGGCCTTAACCTCTTTGGCCTCGGTTGTCTCATCTGTGAAATGGGAATGGTGAGTCCTACAGCACAGGATTCCTGTGAGTAGCCAGTGATACCCACGGAAAAAGAGCTGGCATCTGGGCAGGCTGGGCGATGGAACTTCCTGCTGCTTCTGCTTTCATCTTTCTTTGCTGGATTATTCCTGAACAAGGGTGGGGGAGGAATTTGTACCTAGTTAAACCTTACTCTGGGTCTCATGCTCTGAATATAGTTTTCATTGGAATGTCAAATACCAATGACCTCCCTCTCCACACACCCCCATTCTTGCTCGGTGTGAATTCATGGTTAATTTTCTCATCCCTAAATTGTGTTGTTTTCTCTATTTCTCCAGCTTGTTCATATCATTGTTTTCAATGGATTCTCTCCAGTTGCAGATGAGTCTGTGTCTAACCTAGTTTATTTCTTTTTCTTCCACCGTCTCCCATCTTCTGTGGCTCTCTCCACCTGGGTGTCATCCATAAATTTTGTGACACCCCATCTCGGGTTGTCCATCAGGGTAATGATTGAGACTGATGTGATGGCGGGTTGTTAAGACACCTTCTGAAACACGTCCTTATGACTGGGCTTAATACCTTCTTTGTTTGAAATTTCTGTCCATTTTCAGCCCCCCTTCTGAATCTTTAGACTAATAGTGGAAATAAAATCTTTCCCAAGACACCGCATGTTCACCTTAATGCCCCCCTCCCCAGCCCTTTACATTCTTAACTACAACAAGAACTGTATTAAAGTCTTCAGCATAATCTCAGACCGCTCATCTGCAGTCCTCTAAATGCAGATAGTTTTGTTTATTCATCCCTTGTTCTGAACCTTTTAAATTTTGCCTCCTTAATGTTTATTCCACAGCTTTTAAACCAGCAATTGCATATATCATACACTAATTTTTCACTGCCCTTTCCTTCTGTTTTCTTTCTACATCACTATCACATGTTGTTGGTCTTTTTCCAATGTTCTGACTTCCCCCTGTGTGCAAGGTAATTTTTCAGAAATAATTATTCATCTTTACTGCACCATTGTTCAGTAAGCATATTAGTCAAATTCTTTTATTCCCCGGGGGTATATGTCATCTGGAGCAGCTGATTTATGTGTGTGTGTATTTGCCAAATATTCCTGTACCTAATTTTTTCTTGTCAAAACTTCTCTGTGTTAGTTTAATTCTTCAAATTTTTATTTATACTTATTTATACTTATAAAGATATTTTTTAAGGAGTTTAGCATTTCACGTGTTCACATTTTCATTTCAGTGTTTGTGTGTTTTAAAAACATAGATCTGTGTTCTTTCAAGCTTCTTGGCCTAATTTTTTTGATGACTCAGGGTGAGCTTACAGATTTTAAAGCTATTGCTAAGTGTTAAATCCTCCTGTTTCAACTTATGTGTATTCTTCTCTGTTGAGCTTAATAATGTCCATTGTCTGAGCATCTTACTGTTCTTGTCTTAAGTATTCAGAACTGTTTGGTGATCCTAAGAGTTTCTGACACACATCTGAATAGATGTCCTCTTTTTCCACTTGATATAAATAGAGACTGGAATTAAAGAATTATGAACTATAAATTTCTTTCAGAAAAAAAGGCAATGGAATATGCTCATCAGCCTTTTAGAAACCAAGTCTCATCTTCCCAAAGTGTAGAACTTTCCACCATGCAAATAGTTTGGCACTGATTTTTCACTCTTTTCCTCCGAGAAATCATTGTATTCAACCCAGCCTGTCTCTTTTTTTTTTTTTTTTTAACATGACCTTGCCAAGTCAAATGATTTTAGAGAGCATTTTGCTGAAGTTTATTCTGTGTCCTGACTTGGTCAATACCTCCACCCAGCCACTGGAGAAGCCTCAAGTCATAGAACACGTTCCTGCCAGTTATTTTTAGAATCTATTCCAACGCCTTTATTTTACTAAAGACAAATGTTTGACCCCAATAAGCAAGGACACTTAAATCTGTAAAAACTCTTTGCCAATGATGACTCCGACAGAAAGCTCTGTTCCTGATGCAATAATCCTTCTTTTTCTTTAAATTAATTAATTAATTAATTTATTTATTTTTGGCTGTGTTGGGTCTTCATTGCTGCCCTCAAGCTTTCTCTAGTTGCGGCGAGCAGGGCCTGCTCTTCGTTGCGGTGCGTGTGCTTTTCATTGCGGCGGCTTCTCTTGTTGCGGAGCACGGGCTCTAGGTGAGTGGGCTTCAGTAGTTGTGGCTCACGGGCTCTAGAGCGCAGGCTCAGTAGTTGTGGCACTTTGGGCTTAGTTGCTCCACGGCATGTGGAATCTGCCCGGACCAGGGCTCGAACCCGTGTCCCCTGAATTGGCAGGCGGATTCTAAACCACTGTGCCACCAGGGAAGTCCCAATCCTCCTTCTTAATGAGCTTTGCAAGCTGGTGTAGCACTTGACTTGGAGGTTGGTGTCAGAGTACAGTTAAGTGAAGCTTCATTGTCATTTGAAGCTGTTGGCAAGAACAGTGTAGTTGCTGTGCCATTTTATTTCATTTAGAGGCATTGGATTTGGTATTGATCAGTAGCCTGGGCAAACAGAACTGGAACAACTCAAAATAGTAAACTTCCAGTTTTAACTGTGGCCAAGTCAACCTTTGTCATGGATGAGCCACGCGAGGACGGCAGAACTTAACACTAACTACCGCTAATGGCAAAAGAGGCAGCAGCCTCGCAGCGGTGGATTCCCCTGCAGCTTACAAGAAGCTGTTGTCGCTGTCCTCTGAGAGCAAACTTTTAAAACATGCAGTAAACAACGTCTTTGATAGCATCAGTTTTAGATAACAGAAGTCCTGGTATCTGGAGACTTCTGTATACATACACTCTAAAGGGATCAGAGCAGTGGTTAAAGCGAACAAGTGAGAGCTGAATCAGTTTCTGCAAATGAAAGGATGTTTGTATAATCTTGTTCCTGCTACTAGAAGAAAAATGTCAAAGTTCTAAAATATTACTGACTGAGCCCCAAACTAACCACGCCTCCACCTCAGGGCCACTTTCACCTGAGACAGTCTGCATTCTGCCTGCAGAATTTGTATCTCTCTAAATAAACTTGCTTTCACCTTTAAAAAAAATAAAAATAAAAAATAAAATATTACTTACAGAAGTTCTAAAATCTTATACTGAAACGAGTCATTTTTAAAAGAAGAACTAAGGAACATGTGAACGTTTATCAGCCCAGACGTAACTCGTGGGTAAATATCTATGTACATCTTAATGGACAGGAGGTAAAATAATGTTGCCACTTCTTGAGACTCTGCATGATTAGAGGACCAGAAGGGTAGGAAATATTGCTGGGGACCTTCTGGGAAGGGAACAGCGGGCATCTCTCTAGCTCAGGTCTAGCCTTGGGCAGCTTCACCTGGCAGAGGGTCCTTGTGGCCCCATTCGTGCCAGAGGGAGCCCTTAACCCGTGTGGGCTCCTTAGATGAAGCAAGATGGTTACACAGCTGATCCGATTTTAGCCAGGAAATCTACCTTATTTAAAGCAGAAAAAAGAATTGAAACAGATTAAGCCCTTGGAACTGACCCCGCTTTCAGTGGGACCAAGTTGATTTCACCCTCTTTCTGGAGCCCCTTCAGCCAGTCAGCTCTCCGGGAGTCGGGCAGGTGAAAGTGCACGAATGTCAGTCGACTGTTTGGCTTACTCCCTCTGATTGCTTCCAGAAGGTGTAGAACATGTTGTCCCTATTGAGGGTGTTCAGTTACCTTTTTTTCCTCCCCCCACCCCCGCTCTCTCCCTGCCCCCCCAAAACAGCCCTTGTTCCGGTGTGTTCATGTTTGGCCTTTCCTGACCATGTGAAAATCATGAGACTAGACACTAATGACACCTGCATTTTGAATCTTGTGTCATGTCCCCAGTGAGCTGTACACCTGCGAATTTGAAGTCTCTTTCAATCACAGCTTTGGAATTGCAGATGAATCAGCAAGACTTGGGCTACATGGGGAAGAGCTTTTTATCCAAACACATGCCATGATAGTGGGCTTAAGCCATCTGGCAGAGCAAGCGGATTGATGGCTTTTCTAAAATGTAAGACTTAACTCAGATTAATTGGACCAAATTTGTAATTTAGTGGTTTTCCAGAGATGAACCCTAATCCATTCAGCAAAGAAACATAGGGGTTCTGATCTCCTACCTCACCTCCAGTTATGTGTGTGTCTCTTTCCTGCATTTCACCTGGAGTTAGGAGCCCCAAATGCAGCCGAACTGTAAGGAAAAGCTGTTCTAAATAGCAAAAGACGGTGCTGCCAAAGGTGTTTTTCTGTCATTGCTGATCCTGGCTCTTAGGCTTGAAGGTGAGGTCTCACTCAACATAGTGGGTTTGTGGCCAGGCTAGTAGAAAGGGGTGCAGATGAAGCCCAGACACCATAGTGTCCCAGCCCCAGGAGCCATCCAGGCACCCGCCCTGAGGGCCCTGTGTGTTACTTTCGATTCCTCTCTGTTCTGGGTAATGGGCTTGGGAGTGGGTTTTTTTGTGATTGTGGGTTGTTTTTTGTTTTTTATGAGACATTTATATTTAGCCAGTGGCTGATTGAAACCAATTGCTATGCAAATTTCATTACATACTTTGGGTCCCCTAATATTTCACATTCTGAATGAGAAGAGAGAAGCAGTTACTGACAGTGGCCGAGCTCCACGCAGCCTTAGGATACTGTCTCAGATCAGCCCCTGAAAAGAAGGAACTGGATGGACCAGAGTGTGTATTTTTATGAGGAAGCAGTGCTACTCATGGAAAGCTCTTTCCATTTTCAATGACAAAGACCTTCTCTGCCTTGGCTGTGTGATAGGATGTGTTTTGGTGGGACTCCTGTCAGACGGGGAGGCAATGCAAAGGCAGGTGCCAGGGCTGCCTACTGCTGAGGGGCTTGGGCATCACTGAGTCTCATGAGGCTGACGGCAGAGCCTGGTGGCTGGGTGCAAAGTTGAGTTAGAGAAAGTGGAGAGAGTGAGAAGATACTAATGGAGCCTGAAAAGTGGCCACATCCCAATCCTTTGTAACTTCTCACTGTGTGTGCATGTGGGCATGAGCTCGTGCCCTCCTATAAAAGGAATAAAACTAATCAATGCTTTCCAAAGAACCAACATCTGGCTACCAATTGATAGAAACACCACAGCCTCCCTCCCTCCCTTCTCCACCCAGGAGCAAGACTGGACATAGGATGAGAAATTGGCCCTCAGACAAAAGATTCATTCAATTAAGAAAGGATGAACCTAAGGCTATTGTACACGTAGAACTTCAAGGGTGTTGTTTACCATTTCGAAGCATGTATAGACGTTCTCACAATTCTTTTATGATTTGCTGGGTGTTTGCGTAAAAAGTGCCAGGTGTTCATGCAGGTGGCTGCCTTTAAATATATATCTTTGTCACACAGTTTAAGGCAAATCACTTTTCACAGGAAAATCAATGTACCTTCCCCACTGCCACCCTAAAATGCAAAGGGAACAGACCTAGAGGTGAGTCTTTTCACTAGTGGTGTGCTAATGACCAGCTTAGGCTAGAAATAAAGTAATAAACGAAAGGGTAAATTTTCCTGAGTAACCAGGAAGTGATCGCTGCTGAAACCATGTTAGCGATACTTAGAATCTGCTACCAGCAGAGAAAGTAATGCTCCTGGGGTTGGAGCAGAAATTCCACCCTGATGCTAATATTTGCATCATAGTGTAATAAATGCAGTCTCGCACATCTTTTGTGTTGTTGTTCACCCAAGTCAATGCATCATTATGTGGGGAATCAAGAAGAGGAAAAAAAAAAAAAAAAAGAAGAGGAAGAGAGCTGGCTAATTACAGGAAAAACAAAGGAGAAATTTCTCGTGAACACTTTGTGCTTCCTCAGTGCAATCAAAGTCTCTTGAGAGGCATTTAGAGCATTCATCCAAGGAAGCTGTGTCACTTCAGTATCTAAAACTCTTTGTAAATAAGTGACGTGAGAACAGAAGCACTAGACTAGGAATGTCGTGGCCTGAGATCTAATCCGGAGTTGGTACATTAACACTGCTAAGCAAGTTTTGATAGAGCACAATTGTAGAACACACTGAGTTCTAGGACAAAGGTGGAGGAGAAAGGGGAAATCTTTTTAGGTCAGGAGTTGCTTGTGGTCTAGGCACCCTTCCATTCGGGGACATTTCTGGATACTTTGCTATGACCATTTTGTGCTTGTCTGCCAAAGTAACAGTTCCTCGGGGGCAACCTCAGGGGCCCTACCATTTGTGTTAGGGTCGTCTTCCAAAGGAGGGGTGCAGTGAGAATCTCTCCATCTTCGCTGGGTGATGAGTGACTTCAGTTAACGGAGGAAATCCTGTTAGGCATTTCCCATGAGATTCTCACGAGAGTCTGTTTGATTTGAACTTGAGACTAGAGGAGGTATATTCACAGAGGGCATCGCATTTATGTAGAAATGGCCTTAGTTATTCTCTACCTATTTCCTCGTGGTCAAATAAGGAAAACCATGTTATGTGGAATAACTAACTAAACAATGGTAAGACAGTTACTTATTAAAAGCAGGTGGAAAGACTTCAGGTCAGGGTCAAGTGATTAACCCACAAGGCTTATACTGATGCAGTCCCTGAAAACCTCTCAGAAGTACTGGCCTTGACTAAGTCTAATACTCCAGTATTTGAGGTTACCCTTTTGCAAAATGGGGGTGCTGGTGCCTTTATCAAGTTATTAGATGCTCTACCAAACGTAGGAGTAAAGATAGTCCCAACCCCGTGTGCTCATGATCTGAGCCAATAGATGAATGAGAAATAACAGGGGAAATGAGATTGATGTAGCAGGAAGGGGAGACTGGGAAGTATTTATTTACTTGGCGTCCATGCAGTGCTGGGGCGGGGGAGCTGATTCAGGGACGTGCGGCTGACCATTGAACCAACTCACATTTCCCTGGCTTTTGTCGTCCCTCATTTCATTCCAATCTATATCAAGGGAGTAACATGTTTTTTTATAATAATGTTTACCTTTGAGAACGTTAACGTGGTGTTTTAAAATAGTCACTAATAGAATAGAATGGTAAAACTAATAATAAAAATAATGTTCAGTTTCATTACAATGTAGTGAGCCAATGTGTTTTATTGAATTGATTTCTCATGTGCCCTTGTAGGTAAACAGAGTAAAATAGTTTGCTATTCTGGATGGAGGGGAGATATTTCATTTCTGGCCATATCAGGATGCAGGTTTCATGTCATGGAAATAATATTTCAGGAGGAAGACAACAATTGTAGTAGAATTTGCAAAAAGGAGAAAGAATCATGCCTTAAGCAACCAAAACAACAAAGCCTGGTCTCAGTTGTTTTGGGGATCTACAGAGCCTAATTAAACAGACTTAGCTTGTAATGGAAATATTGGTGGGTCTCATATGACTTTGATTATATTCTTTGTGTTCCTTAAAAAAAAAAAAAGTCTAAACCTTCAAATTATGATGCAGAAAGAAAAGTCTGCTTCTATTTCTCTTCGGATTCTTTACAGCCATGAGGAATCATAATTATTCCAAGAAAATGATAAACACCTTCATCAACTCAACTCCATGACTTAATAGAAAAACATTTCCATTTACAACAGGTTACCGCTACTGGTTTCTTTCCTTCCACCTACAAGCACAATCGCTTCTTTCCATTTTAATTTTTTTTTTTGGTCCCTCCACGCGGCTTGTGGGATTTTAGTTCCGCAACCAGGGACTGAACCTGGGGCCATGGCAGTGAAAGCACTGAGTCCTAAACACTGGACCACCAAGGAAGTCCTCATTTTAATTTTTTAAGAGGTCCTTTCTCAGACCTGCTCTCAGTGATCCTTACAGCAGTTCAGTGAGTTAGACAGGCCAAGCATTATCTTGGACAAGGACACCAGGGCCCCCCAGAGATAGCAGCTTGGCCCAAGTGTATGGCTGCTGAGGAGAGAGAGAACGTAGAGCAGAAACCATTTGACTCTCAATATGGTACTCTTGAGCACTAGAAGATAGTTGAGAGGTTTCTCCTGAACTTTTTCACATCTTCCCTTCGCCTTCTGTGGCACGACAAATAACCAAAATACAAGCCCTAGATGTAACTCCTGTTCTCCCCATGATCCACTTATGACACTTAAGGTTGAAGATACGGCCCTACCCAGAAGCATAGCACACTGCCAAAGAGGACTTGCAAACTCTTGAAGAATCAGTTAAGCCAGCAAAGCTATAATGATGGGAAAATTGGCAGAGGCTGATGTTTCAGAGGCACAGCTGCTCAGCATTCCCTTGCCTTTCTGCTTGGGGTAACTGGACCCTATGTTTACTCATGCCCACGGTTCCATTGTAAGTCCTATTAAAGTCTCCCATGGGTCTTATGTGGAATAAATTTGTAAAGTATGTTGTGACTGTCTTTAGTGCTACTGATTTGAGTGTATTCCATGTCTACCTCAACCCACCCTCACTGCCCTGACGACCTGATGTTGTCAGCTAGTTGACAACACATGGGTAGAAGTTCTCAAACCTCAGAGTACATTGGAATCACCTGCAGAGTTTATTTAAAAACACAGGTACTTGGCACTCCTCTAACCCACAGAGCGAGGTTTCTCAGCCTTGGAGTATTGATGTTTAGGCTGGATGATTTGCTGTCGGGTGCTGTCCTGTGCATTGTAGGATATTTAGCAGCAATCCCGGCCCCAACCCATTAGATGCCACTAGCACCCTCCCCAGCTGTGACAACCAAAACTGTCTTTAGACATTTTCAAATGTCTCTTGGGGGGCAAGAGACTCCCTGGCTGAGAACTACTGTCTTTGGAATTCTAATTCCTAATGGAAGAGTAGAGCCCAGGATTCTCTTTTTAACATGCTTCTCAGGCAAATCGAGTTGCTGCGTGTGACTTATTGGGCCTCTTCTTCTCTTCAACACCCCGTGTCCTTCAGCCACTGCTTCCACGGTCGCCTAGAGGATTACTGCAGTCTTAATAAAAGGTAAAGCTCGGTTCTCCCCTTCCCAGGCCAGGCCAGCTGTGCCGCCCAGAGGCAATTAACTAAATAAACAAAATCCTGCTCTGTGCTGCTGAGTGGCCCTCTCTGCATCCAGGGAGCATATGTGCTTAATACCAGAGCCCTTTCTGGGGGAATGTCCCTGCTGCTGTTGTATAAGCCAGGAAAACAATAAATAGGCTCCCCTGATGGGATCTTTGGACCCAAAGGGAGAAAAGAGCATCGGTGTAGCTGGCTTCTGGAGTGGGAAATATCTAGAGCAGATGATTCTTGGTAGCAACTCCTGGGGCAACCTGGAGCCTTCCCTGACGGAAGGCTGGACCTGAATTCATGGGCAGGTGAGGTAGCCTCAGCAGAGACCCATCAGCCTGCAGCCCAGCACAAGCTGGGCACCAGCAAAGCCGAATCTGACGCCTTTGTTCTAGCGTGAATGACTTGGATGCTTTCAGGAATTCAGCTGTTTAGTCTGTCTCTTGTGGTTGGAACTTCCTTTCCAAACAGTCATATTGGGGATGTTATTTTACAACTGGCACGAGGAGAATTTCCTATGGTGACTATAAGTGCTGTGCTCTGGCCGAGCTGGTCCATTCAAGGCGGGAAGGCCTTCTGTGGGGCTCTTTACCCAAAGTGAACATTTTGCTTAAGCCTGGTTGCAGTTGGCAACACAAGGGTTTCTGGTCTGTGGGTTTCCTTGAGGCTTTAGCTGTTGTAGCTGGTGGCCTTGTGTCAACAGGTGCTTTCTCGAAGAGGACACTGACTATATTGATGGCATTGGTGTCCTTGGTCCACCTTTTCTTTTTTTTTTTTTAATATAAATTTATTTATTTATTTTTGGCTGCGTTGGGTCTTTGTTGCTGCACGCGGGCTTTCTCTATTGCGGCGAGCAGGGGCTACTCTTCGATGCGGTGCACGGGCTTCTCATTGCGGTGGCTTCTCTTTGTTGAGGAGCACGGGCTTTAGATGCGTGGGCTTCAGTAGTTGTGGCTCACAGGCTCTAGAGCACAGGCTCAGTAGTTGTGGTGCACGGGCCCAGTTGCTCTGCGGCATGTAGGATCCTCCGGGACCAGGGCTCGAACCGGTGTCCCCTGCATTGGCAGGCAGATTCTCAACCACTGCGCCACCCAGGAAGTCCCAGTCCACCTTTTCTGAAGAACTTAAGCCATTGCAGTTATATTTAGAAATAATGTGCCCTTTATTTGTTTCTCATTGGAAGGCTGGAATAGATGCTTTGGTGTCCGCCCATGACTCGGATATTTCTTATAACACCAGAGGCCTTTAACTCCTTTCCAGAAAAAAGAACAACTGAGGCAGAAGGTGGTTTCTAATCCTCAAAGAGGCCACACTGTGTCTCCTAAGCAACCCTGAAGAGACAGAAGTAAATACATCACCAGGATGGTGATGTGATAGGACAAGTCCTAAGTTCCCTCTTAGAACTCCAAGCGTTGTGGTCCCATGTCAAGAAAAATGAAGTGCAGAAATCGTGGTTTACCAGCAGCGTGGTTCAAACGTATCACAAACGTGAGGCATTTCAGTCTCACATTTAATGCTCATTCACAGTTTACACAATGATCGCGAGTTCATTCACCTCCCTGTACATTCTCCCCAAGCTTATATGTTTACATAGCGGGGAAGCATCTGAGCAGGCAAAAGCAAACAACCAGCTTCAAGCTAAAATAATTTATACTAAAAACATTTTGAAAGCTAAATATTGTCCTAACCACTGTCTGTTTCTCTGTGCCTCATCCAGGAAGCTGTGGGTGTAGAATAGGAGACAGACTCGTGTCTGAGCCAGGCTGAGCTGTGGAATGTTAAGATTATTCGGGGCAAGAGAAACGATTGAATTCAAGCCTTCACTTTACAGATGAGAAGACTGAGTCCCTGGAAAATTAAGTGGTTTGCTTTAGAGAACACAGCAAGCTGGTGCAGAAAAAGGACAGGTGGCATATCTTAATTTCTGACCCAGTTTTCTGCAAATCACAGAATTCTGTTGCCCATAAAGTGTTCTTTCCCTGCCTCATGTCCACAGCACTTCCTCGCTAGACAAAAGTAGAGAAAAATTCTCAACCAATGCCAATTGAACTTAGCTTACTAGAGGAAAGAGAAGGCTGAAGTTGCATGTAGTGTGTATTAGTTTGCTTGGGCTGCCACAACAAAGTATCACAGGCTGGGGAGCTGAAACAACAGAAATGTAGTTTCTCACAGTTCTTGGGGTAGGAGTCTATGATTAGGGTGTCAGCAGGGTTGTTTTCTTCTGAGGGCCATGAGGGAATGATCTGTTCTAGGCCTCTCTCCTTGGCTTGTAGATGGCCATCTCCTCCCTGTGGCTTCATGTGGTCCTCCCTTTCTACCCTCTGTGTCCTAATTTTCCTTAAGGACACCAGTCAGATTAGAGCCTACTCTAATGACCTCATTTAACCTCAATTACCTATTTAAAGACCCCCATCTCCAAATAGTGTCATATTGAGGTACTGGGGGTTAGGACTTTAACATAAAACTGGAGGGAAAAAACTCAGTCCATACAGCATAGGTACATGCATGTTTTTGTACAAAAGAGAAAATGAAAGAGAGTAACAGAGAAAGAGAGAGAGAAGAACATGAACAAGGTCCCTTGGAGGCCTGTCAGAGAGGCATAATCATTTCATGCCAGGACCTTGGAGGGAGAAAGAAGAAGAAACAAGAAAGGAAGGGAAGCTGGGCTTCTACCTGGTCAAGTACATGGGCCCTGAGGACTCCTTATCATTGTCTGACAGGGCCGGGTGTACTTGAGCTTGGTGTGTCAGTCTTCTAAGAGAACAGGCTAGGGGTTAGAGCATCATTGTTCATCATTGTGCAATTAGACTACCCAGGAGTCCAGTACGAAGGGAGAGAGGCTTAAAAGGGCTAGTTCTGTACTGCCGTTATGATAGCCACGAGCCTCGTGTGGCTATTGGACACTGGAAATGTAGCACTTCCAAGTCCAGATAAGCTGTAGACGTAGAAGAGTCAATTTCAGGGATTTAGTATGAAAAAAAATGTAAGTTATCTCATAATTTTTCTATTGATGTTGAAATGGTAATATTATATACTATGTTAAAATATGTTAAAATTTCACTTGTTTTTAAAAATCTTACATTATAAAATATGGTGACTAGAAAATTTTAAATTACCTATGTGGCTTTCATTGATTTTTCTTTTGGACAGCTCTATGCTCTAAACTATGCATGGAAAAAAAGACTTGAATGAAATGAAAGTTATACTGTATATTTTAAAATATATATTCATATAGTTTCTAACCTTTTAAAATATATATATTAGTATATATTTTATATATTTATATATATTTATATTTAAATATAAAATATTAAAATATATTTTAAAAGGTTAGAAACTATATGAATATATAAGCAGTTTTCTATCTTGCACTTCTTATTTAATATTGTACTTCCTAATGTTTAATATTCGTGATTGAGTCATGTTTCCATTTTATTTGCTATTCTTTAAAGCTATGATTTTAAGTTTGTAAGGCAGAGTTTTTCAAACATATGCAAAAGTAGAGAGAATAGTTTAATGAACTCTTATGTGTACATCTCCCAGTTTTAACAATTATCAACATTTTGCAATTTTATTTCATCCCTGCCCCCCCCCCTTTTTTTTTTTTGCTGGAATACTTTTAAACAAATTCCAGACATTATGTAATTTTACCCAGAAATAAATAATTTTACCCAGAAATACCTCAACAAAATGTTTTTCACTGGCTACCTAGCATTCTGTCTTTTGGCATGTCGTAATTGATTGAACTATTCTCTAGACATAGGGACATTTACTTAGCCATATATTTAAATTTTCAAATTTTAACTCTCCTAAGTAATCTGTGATGAGCATCCTTTAATATAAATCCCTGTTTTTTTAGACTGAAGTCTTAGAAGTAGAATTACTTATTCAAAGTAGGAGATTTTAAAAGTGTGATACATACGCTAAGTTGCTTTCTAAAAATTTAAGTTCCTGCTGTAAGCTTTTATCAAAGTGCTTCACTTTAAACACTTTGACCAGTACTTTGGATATTATCAATGCCAATTTGATACATGAAAATACTATCTCATGTTGTTTCTTTAATTATAATGTTATACTTTAACTACAAGTGAGAGTGAACAATTTTTTTCTTCTGTTTCACTGGCTAGGTACACGTCGCCCCTTCTCCCTTTGACCTTTGTTCTCTTGTTTCCTGGGAATCTCAGTCTCCACATGAATGTAGAAATATGTGAATGTGATTCTAGTAGATTGGTTGCCTCAAAAACCAGCACCTGTACTATCCTCTTTTTCAGTTGGAATAACGTCTCTCGGTCTCTGTCTCTGGACCAGGGAGAAGACAGAGGCATGGAAAAATTCTCTCTTCCTCCCCAACCCTGGGCCGATTCTGTTCTGTTTCATGAATCAGTGTGTATGGGGCAAAGTAGCTGTTGGGTTTCTCAATCCAACTCCAGCACCCCTATCTCCTAGACTGTGTCAGTTCATTGCCTAAGTTTTGGTGTTTTAAGTTTTTTCATTCTCTCTCCCCACCCACCTCTCATGCCTTAATTGTGTTGTGTTGACCTCTGTTTTCATATATATATATGTGTGTGTGTGTGTGTGTGTGTGTGTTGGTCAGGACTCTTTAGCTGTAGATGTCAAACAAGCAAAAATAGGACGGCTCGTACTGAAGACATCAGGCATCACTGGATCTTGGGTCTCCATGCCTTCATCAGTAAGGTTCTCTCTCACCGTCTCGCGCTCTGCTTTCCCCTGGTATGGCTTCTTTCACAGGCAGCCTCTTCCTACCAATTGAAATGCAGAGTCCCAACTTGGATTGATCTGATGGGAGTCACATCTCCATCTTGGACCCAATCCGTTTAGCTATGGGTACCCTGGCTGGTAAGTTAGATCACACGCCTTGCCCTTCCCTCCTCCAAGAAAGGTGGTGCCAGGGTAGATATGGTCCACCAGTCCGTATAGGCTGGCTTCAGTTAATATTGGTCAATGATCTATTCTCACTGGTTGCTATGTAGGCTGTTCTTGCTTTTTATTTATTTTTTAAAATTAAGATATAATTGACATATAACTAGACTTATTGTGGCAATCATTTTGCAGTGTTTACAAACATCGAATCATATGCTGTATACCTGAAGCTAATATAATGTTAACATCTAACTCCATGCATAGTTATCAAACTTTGTTCTTGTGATGAGAACTTTTAAGGTTTATTCTGTTAGCAACTTTCAAATATACAGTATTAACTATAGTCACTGTGCTGTACATTACATCCCCATGACTTATTTATTTTATAACTGGAATTCTGTACCTTTTGACAGACCCCTTCACTCATTTTGCCCACATGTGCTATCCCACCCACGCCTGCCTCTGGCAACTGTCAATCTGTTCTCTGAGCTTGGTTTTCTTTTTTAATTACACATATGAGATCATATGATATTTGTCTTTCACTGTAACTTATTTCACTTAGCATAATGCCTGCAAGGTCTATCCATTTGTTGCAAATGGCAAGATTTCATTCTTTCTCATGACTGAATAATATTCCATTGTATATATATCACATTTTCTTAATTCATCTATTGATGGACACATAGGTTGTGTTCACACCTTGGCTATTGTAAATAATGCTGCAGTGAACACGGGGGTGCATATATCTTTTCAAGTTAGTTTTTGTTCAGATACACGCCCAGAATTAGAGTTTGATTATATGGTAGTTCTAATTTTAATTCTTTGAGGATCCTCCATATTGTTTTTCATAGTGGCTGCACCAATTTATATTCCCACCAGCAACGTGCAAGTGTTTCCCTTTCTCCACATCCTTGCTAACACTTATCTCTTGTCTTTTTTTATAATCGCTAATCTTTTTTTTTTTTTAATTTATTTTATTTATTTATTTTGGCTGCGTTGGGTGTTCGTTGCTGCTCCCGGGCTTTCTCTACCTGTGGCGAGCGGGGGCTACTCTTTGTTGTGGTGCACTGGCTTCTCATTGCAGTGGCTTCTCTTGTTGCAGAGCACGGGCTCTAGAGCGCAGGCTCAGTAGTTGCGGCACACGGGCTTAGTTGCTCCACGGCATGTGGGATCTTCCTGGACTAGGGCTCGAACCCATGTCCCCTGCATTGGCAGGCAGATTCTTAACCACTGCACCACTAGGGAAGCCTGATAATAGCTGTTCTAACAGGTGTGAGGTGATATCTTGTTGTGGTTTTGATTTGCATTTACCTGACAACTTAGAGCATGATGTTGAGCATCTTTTCATGTATATATTGGCCATCTGTGTATCTTCTTTGGAAAAATGTGTTTTCAGATCTTCTGCCTATTTTCACGTTGTTTGTTTTTTGCTATTGAGTTATATGTTATTTATATATTTTGGATATTAACCCTTTATCAGATATACGATTTGCAAATATTTTCTCCCATTCAGTAGGATATTTTGTTAACGGTTTCCTTTGTTGTGCAGAAGTTTTTTAGCTTGATGTAGTCCCACTTGTTTAATTTCACTTTTGCTGCTTTTGCTTTTGGTGTCAGATTCAAAAAATCATCACCAAAACCAGTGTCAAGGAACTTGTTCCCTATGTTTTCTTCTACGAGTTTTATGGTTTCAAGTCTTTAATCCATTTTGAGTTATTTTTTGTGTATGGTGTAATATGGTGTCTCAGTTTCATTCTTTTGCATGTGGCTGTCCAGTTTTCCCAACGCCATTTATTGAAGAGATTGTCCTTTCCCCATGGTATAGTCTTGGCTCCTTTGTCATAAATTAATTGATCACATACGTGTGGGTTTATTTCTGGACTTTATACTGTTCCATTGACCTATGTGTCTGATTTTATGCCAGTAGCATACTGTTTTGATTACTATGGCTTTATAATATAGTTTGAAATCGGGGTGCATGATGCTTTCAGCTTTTTTCTTCCTCAAGATTATTTTGGCTATTCAGGGTCTTTGTGGTGCTATACAAATTTTAGGATTCTTTCTGTGAA
Organism: Eschrichtius robustus; assembly: GCF_028021215.1. Taxonomy (NCBI): domain Eukaryota; kingdom Metazoa; phylum Chordata; class Mammalia; order Artiodactyla; family Eschrichtiidae; genus Eschrichtius; species Eschrichtius robustus. Next base: position 78,725,881 of record NC_090827.1, read on the forward strand.
AAATGCCATTGGAATAGGGATTGCATTGACTATATAGATTGCTTTGGGTAGTATGGACATTTTAACAATATTCTTCCAATCCATGAGCATGGAATATTTTTCCATTTATTTGTGTTGTCTTCAATTTCTTTCATCAATCTCATATAGTTTTCAGTGTACAGATCTTTCACTTCATTGGTTAAATTTATTCCTAGGTGTTCTTTTTCATGTAAATGTAAATGGGATTTTTTTTTTAACAAACTGTCTGAAAAAGAAATTATTAGTGTATAGAAATGCAACAGATTTTTGTATATTGATTTTGTATTCTGCATCTTTACTTCATTTGTTTATTCTAACAAAGTTTATTTGGTGGAGCCTTTAGGATTTTATATAGATATATGTATATATATAACATCGATGTTATATATATCCTCTGCAAATAGTCACAATTTTACTTCTTCCCTTCCAGTTTAGATGTCTTTTACTTCTTTTTCTTGTCTACTTGTTCTGGTTAGGGCTTCCAATACTGTTCTGAATGAAAGTGGTGAGAGTGGGCATCCTTTTGTTGTTTCTGATCTTAGAGGAAAAATTTTCAGCTTTTCACCATTGAGTAAGAAGTTAGCTGTGGGCTTGTCATATATGCCCTTTTATTATGTTGAGGTACATTCCTTCTATAACACTTTGAGTTTTTTTTAAATCATAAATGGATGTTGAACTTTGTCAAATGCCTTTTCTGCATCTATTAAGATGATCATATGATTTTTGTCCTTCACTTTGTCAATACGACGTGTCACATTGATTTTGCAGATGTTGAACCATCCTTGCATCCCTGGAATAAATCCCTCTCGATCATGGTGAATGATCCTTTTAATGTATTGTCAAATTCGGTTTGCTAATATTTTGAGGATATTTGCATCTATGTTCATTAGGGATATTGGCCTGTAACTTTCTTTCCTTGTGTCTTCCTTGCCTTGTCTGGTTTTGGTTTCAGAGTAATGCTGGCCTTGTAAAATGAGTTTTGAAGTACTCCCTCCTCTTCTATTTTTGGGAAGAATTTGAGAAGGATTGCTATTAATTCTTTGAATGTTTGGTAGAATTCACTAGTGAAGCTATCTGGTCCTGGACTTCAGTTTTTTGGGAGACTTTTGATTACTGATTTAATCTCCTTACTATTGGTCTATTTTTTTCATCTTTTCAAAGAACTGGCTCTTAGTTTCATCTTTTCTATTGTCTTTTTAGTTACTATTTTATTTATTTCCACTATGGTCTTTGTTATTTCCTTCCTTCTACTAACTTTGGGCTTCATTTGTTCTTAATTTTTCTAGTTTCTTGAGGTGTAAAGTTAAGTTACTTATTTGAGATTTTATGTTTGTTTGTTATTTGAGGCTAGGCATTTATTGCTGTGAACTTCCCTCATAGAACTACTTTTGCTGCATTACGTAAGTTTTGGTATGTTGTACTTCCATTTTCATTTGTCTCAAGATATTTTTAAAATTTCTCTTTTGATTTTTTCTTTGACCCAGTGGTTGTTCAGTAGCATTTGTTTAATCTCCACATATTTGTGAATTTTCCAGTTTTCTTCTCATAATTGATTTCTAGTTTCGTACCATTGTGGTCAGAAAAGGTACTTAATAGGATTCCAATCTTAAATTTACTAAGACTTGTTTTGTTGCCTAACATATGATTTATCCTGGAGAATGTTCCATGTGCACTTGAGAAGAATGTGTATTCTGTTGCTTTTGGATGGAGCATTCTGTATATGTCTAAGCCCATCTGGTCTAATGTGTCATTTAAGGCCAGTGTTTCCTTATTAATTTTCTGTCTGGATGAGTTATCCATTGATGTAAGTGCAGTACTAAAGCCCCCTACTATATATTGCATTGCTGTCTATTTCTCCCTTTAGGTTTGTTAATATTTGCTTTATATATTCAGGTGCTCCTATTTTGGATGCCTAGATATTTACAAATGTTATATCCTGTTGTTGGATTGACCCCTTTATCATTGTTTAGTACCATTTTTTGTCACTTTTTACAGTCTTTGTTTTAAAGTGTGTTTTTTCTGATATAAATATAGCTACCCCAGCTTTCCATTGGTTTCCATTTGCATGGAATATTTTTTTCCATACCTTCACTTTCAGTCTCTGTGTGTCCTTACATTTGAAGTGGATCTCTTGCAAGAAGCATGTAGATGGGTCTTGTTTTTTTTATCCATTCAACCACTGTCTTTTGATGGGAACATTTAATCCCTTTACATTTAGAGTAATTATGGATAGATATGTACTAATTGCCATTTTGTTAATTGTTTTGCAATTACTTTTCTTCTATTACTCACTTCCTTTGTGGTTTGATCACTTTCTTTAATGTTATGCTTAGATTCCTTTCTCATTATCTTTTGAGTATCTACCATAGGATCTTGCTTTGTGGTTACTGTGAGACTTACATATAAAAACTTATATTTATAACAGTCTATTTTAAGTTGATAAAACTTAAGTTTGAACACATTCTAGAGCTCTACATCTTACTCTTCCCCTCCCTTCACATTTTATGTTTTTGATGTCACATTTCACATCTTTTTTATCTTGCATATTCCTTAACTAATAATTATAGTTATTATTTTTCCTACTTTTTTGTGTTAACCTTCATATTAGCTTTACAAGTGATTAACCCACTACCTATACTATATATTTACCTTTACTAGTAAGATTTATACTTTCATATATTTCTTGTGACTAATTAGCACATTTTCTTTTCAACTTAAAGAAGTCCATTTAACACTTTCTGCAAGGCCAGTGTAGTAGTGATGAACTCCTTTAGCTTTTGCTTGTTTAGAAAACACATCACTTTCAATTCTGAATGATAACTTTGCTGGGTAGAGTATTCTTGGCATTTTTTTCTTTTAGCATTTTGACTCTATTGTGCCACTACCTTCTGGCCAGCAAAGTTTCTGCTGAAAAGTCTCCTGATAAGTCTTATGAGGGTTTCCTTGTATGTAACAGTCGTTTTTTCTCTTGCTGATTTTAAGATTCTATCCTTGTCTTTTTTTTTTTTTTTTTTTTTTGGCTGCATTGGGTCTTTGTTGCTGCACAGGGGCTTTCTCTAGTTGTGGCGAGTAGGGGTTCCTCTTCACTGCAGTGCATGGGCTTCTCACTGCGGTGGCCTCTCTCGTTGCAGAGCATGGGCTCTATGTGCACGGGCTTCAATGGTTGCAGCACACAGGCTCAGTAGTTGCAGCACACAGGCCGTAGAGTGCATGGGCTTCAGTAGTTGAGGCACATGGGCTCAGTAGTTGCAGCGCATGGGCTCTAGGGCACGCAGGCTTCAGTAGTTGTGGCACGTGGGCTCAGTAGTTGTGGCTCATGGGCTTAGTTGCTCCATGGCATGTGGAATCTTCCCAGACCAGGGATCAAACCCATGTCCCCTGCATTGGCAGGTGGATTCTTAACCACTGCACCACCAGGGAAGTCCCTCTCTCCTCATCTTTAAATTTTGACATTTTAATTATAAGAAGTCTTGGTGTGGGTCTCTGTGGTTCTTCTTATTTGGAACTCTCTGGGCTTCCTGGATCTAGATGTCTGCTTCATTCCCCAGGTTAGGGAAGTTTTCAGCCATTATGCCTTTAAATAAGTTTCTACCCCTTTCTCTCTGTCTTCTCCTTCTGAGACCCCTATAATGAAAATGTTAGTCTGCTTGATGTTATCCCCTAAGTCCCTAAGCTATCTTCACTTTTTCTCATTCTTTTTTCTTGTTGTTGCTCTGATTAGGTTGGTTTCACTGCCCTGTCTTTGGGTTCACTGATCTTTTCTTTCGTTTCATCTAGTCTAATGTTGAACCCCTCTAGTGGCTTTTTTGTTGTTATTGTTTAGTTATTATATTCTTCACCTCCATGACTTCTATTTGGTCCTTTCTTATATTTTCTGTCTCTTTGTTGAAATTCTCACTGTGTTCATCTATTCATCTCCCAAGTTCAGTGAACAACTTTATGACCATTACTTTGAACTCCATTTCATTAAGGTTTCTTCTGAGGATTTTTTTTTTTTTTTTAAATGAAAGCTTCTTTCTTTCTTTCTTTATTTTTGGCTGTGTTGGGTCTTCATTTCTGTGCGAGGGCTCTCTCCAGCTGCGGCGAGCAGGGGCCACTCTTCATTGCGGTGCGCGGGCCTCTCACTGTCGCGGACTCTCCCGTTGCAGAGCACAAGGTCCAGACGTGCAGGCTCAGTAGTTGTGGCTCACGGGCCCAGTTGCTCCATGGCATTTGGGATCCTCCCAGACCAGGGCTCGAACCCGTGTCCCCTGCATTGGCAGGCAGATTCTCAACCACTGTGCCACCAGGGAAGCCCTTTTCTGAGGTTTTATCTTGCTCTTTCATTTGGAACATATTCCTCTGTTTCTTCCTTTTGCTTGACTCTCTGTGTTGGTTTCTAAGACTTGATGAAACGGCCACCTGTCCCAGTCTTGAAGGAGTGGGCTCGTGTAGGAGATAAACCTCATCATTCAACACTGCCTGAGCTCTTGGTTGTCTCTCAAACCTTTCTGATTGTCCAACAGCCTATTTTATTTTTAATAGCTCCCCGTAGTTGAGGGTATGCCAAGACCTGTCAGTGTTTCAACGAGAAGGATCTTAGTCAGCATCTAGATTCAGGTTGATTGGAAGCCAGAGCTTCAGGCAGAAGCTGTTAAAGTATACAAATATATACAGTCCTGCAGGCCACCAGAGCCACATGATCTGGAGGTATCTCCTGAGTGCAGCTGCAAAAAGTGAGGCTCCAGATGTGTGTATAAGCTGCTTTCTGTAAGATACCAGTGAGCTATGGCGAGGCAGAGGGAGAGGGCAAAGATGGTGTCCCCCAGCCTCTATTCCCCCTGAGAGCACCTTTGTAGGCTCCTAGGTGTGTGCCGAATCTGAAGCTGGCCCCTCAGGCCAAAGCTCCAGGACTAGCAAACATTCCTCTTTCATAGAAAGTCTGGGGGTGTGTTTCAGTCTGTTGTCTGTGCAGTGCCCTGGGGGTGGCAGCCTGCCAAGAGCTATCTCTGGTTGTTACTGTCCCATGGGACCCAGCGCTGTAAGGCCTTCTGGCCACTAGAGCCAGACGATCAGTGGATATTCCCTGGGTGGCAGTCGCAAAAAATCAGGGCACCAGATGTAGGAATTGAGGTACCAGGCCTGTAAGAACTCCCCTCCAAGTGATACTGGTGCTCTGGAGAGCGTGAAGACGGTGCCCATCCTCCCAGGTCTCTGGAAAGGATTACAGTCAGCCCTCAGATGTGTTTTTCATTCGATGCCCGCCCCTCAGGCTGCAGCTAAGATGATAAGCTAATGGGCCTCTTTCAGGAGAATGAGCCCCTGGGTCTGTTGCTGTGCCCTGAGGGTGGTAGCGGTTTAAGCACTTTTTCTCTGTTGGTTACCGTCCTGTGGGACCCACAAGAATCAGCCTCTCAGGTCACCAGACCCAGGCGATGTAGAGGTGTCCCCCTGGCCCCAGCCACAAAAAATCGGGGTGCCAGACCAGGGTATAAGCCCGTCTCTAGAAGATGTTGGTGAGCTGGAGGCAGGCAAGTGGAGGGTGCAAAGATTGCATCCCCGGCCTCCATTCCCTGAGTGCACCTCCGTAGCTCCTAGAAGTTTGCCAGACCAGAGGCTGCACTGAGCCGAGCTCCTGGGCAAGCAATAGGCGCCTTTCTCAGAAAGACTGGAGGTGTGTTTCCGTCTGGTCTGGGCAGTGCCTTGGGGTGACCTGCCAAGATCTCTCTCTCCAGTCGCTGCAGTCCCATGGGACACAGGGAGGCAAGCTCCCCTGGCCTCAGAGCCAGCCAGTCAAGGGGCGTCCCCTGGGCAGCAGCTGCGTAAACGCAGCACCCGATGTGTATATAGAAGCTACCCTCCAGCTGATACTGGCAGTCTGGAGTGTGGCACCCACCAGGAAACAATGGCACCTGCAGGCTTTAGCAAGGCAGAGGGAGAGCGTGTGGCTGGCATCCACCAGCCTCTGTTCCTGGAGAGTATCCCAGCAAGCCCCTGCCCCTCCGGCGGACACCACTTTAACATTAGCAAATGAACGTCTTTCCCATAAAGTCTGGGTGCTTTTCAAAGAGCTGCTTCTGTGTTGTGCCCTGGGGCGGGTGATTCCAGTCTTGAGAGCCCTTTTAGACTCATTTCTCAGTTTGCTACATCCTCATGGGTCTCATGTACATGCACTCCACTGGTTTTCAAAGCCAGGTGTTTGGAGGGACTCATCTTTCAGGTGCAGGTCTTAAAAGACTGGGTGCCTGATGTGGGGTTTTCAGGGAGAAGCTCCAGATTTGAGCTCCCTCCTGGTTGTGGGACGCTGTGCCAGGGATGGGGCTTATGGCGAGCTTGTGTCTCAGCCTCCGTCTCCTGCTTCCGTGTGGTTTCCCTCTCATCTGCTCCCAGGGCAGGAGTCACCCAGCTAGTTCTTCGTCTTTTTTCCATAAAGATCGTTCCAAACTGTAGCTGTAGATTCAGTGTGTCTCTGGGAGGAAGTGAACTCAGGACCTGCCAGAACCTCACGCTAGCTTTTTAAGTCTTTTCCATATCATCCCCAGGTTAGCCTACATGACTGATTGCTTGAAGTCCCTTCAAATGGAGGAGCCATTCTCAGAGGGAAAACAGACACAAAGGGTTAGGCAACAACGTTAGGCAAGATTCTAAGGCATCTCAGAAGACAAATTAGAAAGACAATTAACTGAACATGGGCACTTAAGTTTAGGTAAACTTAGAAAACTTAAAACTTTATTCCCAGAAACTGGAACGTAGTAGGCTCAAAATTAATATTTTGTGGGTTGAATGAATGAATGAAAGAAGTAGACTATATCAGACCACAATCATCATCATCATCATCTAATTGCTGGAGGCATTTTGCCCTTGTAATGGGATTAGAATCCCTCTGCTTGCTCTTTGATTTTGGGGGAAGGTCTGAATCGCTCAGTGAGGGGGTAGCTTTCACAAGGTCTTTGTCTTCAGAGTCCACTAGCTGTCAGCCCCAGCACTGCCTTTCCCTGCTGCGACCCCCTGCTGCACTCTCCACCTTCTGCTGTTGGATCTGTGGGCATGGGTTTTTACCGATCCAGTGAGGAGCCAGAATTCAGGCTTGGCTGAGTGATGGGGACAGTGCCGAAGAAGGTAAAGGCACAGGAAGTGTCCAGAAGCATCAAAGCATTTCCTGGGCATAATGAAGAGTTTGAAAAGGGACTGGGCTGTGCCTGCAAGATGGAGCCAGGGATGCCCTGGGGCTGAAGACTTTTATAACAACAGAGCCGAACCAGGCGTGTGTGTGGGAGCTGATTCTGGGTGCGGGGAATCAGGCAGACCCCTTCTCAAGGATTTTGAAGCCATCAGATAATGAGTACCACACCAAATTAGGAAAACATTTAAATGGATAAATTCCTAAAATAGAAGAAAGTTAGTTACAATGGGTAATTAAACAACCGTTGACTTAAAAAAAAAAAAAAAAAAAGCTTATTTGTACCTTGAACCTGGAAGTCAGCTAGTTCATTGAATATGTAGAAGTAGTTTCAGTGAATGGATATCGTTGTATCTCAGTTTATAAAGATGCAATGAAGAAGTTGACCTGGTGCTGAGAATATAGAACTGAATTTCTATAAATTCCTAGCGATATATTTTAGTTGCAACTAAGGTCTATAAACACAAGCTTGGGTTGTTTTTTTGTTTTCTTTTTCCCCCCTTGGGTTTTTTGGGGGGTTTTTATGGTGGGGGGAGGGGAGGGATGGTCGGGGAGTCTGAAACTTTATTTGACCCAGCATGTATTTGATCTCTGATTCATGCATTCCCTACCCCTCATTTAGGCTTCATTTGCTATTACTTCATATTCTATTACTTTACTTTCTACTACTCTCTGATGAGTGTATACCTTACAAAGAGGACTTTGCTCTACGTTTGAATTCATTCTACAAACATTGTGAGCCTTCCATGGAGCTAGCTGCTGAGGATATAAAGGTTTTAAGACCCTCTATCATTAAGATACTCACAGTTTAACTGGAGAGACTGAGGAATTCACGACTAATAAATGCCCAAGGTTATAAAGTTTCAAAAGAAAAGGGAATAATTTTACCCTCAGAAGCCTAGTAGAGGCCAAGCAAGCAGAGACTAGAGCAGATAGAAAGGCACTGAGGTGGTGGCCATTTGGCTACTGGAGGGAGAGCCTCTCATGGCTGTGACAGCGAAGGGGTGTAGATTGTTCTGTACCTTTACTAGATGCTTAGCCAACAGTTTTCGTTGGACTTCAAGATTTCTTCCAGAAATTGCTATTCTAATATGAAGTTACACTTGCTGATTTCCCCAGTGGGTGCCAGGCATGGGTGGATTGACTCACTGGTAATTCAGACATGAGAATTCAGGGTAATGGAAAAAGTTCAGAAGTTGTGTGTCACTTACACAGTAACCAGTCCTCATCATCTTACATCGACATGTATCAACTTCCCAAACTGAATTTCTAACGTAAACGTAGGAATGGACACTTAGGAATGTGTCCAGTGATTAAGTTTTTTTGTTTGTTTATATCATCATTGATTAGAAGAGGTTTCTTGTTGAATGTGACTTAAATTATCCTGGAATCTTTATTATATTTTTTCTTTCTAAAAAGTTCCAAAACATGCTATAATTTTCTTTTAGGCAGCTTCTAAACAAATAGCCTGTATTTTTAAAAAATTGAACACCCATAACCAAGCGATTATTTTGGTTAAACAGTAATTAGATAGACGATGGCAATTTGCAAAGTCCAATTTGCAAATTACCCCTTTTTTATTAAATGACAGGGTACATGCTAGCACTGATCAGGTGGTATTTCCTAAAAATGTGATTGAGCTAACAAAGAACCTCATTATTTTAACAACCCACCCAGCTTGCCAGTGCCTTCCCCCAGGGACACCCCGTTCCCACCCTTCCGAGTCCTCTCCCTGAAAGGAAGGCGCTATTTCAGCCACAGGATAATAGCATTCACTCCCACGTTTTTGTTTGTTTGTTTGTTTGTTTAATTTTACTGAAGTATAGTTGATTTACAGTGTTGTGTTAATTTCTGCTGTAGAGCAAAGTGACTCAGTTATACATACATTCTTTTTCATATTCTTTTCCATTGAATATAGTTCCCTGTGCTACACAGTAAGACCTTGTTGTTTATCTAATCTATATGTAATAGTTTGTGTTGCTAATCCCAAACTCCCAATCCTTCCGTCCTCCACCCTCCTACCCCCCTTGGCAACCACAAGTCTGTTATCTATGTCTGTGAGTCTGTTTCTGTTTCGTAGATATGTTCATTCATGTCATATTTTAGATTCTACATACAAGTGATATCATATGGTATTTGTCTTTCTCTTTCTGACTTACTTCACTTAGTATGATAATCTCTAGGTCCATCCATGTTGCTGAAAGTTGTTTCATTCTTTTTTATGTCTGAGTGGTATTCCATTGTATATATGTACCACATCTTTATCCATTCATCTGTTGATGGACATTTAGGTGGTTTCCATGTCTTGGCTGTTGTAGATAGTGCTGCTATGAACATAGGGGTGCGTGTATCATTTTGAATTATAGTTTTGTCTGGGTATATGCCCAGGAGTGGAATTGCTGGATCATATGACAATTCTATTTTTAGTTTGTTGAGGAACCTCCATGCTGTTTTCCATAATGGCTGCACCAACACTACCACATTTTTGATTCAAGAACCTTCTGTGACTGAGTGTCTACCTTTAAGAAATCTTAAACTTGAGCTATTTCTAGTCACCAGCCTGACTGACAGTTCTTTCCTTATGGTGGTCATGGCCAGTCAACTTTGTAGACTAAGGGACAGACATATTTCTGAGATTTGCTGAGATCAAAATAGAGCTGAAATTGCAGACAAGAAACCAAACATCTTCCTGTGTGGTTAGCTAGATAAGCTAGGCTGAAAGCATAGAACTGAAAAACTAGAAGAAAGGAGGTGGGAAAAGACATGTTTAAATCCTCCTGGTTTACCAGCTCTATGACTTTGGGCAAATGGCAGAGCCTTTCATTCGTTCTTTAAAATCCGTAACAAGGAGGACCCATAGCCCACATCGAGTGGCTCTGGGAGCTCTAAATGAGAGTGAAAGAGAAGCATGAGAGCATGTGAAGTATGTGAAGGCCCTGCGGCTGCAGAGGCTACAAAATATAGATGACTACTGTCTGTGCTACACACAAGAGCTTTCTGGAAGCTTCCAAATCAAGCAGAAATTCCCACCTGTGCACTCTAAGGTTCCCTCCACGCTAAACCTCCTTTAGATCATGTGCAAATTAGAATAAAGCACCCCCTTCGCAAGTGGACAGAGACTTTTTAATTTTTTTTTTTTTTTTTTTTTTTTACAAAACGGGCCCCTACCTCTTGGCGGATGAATCCTCTGCTGGCACTTGGCTTGGGAGGCAAAGCACTAGCTTGGACCCCTCAAGCCCTTGCTTGGGCACTTTTGTGCAGGATCCAAACTGCCCAACTGTGTGTGTTTCCCCTAAACCTTAGGAAATGCAATGAACTTCCCAGGTATTGGATTAGTTCTGGAGGTAATGTTGACCGATAGTAAGATATGGGCTTGAAGTCATATGGACCCATTTTTCATTTCTTGATCTGCCATTTACCAGTTGTTAGAATTGAATGACTTCCAGGAAAATCATCTTGGTCTTCTTGTGTGATCTTGGGTGAGTGACTTAGTGTCTCTGAATCTGTTTCCTCATCTATAAAATGGAGACCCAACAATACGTAGGCTGCCCAGTAAATGTGAAAGATACCACGTATGAAAGAGTAGTACAGGGCTCAACAAATGTCCGCCCAGCTGAGTCCTGCTTCAAAGCTGGCTCATTGGTTATTCCTGGGACAGGAAACCTCACTTTCCATCACTAGCTCTTCAAATCACCACAAAATTTCAACAAGATAATGACCATAGTGCTACCAAGGTCCAATGAAAGCCTTGTTGACTATAATTTTAAAAAGGGGACAGTGGGGGAAAGCCCACTTTAGTTTAAACATTGGAGTGTTTCTTATCAAACCATATCTTCCAAAACACATCGATGCTATTAACATTAAGAGAGCAGATGTTAGTGAGCCAAATCTCCTGGTTTTCTGGGAGAACAAAGACTTATCCAAAATGTCAGTTTTATGTAATCCAATTGATGGTCAATTTAAGAATAGGCCGACCAGCCAGATGACAAGTTAATAGAAAAAGTTTTCTTTTGAAAATCACTTCTAAGTATTATAATTAATGAAATCCTTTAATTACCCAAATCCTCTGTCACTGACAGGCAAGCAGGAAGATGGCGGAACAGTGTAAATGGAGCCCTCAGAGGGTATTTTAGGACAATTAGGAAAGAGTGTGTGAAACTATCTGAATCCAGAGTGATTTCTGCAATGTATCTGGCCTGTCTTCATTTGAAGAGGACAAAACTATACTTCCAAGTTCACCTATGAATCAGAAAATCCATGGTTTCCTTCTAGTAGACCACTGTCTAATTTTACATGAGATATGCATATTCATACTTGAAAGCTCATTATACATCTTGAGATACTCATTTTCTTTTTTTTTTTTAACATCTTTATTGGAGTATAATTGCTTTACAATGGTGTGTTAGTTTCTGCTTTATAACAAAGTGAATCAGTTATACATATACATATGTTCCCATATCTCTTCCCTCTTGCATCTCCCTCCCTCCCACCCTCCCTATTCCACCCTTCTAGGTGGTCACAAACCACTGAGCAGATCTCCCTGTGCTATGCGGCTGCTTCCCACTAGCTAGCTATTTTACATTTACGTTTGGTAGTGTATATATGTCCATGGCACTCTCTCACTTTCTCACAGCTTACCCTTCCCCCTCCCCATATCCTCAACTCCATTCTCTAGTAGGTCTGTGTCTTTATTCCCGTCTTAGCCCTAGGTTCTTCATGACCTTTTTTTTTTTCTTCTTATATTCCATATATATGTGTTAGCATACTGTATTTGTTTTTCTCTTTCTGACTTACTTCACTCTGTATGACAGACTCTAGGTCCATCCACCTCACTACAAATAACTCAATTTCGTTTCTTCTTATGGCTGAGTAATAGTCCATTGTATATATGTGCCACATCTTCTTTATCCATTCATCTGTTGATGGACACTTAGGTTGCTTCCATGTCCTGGCTATTGTAAATAGAGCTGCAGTGAACATTGTGGTACATGACTCTTTTTGAATTCTGGTTTTCTCAGGGTATATGCCCAGTAGTGGGATTGCTGGGTCATATGGTAGTTCTATTTTTAATTTTTTAAGGAACCTCCATACTGTTCTCCATAGTGGCTGTATCAATTTACATTCCCACAAACAGTGCAAGAGTGTTCCCTTTTCTCCACACCCTCTCCAGCATTTATTGTTTCTAGATTTTTTTTTTTATTTTTTTTTAAATTAATTAATTAATTTATTTTTTATTTTATGGCTGTGTTGGGTCTTCGTTTCTGTGCGAGGGCTTTCTCTAGTTGTGGCAAGTGGGGGCCACTCTTCATCACGGTGCGCGGGCCTCTCACTATCGCGGCCTCTCTTGTTGCGGAGCACAGGCTCCAGATGCGCAGGCTCAGTAATTGTGGCTCACGGGCCCAGTTGCTCCGCGGCATGTGGGATCTTCCCAGACCGGGGCTCGAACCCGTGTCCCCTGCATTAGCAGGCAGATTCTCAACCACTGCGCCACCAGGGAAGCCCTGTTTCTAGATTTTTTGATGATGGCCATTCTGACCAGTGTGAGATGATATCTCATTGTAGTTTTGATTTGCATTTCTCTAATGATTAATGATGTTGAGCATTCTCTCATGTGTCTGTTGGCAATCTGTATATCTTCTTTGGAGAAATGTCTATTTAGGTCTTCTGCCCATTTTTGGATTGGGCTGTTTGTTTTTTTGATATTGAGCTGCATGAGCTGCTTGTAAATTTTGGAGATTTATCCTTTGTCAGTTGCTTCATTTGCAAATATTTTCTCCCATTCTGAGGGTTGTCTTTTGGTCTTTTTTATGGTTTCCTTTGCTGTGCAAAAGCTTTTAAGTTTCATTAGGTCCTATTTGTTTATTTGTGTTCTTATTTCCATTTCTGTAGGAGGTGGGTCAAAAAGGATCTGGCTGTGATTGATGTCACAGAGTGTTCTCCCTATGTTTTCCTCTAAGAGTTTGATAGTGTCTGGCCTTACACTTAGGTCTTTAATCCATTTTGAGTTTATTTTTGTGTATGGTGTTAGGGAGTGTTCTAATATCATACTTTTACATGTACCTGTCCAGTTTTCCCAGCACCACTTATTGAAGACACTGTTTTTTCTCCATTGTATATTCTTGCCTCCTTTATCAAAAATAAGGTGACCATATGTGCGTGGGTTTATCTCTGGGCTTTCTTATCCTGTTCTATTGATCTATATTTCTGTTTTTGTGCCAGTACCAAACTATCTTGATTACTGTAGCTTTGTAATATAGTCTGAAGTCAGGGAGCCTGATTCCTCCAGCTCCATTTTTCGTTCTCAAGATTGTTTTGGCTATTCGGGGTCTTTTGTGTTTCCATACAAATTGTGAAATTTTTTGTTCTAGTTCTGTGAAAAATGCCAGTGGTAGTTTGATAGGGATTGCATTGAATCTGTAGATTGCTTTGGGTAGTAGAGTCATTTTCACAATGTTGATTCTTCCAATCCAAGAACATGGTATATCTCTCCATCTATTTGTATCATCTTTAATTTCTTTCATCAGTGTCCTATAATTTTCTGCATACAGGTCTTTTGTCTCCTTAGGTAGGTTTATTCCTAGGTATTTTATTCTTTTTGTTGCAGTGGTAAACGGGAGTGTTTTCTTAATTTCACTTTCAGATTTTTCATCATTGGTGTATAGGAATGCAAGAGATTTCTGTGCATTAATTTTGTATCCTGCTACTTTACCAAATTCATTGATTAGCTCTAGTAGTTTTCTGGTAGCATCTTTAGGATTCTCTATGTATAGTATCATGTCATCTGCAAACAGTGACAGCTTTACTTCTTCTTTTCCGATTTGGATTCCTTTTATTTCTTTGTCTTCTCTGATTGCTGTGGCTAACACTTCCAAAACTATGTTGAATAATAGTGGTGAGAGTGGGCAACCTTGTCTTGTTCCTGATCTTAGTGGAAATGGTTTCAGTTTTTCACCATTGAGGACGATGTTGGCTGTGGGTTTGTCATATATGGCCTTTATTATGTTGAGGAAAGTTCCCTCTATGCCTACTTTCTGCAGGGCTTTTATCATAAATGGGTGTTGAATTTTGTCGAAAGCTTTCTCTGCATCTATTGAGATGATCATATGGTTTTTCTGCTTCAATTTGTTAATATGGTGTATCACGTTGATTGATTTGCATATATTGAAGAATCCTTGCATTCCTGGAATAAACCCCACTTGATCATGGTGTATGATCCTTTTAATGTGCTGTTGGATTCTGTTTGCTAGTATTTTGTTGAGGATTTTTGCATCTATGTTCATCAGTGATATTGGCCTGTAGTTTTCTTTGTGACATCTTTGTCTGGTTTTGGTATCAGGGTGATGGTGGCCTCGTAGAATGAGTTTGGGAGTGTTCCTCCCTCTGCTATATTTTGGAAGAGTTTGAGAAGGATGGGTGTTAGCTCTTCTCTAAATGTTTGATAGAATTCGCCTGTGAAGCCATCTGGTCCTGGGCTTTTGTTTGTTGGAAGATTTTTAATTACAGTTTCAATTTCAGTGCTTGTGATTGGTTTGTTCATATTTTCTATTTCTTCCTGGTTCAGTCTCGGCAGGTTGTGCATTTCTAAGAATTTGTCCATTTCTTCCAGGTTGTCCAGTTTATTGGCATAGAGTTGCTTGTAGTAATCTCTCATGATCCTTTGTATTTCTGCAGTTTCAGTTGTTACTTCTCCTTTTTCATTTCTAATTCTATTGATTTGAGTCTTCTCCCTTTTTTTCTTGATGAGTCTGGCTAATGGTTTATCAGTTTTGTTTATCTTAAAGAACCAGCTTTTAGTTTTATTGATCTTTGCTATTGTTTCCTTCATTTCTCTTTCATTTATTTCTGATCTGATCTTTATGATTTCCTTCCTTCTGCTAACTTTGGGGGTTTTTTGTTCTTCTTTCTCTAATTGCTTTCAGTGCAAGGTTAGGTTGTTTATTTGAGATGTTTCCTGTTTCTTAAGGTAGGATTGTATTGCTATAAACTTCCCTCTTAGAACTGCTCTTGCTGCATCCCATAGGTTTTGGGTCATCGTGTTTTCATTGTCATTTGTTTCTAGGTATTTTTGATTTCCTCTTTGATTTCTTCAGTGATCTCTTGGTTATTAAGTAGTGTATTTTTTAGCCTCCATGTGTTTGTATTTTTTACAGATCTTTTCCTGTAATTGATATCTAGTCTCATAGCGTTGTGGTCAGAAAGGATAGTTGATAGAATTTCAATTTTCTTAAATTTACCAAGGCTTGATTTGTGACCCAAGATATGCTCTCTATCCTGGAGAATGTTCCATGAGCACTTGAGAAAAATGTGTATTCTGTTGTTTTTGGATGGAATGTCCTATAAATATCAATTAAGTCCATCTTGTTTAATGTATCATTTAAAGCTTGTGTTTCCTTATTTATTTTCATTTTGGATGATCTGTCCATTGGTGAAAGTGGGGTGTTAAAGTCCCCTACTATGATTGTGTTACTGTTGATTTCCCCTTTTATGGCTGTTAGTATTTGCCTTATGTATTGAGGTGCTCCTATGTTGGGTGCATAAATATTTACAATTGTTATATCTTCTTCTTGGATCGATCCCTTGATCATTATGTAGTGTCCTTCTTTGTCTCTTCTAATAGTCTTTATTTTAAAGTCTATTTTATCTGATATGAGAAATGCTACTCCAGCTTTCTTTTGATTTCCATTTGCATGGAATATCTTTTTCCATCCCCTCACTTTCAATCTGTATGTGTCCCTAGGTCTGAAGTGGGTCTCTGTAGAGAGCATATATATGTGTCTTGTTTTTGTATCCATTCAGCCAGTCTGTGTCTTTTGGTGGGAGCATTTAATCCATTTACATTTAAGGTAATTATCAATATGTATGTTCCTATTCCCATTTTCTTAATTGTTTTGGGTTTGTTTTTGTAGGTCTTTTCCTTCTCTTGTGTTTCCTGCCTAGAGAAGTTCCTTTAGCATTTGTTGTAAAGCTGGTTTGGTGGTGCTGAACTCTCTCAGCTTTTGCTTGTCTGTAAAGGTTTTAATTTCTCCATCACATCTGAATGAGATCCTTGCTGGGTAGAGTAATCTTGGTTGTAGGTTTTTCTCCTTCATCACTTTAAATATGTCCTGCCTCTCCCTTCTGGCTTGCAGAGTTTCTGCTGAAAGATCAGCTCTTAACGTTATGGGGATTCCCTTGTGTGTTATTTGTTTTTTTTCCCTTGCTGCTTTTAATATTTTTTCTTTTTTTTTTTTCACACACACACACACACACACACTGTATTTTAGTTTTACAAGAGATAAATAGACTGACACCAAGCATTGTAGATGGATGACCACAACAAAAGCAACAATGATTGCTATTACCAAAGACAAAACACACTCATGCTATGTCATAATATTGACATTCAGTCCAGTAATCCTCCACTGTAACAGCTCCTTTACTTTGCAGTGAAAATTGATTTGTATATTCTTTACTTCTGAGTCCTTGTGGGATTTTTTTTTTTAATTCAAACAAAGTCACAAAAATTATAATCATCCTCATCACTTCACTCAGTCCCATGTAATTAATTTTTTTTTATCTTGATCTTTTGTTAGCACTTTTATGAGTTCATCAGTTTTTCATTAAAGTTCTGAAAATGCTTATCATTCAGTTCAGCAGTACAATCAGTTACCAGAAACTGTACTTGTCAGAGTCTTTTCCATGAATTCCTTGAAGATGAAACCCTTTTATAGTAACATATTTGCGAAAGCATCACAGTACACCCAGAACTGTCTGTAAATGACAAAAGACTTAAAAATGACCACGGTTAAAGATTTGATGAAAGTTCATAATAATGCAATTGACAAGGAAATTTAGTTATTTCTGAGATATACATTTTAAAGTAATAACTAGAATTATGACTTATAACATTATACCAGAACATATAAGATTTTTAAAAATTTCATGTAATGTCTGAAACATTTATATTAACATATTTCCATACAAATATCCCAATGAAAGTTTAGTATTAGTTGTTTTGTTTGTTTGTTTTTATACTGCAGGTTCTTATTAGTCATCAATTTTATACACATCAGTGTATACATGTCAATCCCAATCGCCCAATTCAGCACACCACCATCCCCACCCCACTGCAGTTTTCCCCCCTTGGTGTCCATAAGTTTGTTCTCTACATCTGTGTCTCAACTTCTGCCCTGCAAACCAGCTCATCTGTATCATTTTTCTAGGTTCCACATACATGCATTAATATACAATATTTGTTTTTCTCTTTGACTTACTTCACTCTGTATGACAGTCTCTAGATCTATCCACGTCTCAGCAAATGACTCAATTTCATTCCTTTTTATGGCTGAGTAATATTCCATTGTATATATGTACCACAAATTCTTTAACCATTCATCTGTCGATCGGCATTTAGGTTGCTTCCATGACCTGGCTATTGTAAATAGTGCTGCAGTGACCATTGGGGTGCATGTGTCTTTTTGAATTATGGTTTTCTCTGGGTATATGCCCAGTAGTGGGATTGCTGGATCATATGGTAAATCTATTTTTAGTTTTTTATGGAACCTCCATACTGTTCTCCATAGTGGCTGTATCAATTTACATTCCCACAAACAGTGCAAGAGGGTTCCCTTTTCTCCACACCCTCTCCAGCATTTGTTGCTTGTAGATTTTCTGATGATGCCCATTCTAACTGGTGTGAGGTGATACCTCGTTGTAGTTTTGATTTACATTTCTCTAATAATTAGTGATGTTGAGCATCTTTTCATGTGCTTCTTGGCCATCTGTATGTCTTCTTCGGAGAAATGTCTATTTAGGTCTTCTGCCCGTTTTTGGATTGGGTAGTTTGTTTCTTTAATATTGAGCTGAATGAGCTGTTTATATATTTTGGAGATTAATCCTTTGTCCGTTGATTCGTTTGCAAATATTTTCTCCCATTCTGAGGGTTGTCTTTTCGTCTTGTTTATGGTTTCCTTTGCTGTGCAAAAGCTTTGAAGTTTCATTAGGTCCCATTTGTTTATTTTTGTTTTTATTTCCATTACTCTAGGAGGTGGATCAAAAAAGATCTTGCTGTGATTGATTTCAAAGAATGTCCTTCCTATGTTTTCCTCTAAGAGTTTTCTTAGTGTCTGGTCTTACATTTAGGTCTCTAATCCATTTTGAGTTTATTTTTGTGTATGGTGTTAGGGAGTGTTCTAATTTCATTCTTTTACATGTAGCTGTCCAGTTTTCCCAGCACCACTTATTGAAGCCACTGTTTTTTCTCCATTGTATATCCTTGCCTCCTTTGTCATAGATTAGTTGACCATAGGTGATTGGGTTTATCTCTGGGCTTCTATCTTGTTCCATTGATCTATGTTTCTGTTTTTGTGCCAGTACCATATTGTCTTGATTACTGTAGCTTTGTAGTATAGTCTGAAGTCAGGGAGTCTGATTCCTCCAGCTCCGCTTTTTTCCCTCAAGACTGCTTTGGCTATTCGGGGTCTTTTGTGTCTCTATACAAATTTTAAGATTTTTTGTTCTAGTTCCGTAAAAAATGCCATTGGTAATTTGATAGGGATTGCATTGAATCTGTAGATTGCTTTGGGTAGTATAGTCATTTTCACAATATTGATTCTTCCTATCCAAGAACATGGTATATCTTTCCATCTGTTGGTATCATCTTTAATTTCTTTCATCAGTGTCTTATAGTTTTCTGCATACTGGTCTTTTGTCTCCCTAGGTAGCTTTATTCCTAGGTATTTTATTCTTTTTGTTGCAATGGTAAATGGGAGTGTTTCCATAATTTCTCTTTCAGATTTTTCATCATTAGTGTATAGGAATGCAAGAGATTTCTGTGCATTAATTTTGTATCCTGCAACTTTACCAAATTCATTGATTAGCTCTAGTAGTTTTCTGGTGGCATTTTTAGGAGTCTCTGTGTATAGTATCATGTCATCTGCAAACAGTGACAGTTTTACTTCTTCTTTTCCAATTTGTATTCCTTTTATTTCTTTTTCTTCTCTGATTGCCATGGCTAGGACTTCCAAAACTATCTTGAATAATAGTGGTGAGAGTGGACATCCTTGTCTTTTTCCTGATCTTAGAGGAAATGCTTCCAGTTTTTCACCATTGAGAATGATGTTTGCTGTGGGTTTGTCGTTTATCGCCTTTATTATGTTGAGGTAGGTTCCCTCTATGCCCACTTTCTGGAGAGTTTTTATCATAAATGGGTGTTGAATTTTGTCAAAAGCTTTTTCTGCATCTATTGAGATGATCATATGGTTTTTATTCTTCAATTTGTTAATATGGTGTATCACATTGATTGATTTGCATATATTGAAGAATCCTTGCATCCCTGGGATAAATCCCACTTGATCATGGTGTATGATCCTTTTAATGTGTTGTTGGATTCTGTTTGCTAGTATTTTGTTGAGGATTTCTGCATCTATATTCATCAGTGATATTGGTCTGTAATTTTCTTTTTTCTGTAGTATCTTTGTCTGGTTTTGGTATCAGGGTGATGGTGGCCTCATAGAATGAGTTTGGGAGTGTTCCTTCCTCTGCAATTTTTTGGAAGAGTTTGAGAAGGATGGGTGTTAGCTCTTCTCTAAATGTTTGATAGAATTCACCTGTGAAACCATCTGGTCCTGGACTTTTGTTTGTTGGAAGATTTTTAATCACAGTTTCAATTTCAGTGCTTGTGATTGGTCTGTTCATATTTTCTATTTCTTCCTGGTTCAGTCTTGGAAGGTTATACCTTTCTAAGAATTGGTCCATTTCTTCCACGTTTTCCATTTTATTGGCATAGAGTTGCTTGTAGTAGTCTCTTAGGATGTTTTGTATTTCTGCGGTGTCTGTTGTAACTTCTCCTTTTTCATTTCTAATTTCATTGATTTGAGTCCTCTCCCTCTTTTTCTTGATGAATCTGGCTAATGGCTTATCAATTTTGTTTATCTTCTCAAAGAACCAGCTTTTAGTTTTATTGATCTTTGCTATTGTTTTCTTTGTTTCTATTTCATTTATTTCTGCTCTGATCTTTATGATTTCTTTTCTTCTGCTAACTTTGGGTTTTGTTTGTTCTTCTTTCTCTAGTTCCTTTAGGTGTAAGGTTAGATTGTTTACTTGAGATTTTTCTTGTTTCTTGAGGTAAGCTTGTATAGCTATAAACTTCCCTCTTAGAACTGCTTTTGCTGCATCCCATAGGTTTTGGATCATTGTGTTATCATTGTCATTTGTCTCTAGGTATTTTTTGATTTCCTCTTTGAGTTCTTCAGTGATCTCTTGGTTATTTAGTAACGTAGTGTTTAGCCTCCACGTGTTTGTGTTTTTTACGTTTTTTCCCTTGTAATTCATTTCTAATCTCATAGCATTGTGGTCAGAAAAGTTGCTTGATATGATTTCAATTTTCTTAAATTTACTGAGGCTTCATTTGTGACCGAAGATGTGATCTATCCTGGAGAATGTTCTGTGCGCACTTGAGAAGAAAGTGTAATCTGCTGTTTTTGGATGGAATGTCCTATAAATATCAATGAAATCTATCTGGTCTATTGTGTCATTTAAAGCTTCTGTTTCCTTATTTATTTTCATTTTCGATGATCTGTCCATTGGTGTAAGTGAGGTGTTAAATTCCCCCACTATTATTTTGTTGCTGTCGATTTCCTCTTTTATAGCTGTTCGCAGTTGCCTTATGTATTGAGGTGTTCCTATGTTGGGTGCATATATATTTATAATTGTTATATCTTCTTCTTGGATTGATCCCTTGATCATTATGTAGTGTCTTTCTTTGTCTCTTGTAACATTCTTTATTTTAAAGTTCATTTTATCTGATATGAGTATTGCTACTCCAGCTTTCTTTTGATTTCCATTTGCATGGAATATCTTTTTCCATCCCCTCACTTTCAGCCTGTATGTGTCCCTAGGTCTGAAGTGGGTCCCTTGTAGACAGCATATATATGGGTCTTGTCTTTGTATCCATTCAGCAAGCCTGTGTCTTTTGGTTGGAGCATTTAATCCATTCACGTTTAAGGTAATTATCGATATGTATGTTCCTATGGCCATTTTCTTAATTGTTTTGGGTTTGTTTTTGTAGGTCCTTTTCTTCTCTTGTGTTTCCCACTTAGAGAAGTTCCTTTAGCATTTGTTGTAGAGCTGGTTTGGTGGTGCTGAATTCTCTTAGCTTTTGCTTGTCTGTAAAGCTTTTGATTTCTCCATTGAATCTGAATGAGATCCTTGCCGGGTAGACTAATCTTGGTTGTAGGTTCTTCCCTTTCATCACTTTAAGTATATCATGCCACTCCCTTCTGGCTTGTAGAGTTTCTGCTGAGAAATCAGCTGTTAACCTTATGGGAGTTCCCTTGTATGTTATTTGTCGTTTTTCCCTTGCTGCTTTCAATAATTTTTCTTTCTCTTTAATTTTTGCCAATTTGATTACTATGTGTCTTGGCGTGTTTCTCCTTGGGTTTATCCTGTATGGGACTCTCTGCTTTCTGGACTTGGGTGGCTATTTCCTTTCCCATGTTAGGGAAGTTTTCGATTATAATCTCTTCAAATATTTTCTCGGGTCCTTTCTCTGTCTCTTCTCATTCTGGGACCCCTATAATGCGAATGTTGTTGTGTTTAATGTTGTCCCAGAGGTTTCTTAGGCTGTCTTCATTTCTTTTCATTCTTTTTTTCTTTAGTCTGTTCCACAGCAGTGAATTCCACCATTCTGTCTTCCAGGTCACTTATCCGTTCTTCTGCCTCAGTTATTCTGCTATTGATTCCTTCTAGTGTAGTTTTCATTTCAGTTATTGTGTTGTTCATCTCTATTTGTTTGTTCTTTAATTCTTCTAGGTGTTTGTTAAACATTTCTTGCATCTTCTCGATCTTTGCCTCCTTTCTTATTCCAAGGTCCTGGATCATCTTCACTATCATTATTCTGAGTTCTTTTTCTGGAAGATTGCCTATCTCCACTTAATTTAGTTGTTTTTCTGGGGTTTGATCTTGTTCCTTCATCTGGTATATAGCCCTCTGCCTTTTCATCTTGTCTATCTTTCTGTGAATGTGGTTTTTGTTCCACAGGCTGCAGGATTAGTTTTTCTTGCTTCTGCTCAAGCTTTTTCTTTAGTAGACCTGCTAGTGTTGGAGGGTCTCCTGAAGAGGTGGGGGCTGGCTCTGTCTCACTGTGAGGACAAAGACACTGGCAGCAGAACTTCTGGGAAGTACTCCTTGGCGTGAGCCCTCCCAGAGTCCGCCATTAGCCCCACGAAAGAGCTAATATTTTTTCTTTGTATTTAATTTTTGATAGTTTGATTAGTATGTGTCTTGGCATGTTTCTCCTTGGATTTATCCTGTATGGGACTCTCTGTGCTTCCTGGACTTGATTAACTATTTCCTTTCCCATATTAGGGGAAGTTTTCAACTATAATCTCTTCAAATATTTTCTCAGTCCCTTTCTTTTTCTCTTCTTCTTGGGACCCCTGTAATTCGAATGTTGGTGTGTTTAATGTTGTCCCAGAGGTCTCTGAGACTGTCCTCAGTTCTTTTCATTCTTTTTTCTTTATTCTGCTCTGCAGTAGTTATTTCCACTCTTTTATTTTCCAGGTCACTTATCCGTTCTTCTGCCTCAGTTATTCTGCTATTGATCCCTTCTAGAGTATTTTAAATTTCATTTATGGTGTTGTTCATCATTGCTTGTTTCCTCTTTATTTCTTCTAGGTCCTTGTTAAATGTTTTTTGCATTTCCTCTATTCTATTTCCAAGATTTTGGATCATCTTTACTATCATTATTCTGAATTCTTTTTCAGGTAGACTGCCTATTTCCTCTTCATTTGTTAGGTCTGGTGGGTTTTTACCTTGCTCCTTCATCTGCTGTGTGTATTTCTGTTTTCTCATTTTGCTTATCTTATTGTGTTTGGGGTCTCCTTTTCTCAGGCTGCAGGTTCGTAGTTCCCATTGTTTTTGGTGTCTGTCCCCAGTGGCTAAGGTTGGTTCAGTGGGTTGTGTAGGCTTCCTGGTGGAGGGGATTAGTGCCTGTGTTCTGGTGGATGAGGCTGGATCTTGTCTTTCTGGTGGGCAGATCCACGTCTGGTTGTGTGTTTTGGGTGTCTGTGGCCTTATTATGATTTTAGGCAGCTTCTCTGCTAATGGATGGGGCTGTGTTCCTGTCTTGCTAGTTGTTTGGCATAGGGTGTCCAGCACTATAGCTTGCTGGTCGTTGAGTGAAGCTGGGTCTTGGTGTTGAGATGGAGATCTCTGGGAGATTTTTGTCATTTGGTATTACTTGGAGCTGGGAGGTCTCTTGTGGACCAGTGTCCTGAAGTTGGCTGTCCCACCTCAGTGGCACAGCCCTGATGCCTGGCTGGAGCACCAAGAGCCTTTCGTCCACACGGCTCAGAATAAAAGGGAGAAAAAATAGAAAAAAGAAAGAAAGAGGATAAAATAAAATAAAATAAAGTAAGATAAAATAAAATAAAGTTAATAATTATTTTTTATTTTAATAAGAAAAAAACTTTTTAAGTAAAAAAAAAAAAGAAAAAAAAAACGGACGGACAGAACCCTAGGACAAATGGTGAAAGCAAAGCTATACAGACAAAATCTCACACAGAAGCATACACATACACACTCACAAAAAGAGGAAAAGGGGAAAGAATAATATATCTTGCTCCCAAAGTCCACCTCCTCAATTTGGGATGATTCGTTGTCTATTCAGGTAGTCCACAGATGCAGGGTACATCAAGTTGATTATGGAGCTTTAATCCACTGCTCCTGAGGCTGCTGGGAGAGATTTCCCTTCCTCTTCTTTGTTCGTACAGCTCCCAGGGTTCAGCTTTGGATTTGGACCCGCCTCTGCATGTAGGTCGCCTGAGGGCGTCTGTTCCCCGCCCAGACAGACCGGGGTTAAAGGAGCAGCTGCTTCGGGGGCTCTGGCTCACTCAGGCCGGGGGGAGGGAGGGGTACAGAGGAGGCGGGGCGAGCCTGCGTTGGCAGAGGCCAGCGTGACGTTGCAGCAGCCTGAGGTGCGCCGTGTGTTCTCCCGGGGAACTTGTCCCCGGATCACGGGAGCCTGGCGGTGGCGGGCTGCACAGGCTCCCAGGAGGGGCAGTGTGGACAGTGACCTGTGTTCGCACACAGGCTTCTTGGTGGCGGCAGCAGCAGCCTTAGCGTCTCATGCCCGATTCTGGGGTCCGCGCTGCTAGCCGCGGCTCGCACCCGTCTCTGGAGCTCGTTTAGGCGGCGCTCTGAATCCCCTCTCCTCCCGCACCGCGAAACAAAGAGGCAAGAAAAAGTCTCTTGCCTGTTCGGCAGCTCCAGACCTTTTCCCAGACTCCCTCCCGGCTCGCCGTGGCGCACTAGCGCCTTCAGGCTGTGTTCACGCAGCCAACCCCAGTCCTCTCCCTGGGATCTTACCGAAGCCCGGGCCTCAGCTCCCAGTCCCCGCCCGCCCCGGCGGGTGAGCAGACGAGCCTCTCGGGCTGGTGAGTGCTGGTCGGCGCCGATCCTCTGTGCGGGAGTCTCTCCGCTTTGCCCTCCGCACCCCTGTGGCTGCACTCTCCTCCGTGGCTCCGAAGCTTCCCCCTCTGCCACTCGCAGTCTCCGCCCGCGAAGGGCTTCCTAGCGTGTGGAAACCTTTCCTCCTTCACAGCTCCCTCCCACTGGTGCAGGTCCCATCCCTATTCTTTTGTCTGTTTTTTCTTTTTTCTTTTGCCCTACCCAGGTATGTGGGGAGTTTCTTGCCTTTTGGGAGGTTTGAGGTCTTCTGCCAGCATTCAGTAGGTGTTCTGTAGGAGTTGTTCCACATGTAGATGTATTTCTGATGTATCTGTGGGGAGGAAGGTGATCTCTGCATCTTACTTTTCTGCCATCTTCCTGGCTTTTTATTCGAGATACTCATTTTCAGTGATCAAAATATAATATTCTTTGTCTATAACAATCATTTACTTATCCTTAGTTAGGAACATAAACCCATGCCTAGGTTGATCTTTCCTTGGAAGATTTCTGGAGGGTCCTGTTACTTAATCTACTTGGAGGTCTGTGCAATTTTTATATGATAATAAACAACTCATAACAGATGAAATGCCTAACATCTTAATAAAAGTTTAAAATATCTAGTTCAGATCCAAAGGATGTTGGCACCAAATTCCATCCTATAAAGACATGAGTCCCTGTAGTTTTATATAATACTCTGTGACTTTACTTCCCTATTTCCAGCTCCCAGTGTTGGCAGATGGGTAAAAGCTGGATTGAACAACTTGGAAGTCCACGTTGTCCTAATAAATCTGGGAACTCTGTTTACTCCCTGTGGAATAATTGGACAGATTTAACTGTTTGACCCCCATTGATTTCAGTGCAGTTCTCCGATGATAGATTTTAGTCGTGAACAGGTTGAGTGATAAATTAGATGGTTGGCAAGCGGCCAAAATTTAGGTTTCCCTTATGTTCTTTTTCTTTTCTCTTTCTTTGCTATCTCTTCCCTAGGGATTGTTGAATTCCTAGAGAAATAAAAGGAAAACGAATCAAATGGATTGAAACCAAAAAGGCAACTTCTGAGCTCGCAAGTGATAGAAAGTCAGGGCTATTGCCACGTTTAGGATTCAGTCAGGGTAATAATGGTCGAAACCAAATACTGAAGTGTTGAAGGGTCATGGTACAGACAGAATGTTTAACAGGATGCAAACCCTAAACTCTGCTTATTGGAAATCATTAAGAACACATGGTTGGTAAATTGTACCTTAAGACATTTACCCACTTCAAGGATCTTATAAGCTGTGTGTGTGTGTGTGTGTGTGTGTGTGTGTGTGTGTGTGTGAGAGAGAGAGAGAGAGAGAAAGTGAGGAGAGTGGGAGAGGGGGTGTAGAAAGAACCCTACTATCAGTGTATCAACATGCCTCTTCCCCTATCCAGTGGCTGTTAACCTTGGGTGAACTGTAGAATCACCTGGGAAGATTTTTAAAAGTGTGTGTGGAAATAAATGGGATGATGGAAAATTTAGGAGTATTGTTAAAGTTATTTCAATTTTAAATGAGACTATCAAACCAGAAATAGAGTGACATTTTTACATAGGTTGTTGGAATCAGGAATCTAATTATTAAAATATTCCTGCATCATCACTTAACAAGTGTTCAGAGAGCCTACCATATATCAAGCACTCAGCATAGCTCCCAATAAGGATTTATTATTTTAGGCTTATAGAAGTTAGAGCTGAAAGAGAACCCAATATGTTCTATTAAAAGGTTTTAACCTTTTAACCTGATAGGGAAAACTTTAACGTGGCTTATTTTAAGCCATAAAAATCCACCACTGTGTTTATTGAGGTGGACTTTCGATTTACCCTTTGAGCTATATGTAAGTTTTGGGAATATGCTGTGATCATGCTGGCCATCTCTTGATGGGTTGTTTGCCTGATTATATCTTAACTATATCATGCAAAGAAAACTGTAAGAATTCAACTAGTTGCATTTTAGATGAAACACTGGTTTGTGCAGCACGTTGTAACCACCACCCTCTACCCACTCCCATGCCCCCAGCCCAGCCCGTGCACTGTGGAAGGTCAGGGTTAAGTGGATGCTCTCCAGTGGAGTAAATGGCAGTGAGACATAATCCTTCCCTTTTGCAAGTCCAGATGATGCCATAGCAGGGAAAGAAGCCCTATTCCCCCCCCCCCACCTCTTTTCCTGAGGGAGCTGCACACCCACTTCCCACTACCCCAGACATTATCTCCTCAGATGGTTCCCAGCACAGCCTTCTGGGAGGAGTGAGGGAAATAACTCAGTAGTACCCTAGAAGCCGGGACACCTGGTCACTCAGACATCAACAGTGAGAAATGTAGGCTACACATTGACATCAGCTGGGGAGCTTTACAAAACACTGACGTATGGTAGACCCACGCAGAGATTCTCATTTAATTCGTCTAAAGTACCTGATAGGCTGGATTTTTAAAAAGTCTTCCCAGGTGATTCTGTTCATAAGGTTAAGAACCGCTGGATAGGGGAACAAGCGTGTCCATACACTGATAATAGATTTATTTACTAATATCAAATGCCTTAAGAATGTGCATTTCACTTGGTCCAGTTATGGAAGAAACACAAGCATAAACATGTATATGTGTGTCTATGTATTAAAAAGAGATTGGAAGAATAAATACTAACAGACTAGCAAGAATTTTCTTTGGGGGTAGAATTATGGGTTTTTTCTTTTCTATATTTTCAAAAATTTCTTCTCTGAACCTCTATTGCTTTTGAAATTTAAAAAAGGGACTATTTCTATTTGATTCTAATAAAACTAAGAAGTATTTCATGAATATCTATCATGCCTTCAACTGTGTATGCATGGTGGAGGATACAGGAGACATGGTCTCAGGGGGTTTGCAATCTAGTCAAAGAGATGTAACCAGTGTCCGTCAACATGTAATGAAACACTGAGTCCTGGGGTTAAGCAGGTGTGGTTCAGACCATGTGTGTTCACCTGCCTGTCTTGTTTCTGTGCTAGATCACTAACTACTAGAGGACAGAGTCTTAGGAGCACCTAGCCTTGGGGCTTACGTTTGGAAGCCACTCGGGTATTTGTGGAAGGAAGGAATGAGTTCAGAGAACAGAGATTACTATGAAGCGTCAACGGAGAAATTAGACTTGAGATTAGATTTATCATTGGATAAAATGAGTCGGAGTGGCCACCGTTCAGACAGATCCAGGTGAGAGGCCCGTGGTGGAGGTCATTGCGTATGAGGAGGGACAGTTTGCATATGTGCTCCACTGCAGAAGCCTTGTCGAGTGCAGTGACTGTGCCACACCAAAGAAATCGGGCAGAGCCGTAGCCGAAAAGTAGGCCTGGCAAGAGAGAGGGAGAAAGAGGTGTTCTATTATCCAATAAGTCAATAAGAGAGTCAGGATTTCCTGCATCTGCTCCCTCCGCCATTTGCATAACACAATTTTGGGGAAATGAAGTATGCTTCACAGAAGTCAGGTTGTTTCCTTTCAGTATACTGCAAGGGAGAAGCAGCTCATTTAGCAAATAGAAGTTAGCTGGAAAAATAGGAGTTTTGTTTCATGCAAAAAGATTTGGCACAAAAGAGCCAAATATCTTCTCATGACATATTCTCAAACACAGAGTGAGGAGGAACCCACTTTCTCAGTACCTGAGAGTCGTGTAAAGTGCACCCAGGAGGGTTCCGGACACTCAGCCCAAAAAGGGCTTGGAAAAACGAGCGTTTCGTAGTTATCCTAAGGGCTGGAATGGAGGGCGCTTTGAGGAAAGAAGGAAACGCTTTAAAATGTCATCTGGAAATGATTTCCACTCGAATGCCCTGCTACCTTCTCCCACCCCTCCCCATCCCCAGGCCAAGCTGTCACCTTTGAACAGCCCCCAGGGTTGTGCAGACTTCACAGAAATTTGAGGCCCTCGAAGACTCATCCCAGGAGGCTGGAAACCTAGGCTGCTTTCAGAGTTGGTCGGAAAACCTCACTGGGCGGTCAGTTCCGATATTTAGAAACCCTCACCACCGTGAAATCCACCCTTTCCCATTCCCCGAAAAACATTTCCTACTCAGCCCTGAAATAGAAAGCACAACTGATCCATAGCCCAGTTTCCCAAAAACGAGAAGCTGGACTTTGGTCATTTCTAAGTGTTTTAAAAGTAAAGATGATAATTCTGAATGGAACCAAGAATTGCATGAACCTAAATGTTAGCCGAAAAGAAGACAACCTCCCCCCGCCCCGCCCTGCCCCTCACTCTCTCCCTCTCTCTCTCTCTCTCTCTCTCTCTCTCTCTGATCCATGGACAGTTGACGGAAAACTCCATCTATGGTATGGGAATTGTCTGCTCTCCCTCCCCCAAAACGTCCAGGAAAACAACTCCGTGACCCCAAAGATGCTGGCGACTCACAGAGTGGGTAACTATTGTGACGTCTCTGTGAGGAACTGACCTGGCAAGCGGACTGTGCCTGACCCCTTGGCCATCCCTCATTAACCACTGTCAACTTCGCATCTGGTTTGGGCTCTGGAATTCTTAGGCATCACCCCAGGGAGGAGCACTGGTAGTTATCAGGCACTCCTGCCTATCAGCATGGGTCTTCCTAATTAAACAGTGGAGTCGATTCTTCTAGTTGCTGGAAAGCCCTGGAATTGTGTGTGTTTGGGGCCTGCCAGGGCTGCTGTGAGGCTGAGCTGAAGCAGCAGTTTGGGGGGTGGCCTTTTGGAGGCCCTGCTAAGAGGGTGTCATCTGAGCACACGCTGGGAGGCACCTGAAACCGCAAAAGCTCCCACCTCACTCATTTGTTTCTATTAAAACTTTGGGCCAAATAAAAGGGAAAAAATGTCACAGAGTACATGGAGAAGAGCATGTGCCTTGGAGTCATGACTCTGACTTTGAACTCTGTTTCTGCCCCTTATAAGGTGGCCAGCTCATCCTGGTTTGCCTGGGACTGGCCTGGGTTTAAAACTGAAAGTCCTACATCTCAGGAACCCAGTCAAAGGCAAGCTGGGGCGGCCAATCACCCTAGGTGCTGTGTGACCCTGGGCAAGTGAACCCTTGTATTACGTTTCCACATCTGCAAAGTGGGCATGATAATTACGTCTACCTCATTAGGTGGTTGTAAGGATTGAATGAACAGAGGGGAAAGTGCTTAAAACCGCCTGACCCATGTTAAGGACCAAGATAACTTGATAGTTACACACGGTTTAAATCAGCAACAAAATCCCGGACAGAGCTATGTTTAATTTTCAGCTCCTTTGCCTTAGTGCTGTGTCATCTTGGATAAATTACTTAACCTCTCTGAGCCTCGTTTTCCCCCCTCTGTAAAATGGGGATAATATAAGCCAGCTGGAGCAGTGTTTGATAGCATAAGCCCCGCTACTATGCCTGGTGATAAAGACCAAACATGGAGTAAGTAACAGCTCAGGTGATTACTATTATGACTTGTTATTAATAGGACAGGAGGTGATGCACTCCTAGCTGGCATGGGACGGATACGTCTGCCTCTTTTCCCCTGATAAATTGTTTTCCACCACAAGTGCTGTGTATTTGAGTATCTGAATGCCTGGACTAAAGAGCTCCCTCTAGAGGAGGAATAAGTAAATCACAAGATGTTAGGCACCCACCGGGTGGAGATCGTTTTAAGCAGCTGCCTCTTAGGATGCTTGGAGCCGTACCTCTTCTCAGGTAATTAGGTTGTGCTTGGAGAGGAAGAACGGCAGGGAGACAGCAGACCCCAGGACACATGGGGACCGTGCAGCTGCCTCCCTCCACCACCGGCCCACCAAGTGTGCTCTGCTGACAAATGGCCCTGTTGACAGGGCAGAAGCAAAGGCACAAGTAGCTCAAAGCTCACGGCTCATGCCTGTCAGCTGCAGGCCTGAAGATGCCGACTTGATTAGAACAGGCCACACTTGCCAGCTCATGCTGTTTGTATTTCTCATAGCAGCCACTCAGTAGCTGGCAGTGAACGATAGCTGTAGTGAAGAGTATGTGGTTATAAAGAACCTTCTCATGTTCCTTGCCTTTTCCCTGCCTGCTATATTGCAGTCGCTTCCAGATCATCAGCCACCAGAGTACAGTCCCGAGGTGCATGCCTCAACCAAAAGCCTGTCTGCTTTGGCTTCAAATCCCAGCCCCTCCACTTACCAGCTGTGTGACCTTGGGAAAGTTACTTAACCTCTCTGTGCCTTAATTGCTTATTAGCAAAGTGGCGATAGGGATCTTCCTCATTGGGATGATGTGAGGACTGAATGAATTAATATGCATAAAGCACATAGAATAGTGCCTGGTCCATAGTAAGTATACAGAAAGTGCTGGCTGCAATTATAAGTTGTTATTAATATGTGAGTTGAGATTTGAAGGATAAAAAGATGAAGCCACGGGTTGTCTGACAGACCTACCTCTGCAAACTAACAGAAGAAAATAAAGGAGAGCTGTTAACATTAGGTAAAAGAGTATCCGCTTTTCCCTGCCTCCCCCAAAATAAAAATAGACACTGTGCAGAGACAGGCCAGCTGTTTCTCATGCCTGTACAGCACCGGGTCATCAATCCCACAGGAACACATCGGCATGTTTGGTAAACTGAGTCACATGTGCTGGCTTAGTTGTCATCGGACCATTTGTTTGTGGAGCTGATTCCACCATAAGAGCACCCCGCCCCTCACCCCACCTCACCAGGCCCAAAGGACTGGGGTTCCAGCTGCCCAAATCTTGGCCTGTGTTTCCACGTCGCTTTCCAGTTGGTTTTAAATTTCCCTTTCTGGGATTCATTAACAAGTGGGGCAGGGGCGGTTGGAATTTCTGGGGATGTTTTCCCCGTGGTTTGGAGGCAGAAGAAAGGGGCTAATGAGAGGAAGGAGAGCACAGTTGGTGGTGATGTAAGAAGTCCCTCAGTTCTGCAGGGTGAGGGCCTTTCACTCAAGTTCATACTCTTGGTCTAAGCTGACTCCCGGATGGTGGGCTTGCCCAGCTGATGACCCTTTTACTTCCTAACCGATGTTTGCTTCACCCATGAGTACACAAAAGTGCTAATGACTTTTTTTTAATGTATGGCTTCTGGTAACTTCATGAGTGGCCATGTATAATTCGATCCCAGGGTACATGAATTTTAATCTAGAGGAGAAAAAGTAATCCAAACAAGGAAGAATTACTTTACTTAATATCCTTAAAACTAAAGAGAGATTAGTTAAGAAGCTGCAGGTATAGTGAGTGAAATATAGAATAGAATTATCCAATCTGAACTCAGAAAATTCCCCAAAGAGTTCTGGTACTTAGGACCTGGCTGCCTGGAAACCAGGGCGGTCGTATTATTAGAAGTTGTGTTAGTGTTGAGTCTTTTCCAAGTAAAGTGATCAGGACTTAATTAGCAAGGGTGGGTCCTGCTGGAGTGTGGGCTTGGAGAGCTCAAATGCATCTGTTTTGGAAGAAGATGACTGATGCGTTTATTTTTATCTTAAACATAATAAAGATTTCTAGTGTTTTGCATTTAAAAAGTCGTGAAATATTATCACGTATTTAAAAAACATAGCCTGTCTTCCTCCAAAAAAAAGAATCAAGACAGCCTGCAACAATGAAAACATATCTGTGTCGTCATGATTAAAAGTATAAACAGAAAGCATCTAATAAAAGGAGCTAGAAAAAACATAGCGTAGGGCATTATGCTAAGTAAAATAAGTCAGAGAAAGACAAGTACTGTATGATCTCTCTTATATGTGGAATCTTAAAAAAAAAAAAAAAAAAATCACAGATACAGAGAACAGATTGGTTACCAGAGGCAGGGGTGAAGGGGGCCCAAAGGTACGAACTTCCAGTTATACAGTAAGTCATGGGGATGTATCATACAGCATGGAGACTACAGTTAATAATCTGCACAGCATATTTGAAAGTTGCTAAGAGAGTAGATCTTAAAAGTTTTCTTCACAAGGGAAAAAAATTTAACCGTGAATGTTAACTAGACTTAACTGTGGCGATTATTTTACAATATATAAAAATATCGAATCATTATGTTGTACACCTCAAACTAATATAATGTTACAGGTCAATTATACCTCAATAAAATCTATCAAAGGGAATAAAACGTATCTAGGCGAGCACAATTAAAAGCATAAACAGAAAGCATCTAATAAAGGGAGCAAGAAAGAAACACAGCTGTTCCCAGAATCTCTCAGGCTGCTCTGACACATGGCTGACCCCGTGCCTGTGAGCGCTGTGTGCAGTGTCGAGGATATAGTGGTGAGCAAGACACGTCGGACTTTTACTTTTGGGGGGAGACAGTGATTTAAAAGAGAAGTAAGTAAACACACAGGATCATTTCCAAAGACGTTAAGTGCTGGGAAGTGAAAGTGGGCGCTGGAGGGAGAGACGATCCGCGTTAAACGACAGTCACGGAGCCTCCGTGAGGAGGTGACTTTGAGCTTTCTGTTGTCCCCTTCGTCCCTCCTGCTCTCCCCTACTCTCTCCCGTGTTGGCATCCGACTTCTCAATGCCCACTTGTCTCCTGTGCCCACGGGCATGGCTTTAGCCCTGCTGAACCCCAGAAGCGGCAACAGACGGGTAGTCAGGCGGCCTCCAGCACCACCCCCAGCGTCTGTCCTCCTCTTTGGTCTCACTTCAGCTCTGTACTTTCTCCATCAATGTCCCTTGGGATAAAGTCTGCATCGAATTCAGTAATCCTGGCATCTACCGTGCACTTGCATCCTTCAGGTCTTTAAATGTGGCATTCACACCTAGTCTGTCAGACCAATGTCACTCATTTTCCTAGACTCAGCTCAGATGTCACCTCTTCTGGGAAGCCTTCCTTGGTTACCCCAAGCAGAGTGAGTGGCCCCTTTCTCTGAGCTCTCCCAACACTTGGTTCATACCTCCATCTCTCTCTGATAATGTGGCATGGCAGTTTTCTGTTTTCATGTCAGTCTCCTCGCATGCATACACTGTATAATATGTTTCTTTGCATCCATAGTGTCTGACATTATGCTTGATATACAATAATTATGTTGATTACTGCTTATTGAGTTGTTACTATATTCCAGGTACTGTTAGGGACTTGGCATGAATCTTTAAATCTCACTGTAAATAACCATTGTGCCCATTTTACATCTGGGAAATGAGGCTCAGAGGAATCATGGAATTTGTCCGAAGTCGCCAGCTGGTAGTGGCAGACCTAGGATTCACACCCAGATGTTTTAAACTTGAAAGCCTGAGCTTGTTCCACATCACTGTGCCCTCTTTCTCAGGAGGTCCTCCTTATGTGCTCATTGAATGAAAAAAAAGTATTTTGAAATCACCCATCCTGTTGTAGCAGCATAATCCATCAAAAGAAGGTATATGGCAACTATTTATTCCTCCTATATACATAATAGTTTTACAACCCAGACCCAATAAAATCCTATTAAAGTCATCAGGGAAGTATGTGAAAAAGAAGAATTTTTAAAAAGTCTCACTTTTCCCTCTTTCCTCTCACTTTTCTCATCTCAAGTTGGAGTGCAGGGAAATCATGAGCTTGCTGAGGGAAAAAGGGAGCCTGGCATGGGTATCACAACCAACCACAATTATGTGTTAGCAGGACTGTGTGGGTGAATCATCAATTCCCAGTTTGGTAATTTCAATAGACAGAACACCCAAAAGGGGACTTAAGCTCAATTCAATAAATGTTTGCTGAGTGCCTGCCTTAGGAAATCTATATGGTATGTGGACCCTCTGAAAGACACCAGGTGAGCAAGACTTTGTCCCTTCCCCCCAGCCCCCTCCAGCCCCGCGGAGCAAGACGTGCCCAGAGCTGACTGGGCAGCTGAGGCAGGGCTGGTGTGTCTTGACCGTCAGCCAGGAGGGACATGGGAATCCATGAGCTTGCTCTTTCCCAAGCACCAATATGATGAAGCCCTCTTGGTCCTAAAGGGATAAAGTTTTCAAAGTTTGGTTCTATTGGCTTAATTATGGAACTAGACTCCCCCCACCCACGCCCCATTTGGAGTTTGTACTCTATAGAGAAAAAATGAGCAGGGAGGAGGAGCAAGGAAAAATAAGTAGGGTTAAGACGTGCCAGGGAAAAAGCTGCTGTTTTAAAAAGGGTACTCAGGGAAGGTAGACTTTAATCACGGACCTGATGGAGATGAGGGAGCAGACCAGACAGGAATCTGGAGCAAGTGTTGCGGAGAGGGGTGGAGGGGGCCGTGGAGAGACAGCAGAATGCAAGGCCCCTGAAGCAGGAGCGTGCTGGGCAAGTGTGAGGACCAGCAGGAGGCCAGATGTGCGGGGGATGGAGATGAGGGGGCAAGTAACAGGGACAGAGAATACAGGGCCTTGTGGGCCATTGTGAGGACCTTGTGTTTTAGTAACATGGAGAGCCATTTTAAAAGGATCACACCGCTGCTGTGTTGAGAATAGATGGGGCAGGGCAGAGAGTGTAGAAGCAGGAAGACCTCTCAGGAGGCCATTGCAATAACCCAGGCTTTGATGATGGTGGCTTGGACTAGGGCCGTGGCGGTGGAAGTGATGAGAAGGAGTTAGATTCTGGATCGATCTTGCTTGATTATCGTTGGAGTGTCGAGAAAAAGAAAGGAATCGGGGCTGACTCCGGGGTTTTTGCTTTGAACAACAAGAAGGATGTAAGGTAAAACGGGAAAGAGGTGGGAAGAGCTGGTTTGGCAGGGAAGGTTGGGGTGTTTGGATGTGTGAGGTTTGAGATGCCTATTGGACATGGGAGTGAAGATGTGGCATGAGCAGTTTGATGCAGGAGTCTGGAGTGCAGGGGGTGCTCTGGGCTGGAGGCCAGGCCATGGGAGGGGAGAAAGCATGGCCTCACAGCCTGGATTCAAATCCCAGCTCCACTCTGATTGGTAGAAGGGAAGAAAGCCTTATCCAAGTTTCCGCACCCTCATCTGCAAAGTGGAGGTGGTTTAATTGACTTGACAGCTGGGACCACTGGGAGGGTTTAAGAAGACCACGTATGTGAAGCATAATGCACAGTACACAGTAGACCAATAGATGTTAGCTCTTCCCAGCCCCCTTCTGTGTTGCCAGACCCTGTGATGAGGCCATGATCAATACGGCTCAGGGATGGCCTGGGCTGTCAGCCTGGGAAGTTGGGACTTGACCCGGTAAGCACTGGGAAATATTTCCATGGGAAGTTTTTGAGCAAAAAGAAATTGTGTTGGTATGTTTGTGGTTAGGATGGATTGGATGGTGGGGAGGAGGGGAAAGATTGGGAGCAGGGAGATGGGCTAGGGTGTGTTGCAAAGGCATGGTGTCAGGAGGGCCAGGGTGGAGGCCCTGGAGATGGAGTTGGGAGCCAGGCACACATGACTGAGGCCCACCCTCAGCCCCCAGGGTCACCGGCACCCTGACACAGACTTTCTCTGAGCCAGAGCACTGTGGTTCCTTGAGGGTCCCAATGGCCCGTCTCCCAGGTGCCTTGTCTGAGGACACGAAGGAGAGCCTGCAGCTCTCTGACAGTGATCACCTCTTCCTGCAGCGGGTGATGCAGGACCTTTAAGGTCCATCCATGTTGTTGCAAGTGGCAAGGTTTCATTCTTTTTCATGGCTGAATAATATTCAATGATATATAGATATAGATATAGATATAGATATAGATATATAGATATATATATAGATATATATATATATATAGATATATATATATACACACCACGTTTTCATTATTTAGCCATCAGAGGACACTTAGGTTGTTTCCATGCCTTGACTATTGTAAGTAATGCTGCAGTGAACATGGGGGTGCATATATCTTTTCCAGTAAGCATTTTCGATTTCTTCAGATAAATACCAAGTGGAAATGATGGATCATATGGCAGTTCTATTTTTAATTTTTTGAGGAACTTCCATATCATTTTCCATAGTGGCTGCACCAGTTTATGTTCCTACCAGCAGTAGGAATATCCTCACCTTTTCTCCACATCCTCACCAACACCTGTAACCTCTTGTCTCTTTGATAATAGCCATTCTAACAGGTGTGAGGTGATATCTCGTTGTGGTTTTGATTTGCATTTCCCTGATTAGACAGTGATGTTGAGCATCTTTTCGTGTACCTATTGGCCATCTGTGTGTCTTCTGTGGAAAAATGTCTATTCAAATATTCCCTTTTTTTTAATCCTATTATTTTTTTGCTATTGAGCTGTGTGGGTTCTTTATATATTTTGGATATTAACTTCTTATTAGATATGATTTGCACATATTTTTTCCCATTCAGTAGTTGCCTTTTCGTTTTGTTGATGGTTTCCTTTGCAGTGCAGAAGCTTTTTAGTTTATTTGTTTATTTTTGCTTTTTTTGCTTTTGGTGTCAGATTCAAAAAATCATCTCTAAGACCAATATCAAGGAGCTTACCATCTGTTTTTCTTTTAGGAATTTTATGGTTTCAGGTCATACATTTAAGTCTTTAATCTATTTGAGTTAACTTTTGTGTATGGTGTAAGATAGGAGTCCAGTTTCATTCTTTTGCATGTGGCTGTCCAATTTTCCCAACACCATTTACTGAAGAGACTGTCCTTTCCCCATTGTATATTCTTGACTCCTTTGTCATAAATTAATTAACCATATATGTGTGGGTGTATTTCTGGACTCTGTTCCATCTATCTACATCTGGCTTTTTGCCAATACCATACTATTTTGATTACTATAGTTTTGTAATATAGATTTAAATCAAGGAGTGTGATACATCCAGCTTTGTTCTTCTTTCTTAAGATTGCTTTGTCTATTTGGGGTCTTTTGTGGTTCCCTACAAATGTTAGGATTGTTTGTTCTATTTCTATGAAAAAAGCTGTTGGAATTTTGATAGGGTTTGCATTGAATCTGCAGATTGCTTTGGGTAGTATGGACATTTTAACAATATTTTCCAGTCCATGAGCACACAATATTTTCCCATTTATTTGTGTCATCTTCAGTTTCTTTCATCAATGTCTTATAGCTTTCAGTGTACAGATCTTTCACTTCCTTGGTCAAATTTATCCCTAGGTATTTTTCATGCAGTTGTACACAGGATTATTTTCTCAATTTCTCTTTCTGACGGTTCTTTGTTAGTGTATCAAAATGCAACAGATATTTGTGTATTGATTTTGTATCCTGCAACTTTACTGAATTCATTTATTCTAACAGTTTTTCTGGTGGGGTCTTTGAAGGTTTCTATATATAATATCATGTCATTGCAAAGAGTGACAGTTTCACTTTTCCTTTCCAATCTGGATAACTTTCATTTCTTGATTAATGGCTCTTGGGCTGGTCGTCTTGAGGCAACACTCAGTGAAGGTCTGTAGAGGTTGCTGCACCCTTGAAATGGAACAGCACTGCTCGCCACAGTACCCCACCTGGCCTGATTAGCGTATGAATTTGCAAGCCCTGGTTTCAAGTAAGAGCAGACTGGGCAATTAATGATCTCAGTATGAGAGCAGACTCAATGTTTACCTAATTCAGAAGTGAACTGAGAAAGAAAGAATGCAAAGGAAGTTAGAAGGCTCAAGGGGAGGTTGTGTAGTTTCCCAGACTGTTATGATGAGTATATTGAGGCTCAATTTGTCGTGGACCACTTTTATTCTTCTGTCATCAGAAAGGAGCCCTCCCCAGGACTTCCATGGTGGTCCAGTGGTTAAGACTTCGCCTTCCAATGCAGGGGGTGTGGGTTCGATCCCTGGTCCGGGAGCTAAGATCCCACATGCCTTGGCGCCAAAGAACCAAAACATAAAACAGAAGCAATATTGTAACAAATTCAATAGACTTAAAAAAAAAAAAAAAAAAAAAAGGTCCACATCAAAATATCTTTAAAAAAAAAAAAAAAGAAAAGAAACGAAAGGAGCCCTCCCCTGCAAACTAGCTTGTGCCACCCAGTTGGCTGAGCTCTGAGCCCCTTAGAGCCTCTGTGAAGTATGCCGGGGGTCCATCCTGCTTCAGGTCAACCCCCATTAGTAGTGAACTCATAGACTCAGGAATTTTTGCAAGGAGGGTCATTTTCTCTTCTTACTTCCCCCCCTCCCCCCCTCTGCCTACCCTTGCAAAAAAGGCAAAAATTCCATGGCACACCCACCCAGTGTCAGCATTCTTATATTAAGACAGATTTGCCTCTACTCACTTTGATATAGGAGCTCAGGATCTCAACTCTGTTATTAACAAAACTGGTCGTCAGAGTTGCTTTGAACAGTTGGCATATCCAAAGTGGTTGAAAAATGGTTTTCCATGTTCCTTGTGTGCATCCTTCAAGTTCATGGCCGTCGCCCATCACCACCTGAGAGTACTTAGTGCTCAGGGATAACTAAAGGGAGAATAAATCCTGCTTGCTTTGAACACAGCCCAGGGTTCAGCATATGTTCCTGTACTGGCCAAGGCTAATCAGCTCTTTCCCCCTCCTCCCCTCACTTGTGCCTGTAAATCAAGAGGCCCCAGAATTAGTCAACACAAAAGAGATAATTAGTAAGTACAAGCTGCTACCTTCATAGATCACCCTGTGCCTCAGATTCAAGCTAAGCCAAGAAGCTGAAACAAGCAACATTGCACAAGTATGAGCCTCTTTAGCAGAACCATTTTTATACAAGGTTTATGAGTCTGAATGTTTAAATCTACCATCCCCAGATACTGTAAGGATGTCTGGGATACGAGGCCAGAGGGGAGGCTTCTGAGTCATTTTATGAGGTTTTCCTTTCCTGGACTAAACTGTGTCTTTGGAACCCCAAGGATTTGAAACAGAAATGGCTTCTTAATGGCATAGTCTTGGGATTCAGAGATGTTTAAATACCTTAACCCTTCTCACAGATGTGGCAGCAGAATAAGATGCTACTTTTTTTCCACTGGGATATGCTATGTCCCCTCAGAAAGCCCTGGCTTGTGCCTTTGCCAGCCATTTGTCCAACTGGAAAATTCATTTCCTGCTCTGGCAGGGCACATGGTCAAGGGCACTGCTGCCCCAAGAAAAGAAATACCGTTTCCAGTCCAACGAAATAGCCTAGGAACTTCCTAACCATGCGTTGTTAACCCGATACTGCTGGCTTACAGAGAAGTGTTCCACTCGTATGTTTATGACTTTGGAGCTGCTCAAATGCACGCTGGCTTTTATTTTTTCCATCACACAATGTTTCTTCCAATTTTTGAGTTTCTCATATCAACCACTTTGCTATTTTTAAGCAGAACAGTTCAGAGCCAAAGTAGCTAATCAGAACAGTAAAACCTCACCAATTCAAGCAGGGAGCTTGTACTCTTTCAGTGAGGGAAAAACTAGCATTAGAAACCGGGGGCCTGTTTCATCTTCTATAAGATAAGGATGTAGGGTTGTATAATCAGAGTCCTTTTCTACTAATATTAAAACCACATTTCATCAAATCATCATCATTGATTATAAGAAGCATCATATTTTATGTACCAACAAGAAGAAAAGTTTTTATTTCTTTTTTTTTTTTTTTAACTTATTTGTTTGGTTGCGCCGGGTCTCAGTTGTGGCTCGCGGGCTCCTTAGTTGTGGCTCCAGGGCTCCTTAGTTGCGACATGCAAACTCTTAGTTGCTGCATGCATGCGGGATCTAGTTCCCTGACCAGGGATCAAGCCCGGGCCACCTGCATTGGGAGCGTGGAGTCTCATCCACTGTACCACCAGGGAAGTCCCCTAACAAGAAAATTTTAAAACTGCCACTGGTTAAATCATTCCAAAACACCTTTAAAGATATCCCTGCAATGCATGGGTTGGTCAGATCAGACTTTGAAATCCATTCAGACAAATATGGTGACCTCTCCTGCCCTCTAGTTGTACTGTTTGGCACGAACTAGGCCTGTCCTTTTGGATGATCTCAGTAACAAAGTGTGACATCACTTTTCATCTCCTTGGGGGTATCTTTCTTGCTAAGCAAATAAAGCATTTGCTTGTCTCTTTGCAAGAAAATCAGAAATTGCTGCCCTCCTTCTAACGACAAATATTTACCACCAATATCAAATTTACATGCCACTGCTCCGTTTTTGAGACTTTCCATATACACAGTAACTTATCATTGCAATGCTTAATCATAATGTAATCTTTTCTAAGACACTGAAGAGCAATTAAACTCAATGGCATAGTACCAAGAGTGGAGGCAACTCAATGGAAGGGACGAGATGGACACCTGTGACCATGTTTCCTTGGACAGTGGCATTTGTGTCATGACTGCAGCTTGGCAACTGAAGCTGTGGGACCCCATCAATCACCCACACATCCTAATCTCAGAGAAGTTAAAATGTGACAAAACAGGCATCTTAGAATGGTTGAATTATGGAGGTAGCTACAATCTGTTGAGAATTTTCTATATATCTGGCAAGATATATAGAACTAAACTCTTGACAAGACTTAATGTCAACCAGACCTTACAGCAACCCAAGATGTATGTGCAGATTAGAAAGTTTAACCAGGTTAACAAAATTGTCCCAGATCACACAGCTATGTAAATTTCAGAGCAAGGATTCCCATCCAGACAAAAACCATAGATCTGGTTCTGTAGGCCATATAAATCATGTGCATATCAACTGCAGACTGCTGTTTGATTCCATTCATAAGCATCACTCCAAATAGGCTCTCAAAGCATTATTTAAAATAGCTCAACCATATAAGGTTTTCTGTAATGAGTTGGTAAAAATAATTTATAAATTAACATCCATTATATGCAAATGACCACTTCTTAAAGGGACTCGCCCATTTGATTTTTGCCTTCATAACCACTGGGGAGCTGGTTTGGCTGTCTGTGGCACTTCCTCACCACAGTGAATGAGAGAGTTAAATCCTCACCATTTGCTGATCAAAACCTGACCTAAGAGCTGAGGCGACTTGCCCAGTGACAATGGAAGTGCATCCATAGCAAAATATGGACCTAGATCGGCTCAAACCTCGGTGTCCTGGCCTTTAGGCTTGCTGTTTAACATGCGTGGGGAATGGATATAGACCTGTTTTTTAAAGACCATGAATGTTGTTTTACCTTCCCAACGTTAAAAGACGTGAAAACTTTTAGCACATGGGAGCCCCCAGCCCCTGGTCCTGGCCACTCTGAGACCAGCCCAGAAGTGGAGACTGGAAACCAGCAAGCCTGCCTCTAGAGAATGTGAAGCTGAACCAACTCCTGTGGCTTTGTAGTGAGGGCATTTCTGTTTCCATGGACAGTTAAATTTGGAATCTGGGAAGAGCTTTGTATTTATGGTCAGTGGTTTGGGAACTAAACCCGAAAGAAGGGACTGAGAGGGTGACTAAGGACTTTCATGGTCAAAATAAACACCAGCAAGAAGGAACTACCACATCCAAATAGTTGAAGACTGCCAGCCTCAAGCCCTAATCTTGTAGACCCCATGACAGCTCTCATAATTTGCATTCCAGGGGCCAGTGTAGAGAGTGCTTTAACAGAATGCTGTAGACATCTTTTAAAAATTGTTCTTT
The DNA here is from genome assembly GCF_028021215.1 of Eschrichtius robustus. Classification (NCBI taxonomy): domain Eukaryota; kingdom Metazoa; phylum Chordata; class Mammalia; order Artiodactyla; family Eschrichtiidae; genus Eschrichtius; species Eschrichtius robustus. The sequence continues at coordinate 78,767,841 of NC_090827.1, forward strand.
CAAGTCATTCATTCATTTGGTTGGCAAGTGTATATTGACTTACGTCCATGTGAAAAGGAAGAGGAACCAGGGGTGAGCAAGTCAATTTCCAAGGGTAGCAAGCGCGTGTACTCGAAGAGGCCTGGTTGAACAATGCGCAAAGCCGTCTCTGACCTCCTGCTGGTTTTGTTGCAGCTGCAAAGGTGCCTCCCACTATGGCCTCACCAAAGACAGGAAGAGGCACTCTCATGATGGCTGTCCAGACGGCTGTGCCAGCCTCACAGCAACAGCACTCTCCCCAGAGGTTTCTGCAGCTGCCGCCGTCTCCTTAATGACAGACGAGCCTGGCCTAGACAACCCTGCCTACGTGTCCACAGCAGAGGACGGTCAGCCAAACAGCCCCCTCGACTCTGGCCGGAGCAACCGAACAAGGGGTGAGTCAAAGGGGTGGTTGTCCGGGAATGGGCTCCTTGGCCTTTGGATTGCCCTCTGTGGAAAGTTATAGAAACATTTTTTCAAGAGAAAAACATTCTGGTAGTTTTGGCAGCAACCCAACATCCAGTTCTCCAGAGTGAAATGAAACCACGAGGACCTGAGATCATTAGAAATGTGTGTAATCTGACCTGGTGAAAGGGGTTGAAGTTAGACCTAGTGATTCATCACTCCCTCGGTGTCCCTACCTTCCCATCCAGGTGGCTCGAGAAAAGTGCTGTTATATTCCATCCAGCCCAGGAAAAAAACCAAGCAGATTTTAAATAAACCATCCATATTGCATTGTAGAAAACTGAGAATATACAGATAAGCAAATTCTATCATCCCACCACCTAGAAGTAATCACCGTTCACATTGTGTTGTGCGTGTCTTACCAGCCGTGTCCGTAAAAGAGGACTTCTATGAATGTGTAGCTACTCTCCCTCCCTTCTCTCTTGTCCTCAGCATGGCCCTTTGAGCGATCCACCATCAGAAGCAGATCTTTTAAAAAAATAAACCGAGCCTTGAGTGTTCTTCGAAGGACAAAGAGTGGAAGTACAGTTGTCAACCAAGCTGAGCAGGGCAGAGAGAATTCTGAAAACACCACTGCCCCTGACGGTAAGTGGCCTCCCAGTAAGCCTGGGCTTCCAGAATGACGACTCCAGGCGTGATGACAACCAGACCACCCCCCCCCCCCGCCGCTTTCTATGACACCTCTCTTCCCAAGGGCATAAATATTTCTTACCTTGATTAGCCTACTTCTTCCATAAGCAACCAAAGGCAGAAATTATTGTTCTCTTTTTACATAGATTGAGGGAAAAGGTTTTGGAACCCTTACCTTCAGGTGCTAGCTTAGTGCAAATAAAGAATAATATAGTTTGTTTTTTTTTAAACAGAATTATGCCTCTATTTATTTATTTATTTATTTATTTATTTATTTATGTCCGCGTTGCATCTTCGTTGCTACGCGTGGGATTTCTCTAGTTGTGGCGAGCAAGGGCTACTCATCATTGTGGTACACAGGCTCTAGGTGCACGGGCTTCAGTAGTTGTGGCGTGCAGGCTCAGTAGTTGTGGCTCGTGGGCTCTAGAGCACAGGCTCAGTAGTTGTGGTTCACAGGCTTAGTTGCTCCACGGCATGTGGGATCTTCCCAGACCAGGGATTGAACCTGTGTCCCCTGCACTGGCAGGCAGATTCTTAACCACTGTGCCACCACGGAAGTCCCAAGAATAATACAGTTAAGTGAAGAACATTTAGAACGGTGCCTGGCACATAGTAAATGCTATGTAGGTATTTATTCTTATTACCACTTTGTGTGACGTGTGGTTCTGAGTGTTTTCCATGCATTAACTCATCTGATCCTCAACAACTCTTTGAAGCAGCTACTATTATTATCCGTGTTTTACAGATGAGGAAACTGAGACACCAGGAGGTTACTTAGCTTGCCCCAAATTGCCCTTCTAAACTTGGAATCCAGGTTAATGTGGTTCTAGAATCTATGCAAAGGAAGTTTCTGGATCTTAGATCCTATGTGTTTTCCCCAATATAAATGGAGCTGAGAAAATACTGTCCTGTCCTTTCTTTTCATCTAATATTAGACCTTTACAGCAGTAATAATAGTAGCTTAAAATTTTTTTTGAGCTTTCCTGGGTGCCAGGTAGTGCTCTAAGTCATTTAAAGGTCACAGTGCTAAGGATAGTGATCGTGATTCTCATTTTACAGAAGAAACTTAGACTCCGAGAGATTGGGTAACTAGTCCAAAGTCACCCAGCTGGAAAATGGCAGACCTGGGATTTTAACTTGGGTCCTCTGGCTACAGAGCCCCACTCGTTTACCCACTGGATTAAGCACCCTCCACTCCTTCGAGGTTGGGAGGTAAATCCGAAACCACCGTCTTTATCATGTTCTCAGAGAACTTGCGAGCAGTCGTATAAGGCCCCTGCTTATCCCTCTCACCCTGTACACACGCTAAATGCTCTGACTACTCTGAACTTATTGCCGTCCTGTAAATACTGTGTCTCTCTCACTTCCATGTTGTTGTCTGTCCTGTACTCTCACACCCCTTCAGCTGGCATCCTAATTCCTCTTTCCAGGCTCAGCATAGGCTTTGCCTCCTCCTGGGAGCCCTCCTTGACTCCCTCAGTCCTCTCTCCTTTGTGTTCTCAAAGCACCTGTATCTCTGTTATAGCAATGTCACCTTTCATCATAACTGTACCAATGGGGGCAGGGGCTCTTTATCTAAGTCTTTGTGTTCTCAAGGCCAAGCACCATATCTGGCACATAATAGTTTTTGCTGAATGTTTCTGCAATGAATAAAAGGATTATAACTTCCTTTCTGCCAGTCTTCCTCCCTTATTAAAGGCTCCTTAATTCCATTCCATGTAAAGTTTTCTCCTACCTGAATAAGATTGATTTGCATGTTTATTGCAGAAACTTTTAAAGTAAGAGATTACTATGTTTAAGACATTGGCCTAGGCTCTGTACTTTTTTTTTTTACTGAAGTATAGTTGATATACAATATTATGTTAGTTTCAGATGTACCATATAGTGATTCAATATTTTTATAGATTATACTTCATTTATAGTTATTATAAAATATTGACTATATCCCCTGTGCTGTGCAATATATCTTTGTAGCTTATTTATTTTATACATAGTTGTTTGTACCTCTTAATCTCCTACCCCATTTTGCTCCTCTCCTCTTCCCTCTCCCCACTGGTAACCACTAGTTTGATCTCTATATCTGTGAATCTGTTTCTGTTTTGTTTATTTGTTTTTATTTTCTAGATTCCACATGTAAGTGATAACATACAATATTTGTCTTTTTCTGTCTGACTTATTTCACTTAACATAATACCCTCCAGGTCCATCTACATTGTTGCAAACAGCAGAATTTCATTCTTTTTTATGGCTGAGTAGTATTCCATTGTATACATACCACATCTTCTTTATCTATTCATCTGTTGATGGACACTTAGCCAAGCTACGGAAGCAACCTATCTTGGTAAATAATGCGGCTATGAACACTGAGGTGCATGTATCTTTTCAGATTAATGCTTTTGTTTCCTTTGGATATATACCCAGGAATGGAATTACTGGATGATATGGTAGTTCTATTTTTAGTTATTTGAAAAACCTCCATACTGTTTTCTATAGTGGCTGTATCAATTTACATTCCTACCAACGGTGTACTAGGGTTCCCTTTTCTCCACATCCTCGCCATCATTTGTTATTTGAAGACTTTTTGATGATGGCCATTCTGACAGGTGTGAGGTGATTAGCGATGTTGAGCATCTTTTCATGTGCCTGTTGGCCATATCTGTACATCTTCTTTGGAAAAATGCCTTTTTGTGACTTCTGCCCATTTTTTTAATCAGGTTGTTTGTTTTTTTGATATTGAGTTGTATGAGTTGTTTATATAGTTAAGCTCTGTATTTTATATAAAGATTATAAAATCCAGCTCCTGGCTCCAAGAAGTTCATTCCAGACTGAAAAAATAAAATACCATAAAGAGTGAGATATAGGGCTTCCCTGTTGGCACAGTGGTTGAGAATCTGCCTGCCTGTGCAGGGGACACGGGTTCGAGCCCTGGTCTGGGAAGATCCCACATGCCGCGGAGCAACTGGGCCCGTGAGCCACAATTACTGAGCCTGCGCGTCTGGAGCCTGTGCTCCGCAACGAGAGGCCGCGATAGTGAGAGGCCCGCACACCACGATGAGGAGTGGCCCCCCACTTGCCGCAACTAGAGAAAGCCCTCGCACAGAAACGAAGACCCAACACAGCTAAAAATAAATAATAAATAAATAATAGATTTAAAAAAAAAAAAGAGTGAGATATAAATAAACGAAAATGGCAGCTGTCGGGAGAGGAGCACCACTTCCCAGTGGGACAGTGTAATCCGTGTTTAAGGAGTGGTTATGACCTGGATGGGCATGGGGATCTTGACTGTGTGTTGGAAAGTAGTGGGAGATGAGGTTAAGGCTGGATTCGAAGGGTCCTGGATGCCATTTAGGAGTCTTGACTTGGGGCAGTGAACACACCTGAAAGCTTTTGCGTAGAGTTATAGCAGGATGGAAGCTGTGTTTCGGGAAGATGAAGATGGCAGCTGTGTTATGTGTGCAGGGGCTTCAAGTAGGAGAGAATGGATTTCCTCAGGTGCTCCAGGAAGCTATTACTCCACAATGGGGTGAGGTACTAAGACTCAGTGAGGCTGGTACAGGGTTTGTGAGGCAACAAAGCTTTTAAAAATGGCATTAGGACCTCATTGCTTCAGTAAGTCACCCGCGGTTAGTATGGTGAACGCCCATGGTTTATCCATCCTTTTCATATCAGTAAAGAGACTGGCTTCACTACTTATCAGCTGCGTGACCTGGCCAGGTTACTTGACTTCTCTAAGCTTTAGTATTTCATCATCCAAAAAAAACAGGGATGATAATAATCTATTTCAAAGGGTTGCTGTGAGGACTAAACAAACAACAAAATATCATGCAAATTGCTTAGCTCAATGGCCAGCATATAATAAACACTTGGTAAGTGATACTATATCCCTTAGTCCTTAAGTAAGGACACAATATTGAACAACTGTTTCTTTTCAGACCAGCACTAGTTTGGCAGTTTAAAAATTAACTCTCGAAGGTCACTAGGGTCTCATTATTGTAGCTCTAATTAACATTTCCAAGTGTGACTGGGTATGTCCTTTCAGACTATCAAACATCCTTGATTGGTTAGATTTGGGAGCATGGTTTTTTTTTTTGGTTTTTTTTTTGGAGCATGGTTTTTGTAAATCTGCCGGGAAAAAGAGTAGAAAGGGAGGGGGAGGAGAGAGAGAAAACCAGCAGCTTTGATGATAATTTCCAAATCTTTCTTTGCTCAAAATGATTTTTTTTTAAAGAACTTCCATTTCCTTGTCACCAGACCTGTTCCAACAAATACTTGTGGATAGAGCCTACTTAAGGTAATCAAGATAGTTTAAACATTAATTGAACTCGATCACCCAGCACCAGGAGCTGACAGATGAAGGCTGCTGCCCACAGCCTCACAGCAAAGCCCAATTGCTTACATTAAATTAACTCCCAGTGGGGGGTAAAGACCCACATTTACAACGTCTCCAGCTTCCTCTGGCCGCTAAATTGCTTTGTTTATCATGTTCTGCAATACTTAGAAATAATTTTAATTCTTTCTGTATTGTTCCTAGAGAGTTGAGTACTCATTCATGAACTCGTAGTTCATTAGGGAAAATGCATTAAGGTCATGGGTTTTGAAAATAGAAAGAGTGTTTTATGTAGAACCAGGCCTGCAGTTTTGATCTTTCCCGATGACATAATTAAGGGCGAATCATAGGGCAGAGGCAGCTGTCAGCAGCTACAGGAGACAAAAGCATCAGCGCTCTCAGCATCCTAACTCGAGCCTTAAGCAACTGGGGAGGAGCTGCAGCTCCCGTCAGACTAGGTGCTTCGGGGCCGGCATTTCCTGGTGTCCCCCCCACCCCCCCGTAGGCTTCTATTCCAACCGAGGCGGAGAACAGCGCCAGTCGTTGCTGCTGGCTATGGGTCTGTAGACCAAGTCCCCTGTGGACCCGTTGCCGGCTGTGGACCCCTGGCTTCAGGGGACTCTGAGGAAGGTGACAGGAGAGAGCGTCATCAGGAGCCCCGGGTTCTGACCTGGCTCTGAGAACCACCACCTAACTGCCACCTCCAGCCAGTCGTGTCACTTCTCCTCTCCGAGCTCATGCATCCTCCCTTGTGAAACAAAGGTCTGACTGTCACTGTCAAACTACACAGCCTGAGAAGCTCTTCTGTGTGTGGGCCCAGCAGGGCGGGGGCAGGGGGACCAGTGAAAGATTTCAAGGGGAAAGAGTCCTCAATGAAAAGGTAAAGTTTGGAAACCCCAGCCTGGGTCTCTGAATCTCCTTTTGGCTCTGAATCCAGCCATACAAGCAGATCAGGGACGAACCTCTTGACGCCACCAGCTAGGCCTGGGCCTCTTTCCTTGATCATGAATTAGGCCATTTGACTTCCCTTTACTGACAACAGGGTCGGGTAGAGAGGACTGATTCACTAAGCCTGAAAAGCAGGGCCTCCCAGGAGGAAATCTTCAAAATGATCAAAAAGAGCAGAACAGGCTTGTTCTGTTTTGCCCCTTGATTAGTAAGTGATCAAACTGCAGTCCATTCCATAATGACTGTTCGTTCATTCCTCTTCATTCAACAAACATAGGCTGAAGTCTCCTGTGTACAGAGGTCTGTGCACAGAACTACAAAACAGCCAGAAATTATGTCCTCAAGGATCTTAGAGTCCAATGGTGGGTATAAGAAATGGGCATGAATAATAATAATAATAATAATAGAAGGCTCGGTGCCATGAGAAATAAAGCTTTATGGGAAATGGGAAGTTTAGAGAGAGCAGGGGAAAAGGGATCAGGGTAGAGTTTAATTAGAGGGGATCATTTCATGCAGGCCTTGAAGGAAAAATTGGGTTTAAGCCTAGAATGGAAAACATTCCAGGCAGAGAAACTTAATGCTGGCACAGAGGCAGGAAGATGGAAAACATGTACAAGGAACAATGAATAGTTTAGTTTGGCTGGAACCAAAGTTTGGCAAGAAAAGGAGTGGTTGGAAATGTCCATTGGTGGGGTGTCTTAAATACTGTCTCTGTCCATTTTAGTCTTTCCAAGGTTGTATCACCTGATTCCATATGGTGAAATTACCAGAGTCAAGATCAATCGAACGGATCCCAATGAAAGCCTCTCCATTAGGCTTGTGGGAGGCAATGAAACCCCGCTGGTCCATATCATTATCCAGCACATTTATCGTGATGGGGTGATTGCCAGAGACGGCCGGCTACTGCCAGGAGACATCATCCTAAAGGTAGAGATCACGGCTGTGGAGCCATGAAGAGGGGCTTAGCAAAAGTCACTTCAGAGCAAATCATTGGGTGGGTGGGTGGATGGATGGATGGATGGATGGATGGACGGACGCATGGGTAAAGCACCAGCATAAATGTGGAGCCGTCACTTTCCATAGTTCTTATGTTGATATGACTCTTCATACAAGATTTGTAATCTGAGATAGGTCCCTAACCCTTCTGTCTTTCTTGTTCTTTTTTTTTTTGGCCATGCCACACAGCATGTGGGATCTTAGTTCCCTGACCAGGTGCCCCCTGCAGTGGAAGTGCGGAGTCCTAACCACCGGACCACCAGGGAATTCCCTTTCTTGTTCTTTTGATCTCTCTCTCTCTCTCTCTCTCTCTGTATAAATACTGTCTCTGTATCATTTTGTCTCTGTGTTCCCCTCCTTCCTCTTCTGCTGTCTTCCCCCTCCCTTTTCTCTACCTCTGCGTTCTTCTCTCTTCCTTCTCTTCCTCCCTCCTCTCTCTTCCTCTCTCACCCTTTCCTCCCACTTTAAGTAGCAATAACATAAAACAATATAAAACTGCAGCCTATATCTTCTTAAATTTTTTTTAGAGCAGATTAATGGAACATTTTATATTTTATCTAATCACTTACATTCACACACCCCTCTAAAGTAAATTTCCTATAGCTTAATGGCCCTACACACACACACACACACACACACACACACACACACACACACACACACACACACACACACACACACACACACACACACACACACAAATCCCTAAGCTATCCTGCCAACCCACAGACATTCCAGGGGAGACAGGTGGTGGAAGAGAACACGTTGGGCATTACTGTCCTCTGAGGGTTGACCGAGGGGAAGGGTACTAGGGAGGAAGTTTCAGAAGAAGAGAAAGGATAAAGGAAGAGTTGTTTATCAGACAGAAGTCCAACATGTGCCAAAAGTGATAAGAAAAAATCCCTGCCTTGGTCATATATTTCCAGTCTGATACTCAGATGACAGTTTCATCCCATCCATTCTAGGTTGCTGAGGGGCCAGCTCCTAATACATCATGAGCTGTTTCTCTGGCACAGAAACTCTTATTGTTTGGGATAAGAGGAGAAGGAACTTAAAGCAGTTATTGTAGAAACACTGATATTCTCACTGGCCTCCGAGGTGGAGTATGAGGCAGGGCCCGTCAACCTCAAGGGACAGTCAGCTGTGCAACCAGCGACACTCTGCATGGCTTTCTCCCAGTTCTGTGGAAACTATGCTGCCTGGGAGGGTTGCATAAGGAAAACCTTTTCGATTCTTGTGGCCTTCAACTAGCACTTGCAAGCAAAAGAGCTGCCAGGAGTATTTAGCAGGCGACCCTGACTTTCTTTTGGCCTGGGTGTGATGGGGAAAACCAGACACGGGATAAGGTGTCAGAGCAGAGCCAGGTCTTTGAGCTCACCTGTGCTTGGACAGAGGTGATGAGCCTTGTCCGAGCACGAGGGAGCCTCCATCCATCCCTGGAGATGCAACAGAGGCCGAGCGATTGCACGGTGCAGGCAGGCCCGTGAAATCTCATTCCAAGATTCTTCTAACAGTTGGCTGCAAGTACAGGAAATCTTACCAAACCATAGAAATTCAAGAAGGTTGTTTCTCTTCTGTGAGGCCTCCTTCCTTAAGCACAGAGTGTAGTGCTGCTGTGAAATTATTTTCTTCCCAGGCAGTGACCACCACTGGGAGCTGAAGCCTCCAGGCTGGGCCTGCCTAGAGTAATTAAAACCAGAAAGCCCCATGCAACATCAGCCCTGAAGATCATTAGTGAGGCACAAATGAGTGGGCCAAGCTGGAGGACATTTAAGCAGCCTAATAACGTGATCCCGCCTTTCAATAAAAGAGCCTAGAAGCTTCCATTCACATCAGTTTGTTTGAAACTGTAGAGATTTTTTTTCTCTCTTTGGCTGAGAACATGGGCAAAAGACCTTGTAGGTGACCACCTGGAGACTTGACACACACACACACAGACACACACAAACACACACATTCACACACTTGCCAACACACAAATATTTTCATGTACACACACATTCTCTCCCTCCCTCCCTCTCTTTCTCTCTCTCTCTCTCTCTGTCTCTCTCTCTCTCTCTCTCTCACACACACACACACACATACACACACACACACACACACACACACGGTAGTGGGTCCTGGAAGTTCCAGTACAGGTGATCCAGGGAGAAAAATTCATCTGGAGATGTTTGGAAAGAAAATGCCAACTCAGTTTGATTTAAACAGCAGTTTAATGTAATCATTAATCAGAAATTTTCTTTTCTTCTTTTGCCTTTTCCCACTTTTTCTTCCTTTTCCTCCCCCCTTCAGCTGAAAAATAAGTTTAGCAAGCAACAGAAAGGAGGGTTAGGATTATATAAATAAATTCAAGGGCCTGTGTAAGGACAAGACTGAAGAAAGATGGTGTCTGCTGAGAGAGTTGAAAAGGTGTGCAGGTAATACTCAAGGAAACCGGGTTACAAGTCCTGTTGGAAGATGGGGGTATTTGGACAGAGAAGAAGGTGACAGAGCAGAGTGGTCCTTCAGGAAGGGCCCCAGTGAGCCTGTGGGCTGGGCCTTTTGGGCAGGCTTGTGGCTGGTGGGGCAGACGGCTCGGTCACTGCAGATTCTGAGGTCCCCTTGCCCTAGGTCAACGGGATGGATATCGGCAACGTACGGCACAACTATGCCCTGCACCTCCTGCGGCAGCCCTGCCAGGTGCTGTGGCTGACGGTGCTGCGGGAGCAGAAAGTCCGGAGCAGGACTGATGCGCAGCCCCTGGACACCTACGAACCCCGGGATGACCATTTCCACGTGATCCTCAACAAAAGCAGCCCGGAGGAGCAGCTTGGAATAAAACTGGTGCGCAAGGTGGATGAGCCTGGTGTGTTTATTTCCAACGTTCTGGATGGTGGCGTGGCGGACCGACACGGTCAGCTGGAGGAGAACGATCGTGTGTTGGCCATCAATGGACATGACCTTCGGTACGGCAGCCCGGAAAGTGCAGCTCATCTGATTCAGGTGGGTCACGGGTCATTACAAGATCCCAGTCAGAAATTGCCAACGTGATCAGGAACACTCATCACCCTGACCCACCTACCCTGTTACTACCCCGTGTGACATACCGTGCCTCCCTTTCGAGGAGCTGAGGGTGGAGGGCCAGGGAGGAATATTACTCCAGCAAATGGTGTGTCTTGGGGTCATGGCCATTCCGTTGGTGTTGCCAGCCAGCCAGTCTGACTGCAGGTAAACACGTTGGGCGAGGTGTTGCAACCTCACCAGGTTAAGATCGCTCAAGGTCAGCGGGGTTGTGTCATCCCTGTACCTAGTATGATAGTCATAGACCCAGGGCTCACTCAGATGTGTTCTGGACACTTCCAAGACATCCGGTTGTACCAACTCCTGTAAGAAGCTGTGCCATGTGCCCTCCAGGGATCCTGTGGAAGAGAAACCACTGTAGGACTGGCTAAGGCCGAGCCCTGTCTCCATGGCTAAGTCCAGCCCCCTTTGAAAGCCCAAGGGAACTCAAGTATGAACCTAAGGAAGTCCCCCTATAAGAGAGGCATACAAATTATCATTACTCAGGCAAATAGAGCTCACGATAGCCTGACATTAGTTCAAACTAATTCACTCTCCTGACAGGCGTGATGTTACCAAGCCCCGGCATGCATCCTGTTGACTTTGGCTGGGTCACCATGAGTTTTTCTTTTTGTTGTCGTTGGTTTTTGGGTTTTTTTTTTCATTGAACTATAGTTGATTTACAATGTTGTGTTGGTTTCAGGTACACAACAAAGTGATTCAGTTTTGTTTTGTTTTTTTTTTAATATTTATTTATTTATTTTTTTTTGGCTGCTTTGGGTCTTCATTGCTGCGTGCGGGCTTTCTCTAGTTGGGGCGAGCGGAGGCTACTCTTTGTTGTGGTGCGCGGGCTTCTCATTGCGGTGGCTTCTCTTGTTGCGGAGCACGGGCTCTAGATGCATAGGCTTCAGTAGTTGCAGCACACGGGCTCAGTAGTTGTGGCGCACGGGCTTAGCTGCTCCGCGGCATGTGGGATCTCCCCAGCCCAGGGCTCGAACCCGTGTCCCCTGCATTGGCAGGCGGATTCTTAACCACTGGGCCACCAGGGAAGTCCAGTGATTCAGTTTTACATATATATGTATAATTGATCCTTTTTCAGATTCTTTTTCCTTATAGGTTATTACAAAATATTGAGTGTAGTTCCCTGTGCTATACAGTAGGTCCTTGTTGGTTATGTATTTTATATATAGTAGTATGTATATGTTAATCCCAAACTCCTAGTTTATCCCTCCCCCACCTTCCCCTTTGGTAACCATAAGTTTCTTTTCTATGTCTGTGAATCTATTTCTGTTTTGTAAATAAGTTTATTTGTATCTTTTTTTTTAGATTTCACATATAAGCGATATCATGATATTTGTATTTCTCCGTCTGACTTACTGCACTTAGTATGATAATCTCTAGATCCATCCACATTGCTGCAAATGGCATTTTCTTCATTTTTTTTATGGCTGAGTAATATTCCATCGTATATATGTACCACCTCTTCTTTATCCATTCCTGTGTCGGTGGATATTTAGGTTGCTTCTGTGTCTTGGCTATTGTAAACAGTGCTGCAATGAATATTGGGGTGCATGTATCTTTTTGAATTATAGTTCTCTCCAGATATATGCCCAGGAGTGGAATTGTAGGATCATATGGTAACTCTGTGTTTAGTTTAAGAAACCTCCATACTCTTCTCCATAGTGGCTTTACCAACTTTCATTTCCACCAGCAGTATATATAGGAGGGTTCCCTTTTCTCCACACCCTCTCCAGCATTTATTATTTGATGATGATTATTTGATGATGGCCATTCTGACTGATGTGAGGTGATACCTCATTGTAGTTTTGATTTGCATTTCTCTAATAATTAGTGAGGTTGAACATGTTTTCATGTTCCTGTTGGCCATCTGTATGTCTTCTTTGGAGAAATGTCTATTTAGATCTTATGCCCATTTTTTGATTGGGTTGTTTGTTTTTCATCATGAGTTTTTCTAATGTTCTCTAAGCTTCCAGCTTTATTCCTAGAGAGACAGGCTTTGTTCTGGGCTCTTGTATTCTAACCCTTTAATCCACTTCATTTAGCCAAAATGTATTAAGTTTTTGCTGCTTGCCTAGCCCTAGATTAGGTGCAGAGAACAGGGAGATGATGACCTCTTAGGCTGGTCTCCCAAAGGAGTCCACAGTCTAGTAGAGGAGGTGGACTTTTTCTAAATGACTGCTATGTGGTGTGACAGTGTGTAATGGGGAAATTAAGTATAGTGCTGGTGTAGACAAAGGAGAGATTTTTTTTTTTTTTTACTGAGATGGGGTCTAGAAATTCTTCACAGAGGAGGAAAATCTTGAACTGGGGTTTTGATGGATCAGCAGAGGTTCTCTAGGTGCATGAGGCAGGGAGGGTCATTCTAAGGAGACACAACACAGAAGAATGTTTCCCCAAAAGCCAGTTAGGGAAATGGTTAACACCTGGAGAGTGGTGTACATTTTAAAAGCAGCAATAGATAAGGCAGGAGTGGTAGGCAAGGGCCAGATCATGTAGAGTTTTACAGGCCATGATAAGGAGCTCAGACCTTACCCCCAAGGCCATGAGGTGTCATTGGAAGGGTTTAAGAAAGGAAGTGACATGATTTTCTAGCAAGATCTCTCTAGAGACAGTGGAGAGCTGATAGGAGAGGGGCAAGAACAGAGGCCTTGCCTTAAGATGCGTTTGCAGTTATCCGGCACATCATGTCAGCTTCCACTTAGTGACTGAAGTATTAATTCTTCAAGTATAGACAGAGAGTCAGCAGCAGTAGCTGACTGGTCCTTGTACCAAGTTCCATCGAGGATGACATTCAGAAGACAGAGCCTACTCTCAAGGGCTTGATCATCTCAGTACAAACAAATCTCCCTACCCTTGGGTTCCAGTCATGGAGTTCTTCCTTGAACAACTCTGTGTGGGCAACTCTTTTCACTGTCGTATGTGTGGCATCTTATCCCTTTTTTTTGAGGAGAACCAAGTAGTGGATGAAACTATTGTCATTTTAAAGGTGGAAAGCCTGAGGCAGAGGGTGCAAGGGGACTTACCTGCTTCCTCTGTCCACCAGGACAGGAAGTACATGTGGTGCTTTGGTCCCCGAGCTGGGACTTTTGATGGTGCCCCAGTTCCAAGGTGATTCTTAACCTGATGGACGTCCATCTGCCCTATGGGGCCTGAGGTCATACCCTGTGGAGCAGGTGGAGAACAAAACCAGAGTTACAAGAGACATTTCCCTTCTGGAGTTTATGCCATCTATTCCCAAGTTTACATGCCCAGCTCCAACTTCTCTGAACACCACACTTACATAGACAGCTGCCTACTTGGTATCTCCATGTGGCTGTCTAAAAGGCATCTCAAATTTAATGTCCAAAAGTGAACCCTTGACTTCTCCCCCCTCCACCCCTTTCCAAACCTGCTCTTCCCCTCAGTCTTTCCTCATCTCTAGAAATGACACCACCATTTACTCAGTTACTTGGACCAGAAAGAATCGTTACTCTCCCACATCCCCTGCCTGCAATTCATCTCTCACCAACTCCATGGCTTGGATCAGCCAGGCCACCATCATCTCTGGTCTAGGCCACTGCAAGAACCTCTTAACTGGTCTCCTTGCTTCCATATTCCATGATCCTCACCTCTCTCTCTACTCAGCAGCTAGAATGACCACTTTACAGAGTCAATTCCACCATGTCGCTTTCTTGCCCTCAGCTCTCTGATGTTTCCCAAGGCACTCGGATTAAAATTCCAAATCCTTACAGTGGCCTGCAGAGCCATGCTCATCTGGTCTTCAGTTGTCTCTGCAACCTCATCTTAAGCAAAGGGGAGAATTTCTGGTATTCTCCCCCTTGTTTAACCATGCTCAGTCACACTGCCTTCTTGCTATACCTCAAACATTTTTAAGAACTTTCTCAACTCAAGGCTGATGTTCTTGCTGTCCCTCTGATCAAAAGACTCTTATAAATGTCTGTATAACTCCTACACTTCACTCAGGTCTCTCCTCAAATGTCACCTCCTCAGAGACAACTTCGCTGACAATCCCACTTAAAGTAGCATCTCCCACCCTCAATTCTCAATTCTGTATCCTCTAATCTTCTCGATCTTCTTTTTTTTGGCCATGCCACGTGGCTTGTGAGATCTTAGTTCCCCAGTCAGGGATCGAACCGATGCCTGCTGCATTGGAAGCGCTAAGTCTTAACCACTGGACCACCAGGGAAGTCCCTAATCTTCTTTATCTTCTACCAACAAATTATTGTATTATTACCTGCCAATCTAGCATAGTATAGTACAGTAGAGTATTATATCTCAAGCCCTTAGAGATATGCCTGGCAGTAATAGGCACTCAATAAATATTTGAATGAATAAGTTTAGTCAAATTATAAAAATGTATAATTATATATAATTCACATATTAATTCCATCTCATAGGGATATTTTTTGTCAATCCATTTACTGAAGAACAAGCACCAAATCCACTTTTACATTATTTGTCCCCAAGGTAGATCTCTACTTTTTGTCGCCTTGAATCTGCTCAGTTATTATTGGTTGAGCACCTTCTAAGTGCCAAGAGGTGTGTAGTACAACGGTGAACAAGACTGACACAGTCCTGGCCTCTTGGAGCTTGGAATACATTCCCACCTCTCCTCAAATACAGTTAAGTCAGCACTGAGCAGGTGGTCCAGCCTATATGTGCCAATGGGTGAGAACAGGATATAGACAATGTTTATGAAAATATTAATCCATGGAAACGGAAGAGCCCTTGGTTTTTTCTTTGTGAAGAAACTGCACTCTGAGCATGATTTTTTTCTCCTTAAAAAGCAGACTCTTGGGTGATCATCAATATTTTTTTCCCTGTTACACTTGTCAACTCCCTCTGTAGGTCAGTCAGTGCAGCTCACATTCTGAAGATCATCTGCCAACTATCCTTCCCAATAGGTGAAAGAAAAACTCCCTTACTCATGTCACTTGGAAAACTCTTGATTACATATGACATTCTACTTTTGTAGATTAGTAACAGAAGAGGAAAATATTTTTTCCCTGAGAAAGTTAATTTATGAAATAAAATCTTGCCTAACAGTGGAATTTCCTAAAAGATTCTTCTGCTTACCAAACAAAGCCAGTGTGCTTTATAGGCAGTGGAAGAGGAGGGAGAAAAAAAAAAAAACTTGGCCAAAACTAGTTGGAAAAGAAATGGAAAAAGTAGAATGCTGGGCAAACTCAGTTAAGCGATCTCAAGCATGAATTTTATTTATGAGATACTCGTAACACGCATCAGGCTGGGGCGATTAAACTAAATGCCCTTCAAAAGCTGAGACTCAAATTTCCAACCAATCCTTGGCTGCATTGGCCTTGTGTGTCCACTGCATGAATCATATTTGCCTTACAAAGAAATTCCCAAGCAACATGTCCTTTTGGTCATGTTTTCTCCCACAGTCCCACACATTCTGCCTTTTTCTACATTACTTCAGGGAAAAGTTATGACAGAGAAGCCACAACTGTTTTAAATTTGACCAGCTTTACATATGTGGAGCCCTAACCTTGGCTTACTCAGCAGCAGCCCTAAGGGCCGGACTCCAGAGTTAGACAGATGGAGAGTCGTACTCCTCTCAGAGACAAACCCGATGGAGACAGAAGCTTCAATTATGGGGCAATTGCCTTATTTAGCCACTTAGTACAACTTTATATTTCTCCCTTGTCAATTTAAGCTTTCTGAGCACCATGACTAGAATCTCTCTACGAGAGTTGTTGAACTGTCTGATGTCATACCTAAAATAATAGAACAAAGATATATGGGCCAAAGGTTTGAGACCCTAGGGGGGGAAAAGACATTTCAACATCCCAAACCTGGGAGGTTCCACGTATATCTACCCAATATTCAATATGAGAATGATTTCTGCTGAGAGTTATGCCTGTTTTGAGATGCTCTCATCTACCCGCAGTTATGGATCAGTGAATTCATATTTAGGAGTTCAAATATATACAGTTAATAAATGAAGAAAGCAATGATGGATTTCAAATTTGAGTATCTCTTTTTTGTGCCTTTTTTTCTTAGCCAGCTTCCCAGACTTGATGCAGAAGTTGAAATAATTCAAAGCCATTTGCAGAGGTTGTGCTACAATGGGTTTTCGTTAATACTGGCCTGTGTGATTTTTTTCCCCTCACATGAATTAATATTTAAATGAGAAGTTACTTCACCAAAGAACAATTGACAAGAAGCTTCTTCAGACTTTTTAAAAGAATGTGATAGGCCTTTAGACAGAGCCAGAAATTAAATAATGGACTACTCCATTGCCTACATTTGTTCTAAATACGTGATTCCAGCTCATGAGTTCTGGGGCAGAACTTTTGTCCCCTGGAGCCAGTAAGAATTGCCAAGAAATAAGACCTGACAGTTCTGTGTGTGTGTGTGTGTGTGTGTGTGTTTTATAGACTAGCACAGCTAATATAAAATCAAATCCCTATCTAAACAAATTTTCTTAATGCAGTGTGGTAGTAAATTTAATGCACATAAGACTAAACAGTTTTTTTTAATTTTAAAAACATTCTCTTGAGCTGAATTCTTAGAGTCCAAATGATTTTTATATAGGGCTCCAAATTCCATGCATTCATGATTAAAGTATGACTTGCAAAACTGTTCAGCCTTTCAACTCAGAATTTTATGAGTGAATCTCCTGCCCAGCTACACTCCAAATATTAGGGGATCTTGAAACTTCACTACCCTTCTCCAACTCTCATATTCCCCGACATGATTTTGTTTTGTTTTTTTACCATGGAACAGAATCAGAGTAACTTCCAGATACCATAAAAGAAATGGTGTTTGAGGACTTAGGTCATTCTGCTTACTCAGGAATTAATTTCTTATTTTGAGCTTTTCACTGACATCTGTATGACCCTGTATAAGTCCGACTGTCATCGTTAATTTCTTAGCACTTAAAAAAGATATGCTTCTGGGAACATAAAGATGTACCTGGAGCTAAAGTCTAGTGGGAAAAATAGATCAAATTGCTGTCTCAAATCTTCTTTTCTACCCTTGTCAAATCCTAAGGTCCTATTCAGCACTTTTCCTCAAAGCCTCCTTAATTTCCCTTTTCCTTGGCCAGACTCTGGTCACCCTTAACTCACTAAAGTAGCTGCTGCCTCTCCAGAGAAGATACTCACAATTCTTTTCAGAATGTACCAGGCTCTATGTATGCCAGGTGCTAAAGTCTCAGTGGTGAACAAATCAACACACACCAGATCTGCTTTCACCAAGCTCATTTTATAGGGACTAGAAACAAACAGTGCACCATTAGCTCATCCTAGAGTTGTAATTCTGGAGCCCTAACTTATTGCTTAGTGAGACTTTTTTTTTTTAACTTTTTTTATTCAAGTATAGTTGATTTACAATGTTGTGTTAATTTCTGCTGTATAGCAAAGTGATTTAGTTATACATATATATATTCTTTTTCATATTCTCTTCCATTATGGTTTATCACAAGATAATGAATATAGTTCCCTGTGCTATACAGTAGAACCTTGTTGTTTATCCATTCTATATATAATAGTTTCCATCTGCTAATCCCAAACTCCCCCGTACCCCCTCCCCCTTGGCAGCCACAAGTCTATTCTCTGTGTCTGTGAGTCTGTTTCTGTTTTGTAGATAAGTTTATTTGTGTCATATTTTTGATTCCACATATAAGTGATATCATGTGATATTTGTCTTTCTCTGTCTGACTTCACTTAGTATGATAATCTCTAGGTCCATCCATGTTGCTGCAAATGGCATTATTTCATTCTTTTTTATGGCTGAATAATATTCCATTGTATATATGTACCACATCTTGTTTATCCATTCATCTCTTGATGGACCCTTAGGTTGCTTCCAAGCCTTGACTATTGTGAATAGTGCTGCTATGAAAATAGGGGTGCATGTATCTTTCTGAATTACAGATTTGTCTGGATATATGCCCAGGAGTGGGATTACTGGATCATATGGTAATTCTATTTTTAGTTTTTTGTGGAACCTCCATACTGTTTTCCACAGTGGCTGCACCAACTTACATTCCCACCAACAGTGTAGGAGGATTTCCTTTTAGTGAGAGAGATTTCTGTTTCTCAAATGTTCTCTTGCTCACTGGCAGGACCGTTAGGCAAGGATTTTGTTTCTGTACCTCATTGTGCAGTATGTTGCCATGTCAACAGGAATGGCTGACAACTTTGTTATTTTTCTAGCATATCAGTGGGTAACCCTGTTCAGATGCCTCCTGTTGTCTGTATTGCCAGGTAGGGTCTGTGGGCCACATGTGATCTCAGAGCCAGGTTGCACTGCTGTGATGTGTTTCACAGCAACGTCTTGGGAGCTTCCCTGTCATCTTTCAGTTATGCAGTAATAACGAAGACAGACATCTATGGAGTTCTTGGCTCCATAGAACACAGAGACAATCCCTATGCACACGTGAAATGGCAAAATGGGAACTCCATCAGTGAGATCCTGGGTGCAGCTGGTCCATCCAAAAAAAGTCCCTGCTCTGCTGGTCAGACCAGGATTTGTCTTCTAGGTCCAAGTCTCATACACACACCCACCTCAGCTTTATTACAGCGAGTCATCAAGAGTTCATCAAGTTTTTGAGGTGACTTGAAAACATGTTAAATAGTGAAGAAACTAGGAATACTTGACCTGGAAAGAAAAAGAGATCAGGGAGGGCAATGAGAGCTATTTTCAAATAGGCTTGTCACATGGAAATTGATTTGGGGTTGCCCGAGAGGGCATGACGAGAACCAGTGGGCAAACAAGGGAAAGACAAATTTAAACTCAACCTAAGGACAAACTTGCTAATTAGTGCTCTCTAAAAAACTTGCTAATTAGTGCTGCACTGCCTTGGGACACAGTGAGTTTCTTGTCATTGAAGGCACTGAAGCATGAGCTGGGTGACAACACGGCAAGGATTTTGGAGTGGAATTAAAGCACAAACTACAGAGGAAATGTTGGATTAGATGATGTCTGCCATCTCTTCCGTGGCTGTGGCTTCCTGGCTGTGTGCAACCACTGCTCCACAGTTCCCCGGGGCTTTGTGAGCACAAGATAGATGAACTGAAAATGATACTTGAGCCCTAGCTGGAAGCTAAAGTGGGGCAGCCCCCAAAGGTGCAGGAAGAACCATCCCCACAGTTAAAGCTAGGCTGTCTCACTCTGGGATCCTTGGGAAAGAAACCAGTGGAGAATGCAGATGCAGGATGAATTTTTTTTAAGAAATGGTCATTAAGACCTCTGATGCTAAGGCCTGAACCAAGATGGAGGAGTAGAAGGACGTGCTCTCACTCCCTCTTGTGAGAACACCAGAATCACAACTAGCTGCTGGACAATTATCAACAGGAAGACACTGGAACTCACCAAAAAAGATACCCCACATCCAAAGACAAAAGGAGAAGCCACAATGAGACGGTAGGAGGGGTGATTTTGCAATCACAGCAAAATCAAATCTCATAACTGCTGGGTGGGTGACTCACACACTGGAGAACACTTATACCACAGAAGTCCACCCACTGGAGTGAAGGTTCTGAGCCCCACGTCAGGCTTCCCAACCTGAGGGTCCAGCAACGGGAGGAGGAATTCCTAGAGAACCAGACTTTGAAGGCTAGTGGGATTTGATTGCAGGACTTCAACAGGACTGGGAAAACAGAGACTCCACCCTTGTAGGGCACACACAAAGTAGTGTGCTCATCGGGACCCAGGGGAAGGAGCAGTGACCCCAGGGGAGACTGAACCAGACATACCTGCTAGTGTTGGAGGGTCTCCTGCAGAGGCGGGGGGTGGCTGTGGCTCACCGTGAGGACAAAGACACTGGCAGCAGAAGTTCTGGGAAGTACTCCTTGGTGTGAGCCCTCCCAGAGTCTACCATTAGCCTCACCAAAGAGCCCAGGTAGGCTCCAGTGTTGGGTTGCCTTAGGACAAACAACCAACAGGGAGGGAACCCAGCACCACCCACCTGCAGTGAAGCAGATTAAAGTTTACAGAACTCTGCCCACCAGAGCAACACCCAGCTCTACCCACCACCAGTCCCTCCCATCAGGAGACCTGCACAAGCCTCTTAGATAGCCTCATCCACCAGAGGGCAGACAGCAGAAGCAATAAGAACTACAATCCTGCAGCCTGTAGAACAAAAACCACATTCACAGAAAGATAAACAAGATGAAAAGGCAGAGGGCTATGTACCAGATGAAGGAACAAGATAAAACCCCAGATAAACAACTAAATGCAGTGGAAATAGGCAACCTTCCAGAAAAAGAATTCAGAATAATGATAGTGAAGATGATCCAGGACCTCGGAAAAAGAATGGAGGCAAAGATGGAGAAGAGGCAAGAAATCTTTAACAAAGACTTAGAAGAATTAAAGAACAAACATAGTTGAACAATACAATAACTGAAATGAAAACTACACTAGAAGGAATCAATAGAATAACTGAGGCAGAAGAACGGATAAGTGACCTGGAAGACAGAATGGTGGAATTCACTGCTGCGGAACAGAATAAAGAAAAAAGAATGAAAAGAAATGAAGACAGCCTAAGAGACCTCTGGGACAACATTAAACGCACCAACATTCACATTATAGGCGTCCCAGAAGGAGAAGAGAGAGAGAAAGGACCTGAGAAAATATTTGAAGAGATTATAGTCGAAAACTTCCCTAACATGGGAAAGGAAATAGCCACCCAAGTCCAGGAAGCTCAGCGAGTCCCATACAGGATAAACCCAAGGAGAAACATGCCGAGACACATAGTAATCAAATTGGCAAAAATTAAAGACAAAGAAAAATTATTGAAAACAGCAAGGGAAAAACGACAAATAACATACAAGGGAACTCCCATAAGGTTAACAGCTGATTTCTCAGCAGAAACTCTACAAGCCAGAAGGGAGTGGCATGATATACTTAAAGTGATGAAAGGGAAGAACCTACAACCAAGATTACTCTACCCGGCAAGGATCTCATTTAGATTTGATGGAGAAATCAAAAGCTTTACAGACAAGCAAAAGCTAAGAGAATTCAGCACCAGCAAACCAGCTCTACAACAAATGCTAAAGGAACTTCTCTAAGTGGGAAACACAAGAGAAGAAAAGGACCTACAAAAACAAACCCAAAACAATTAAGAAAATGGCCATAGGAACATACATATCAATAATTACCTTAAACGTGAATGGATTAAATGCTCCAAACAAAAGACACAGGCTTGCTGAATGGATACAAAAACAAGACTCATATATATGCTGTCTACAAGAGACCCACTTCAGACCTAGGGACACATACAGACTGAAAGTGAAGGGATGGAAAAAGATATTCCATGCAAATGGAAATCAAAAGAAAGCTGGAGTAGCAATACTCATATCAGATAAAATAGACTTTAAAATAAAGAATGTTACAAGAGACAAGGAAGGACACTACATAATGATCAAGGGATCAGTCCAAGTAGAAGATATAACAATTATAAGTATATATGCACCCAACATAGGAGCACCTCAATACATAAGGCAACTGCTAACAGCTGTAAAAGAGGAAATCGACAGTAACACAGTAATAGTGGGGGACTTTAACACCTCACTTACACCAATGGACAGATCATCCAAAATGAAAATAAATAAGGAAACAGAAGCTTTAAATGACACAATAGACCAGATAGATTTCGTTGATATTTATAGGACATTCCATCCAAAAACAGCAGATTACACTTTCTTCTCAAGTGTGCATGGAACATTCTCCAGGATAGATCACATCTTGGGTCACAAATGAAGCCTCAGTAAATTTAAGAAAATTGAAATCATATCAAGCAACTTTTCTGACCACAATGCTATGAGATTAGAAATGAATTACAGGGGAAAAAACGTAAAAAACACAAACACGTGGAGGCTAAACACTACATTACTAAATAACCAAGAGATCACTGAAGAAATCAAAGAGGAAATCAAAACATACCTAGAGACAAATGACAATGAAAACACAAGAATCCAAAACCTATGGGATGCAGCAAAAGCAGTTGTAAGAGGGAAGTTTATAGCTATACAAGCCTACCTCAAGAAACAAGAAAAATCTCAAATAAATAATCTAACCTTACACCTAAAGGAACTAGAGAAAGAAGAACAAACAAAACCCAAAGTTAGCAGAAGGAAAGAAATCATAAAGATCAGAGCAGAAATAAATGAAATAGAAACAAAGAAAACAATAGCAAAGATCAATAAAACTAAAAGCTGGTTCTTTGAGAAGATAAACAAAATTGATAAACCATTAGCCAGACTCATCAAGAAAAACAGGGAGAGGACTCAAATCAATAAAATTAGAAATGAAAAAGGAGAAGTTACAACAGGCACAGCAGAAATACAAAGCATCCTAGGAGACTACTACAAGCAACTCAATGGTGAAAACCTGAAAGCATTTCCTCTAAGATCAGGAACAAGAGAAGGATGTCCACTCTCACTGCTATTATTCAACATAGTTTTGGAAGTCCTAGCCATGGCAATCATAGAAGAAAAAGAAAAGGAATACAGATGGGAAAAGAAGAAGTAAAACTGTCACTGTTTGCAGATGACATGATACTATACATAGAGAATCCTAAAGATGCCACCCGAAAACTACTCGAGCTAATCAATGAATTTGGTAAAGTTGCAGGATACAAAATTAATGCACAGAAATCTCTTGCATTCCTATACACTAATGATGAAAAATCTGAAAGAGAAATTAAGGAAACACTCCCATTTACCATTGCAGCAAAAAGAATAAAATACCTAGGAATAAACCTACCTAAGGAGACAAAAGACCTTTATGCAGAAAACTATAAGACACTGATGAAAGAAATTAAAGATGATACCAACAGATGGAGAGATATACCATGTTCTCGGATTGGAAGAATAAATATTGTGAAAATGACTGTACTACCCAAAGCAATCTACAGATTCAATGCAATCCCTATCAAATTACCAATGGCATTTTTTATGGAACTAGAACAAAAAGTCTTAAAATTTGTATAGAGACACAAAAGACCCCGAATAGCCAAAGCAGTCTTGAGGGGAAAAAATGGAGCTGGAGGAATCAGACTCCCTGACTTCAGACTATACTACAAAGCTACAGTAATCAAGGCAGTATGGTACTGGCACAAAAACAGAAGCATAGATCAATGGAACAAGATAGAAAGCCCAGAGGTAAACCCACACACCTATGGTCAACTAATCTATGACAAAGGAGGCAAGGATATACAATGGAGAAAAGACAGTCTCTTCTACAAGTGGTGCTGGGAAAACTGGACAGCTACATGTAAAAGAAAGAAATTAGAACACTCCCTAACACCATACACAAAAATAAACTCAAAATGTATTAGAGACCTAAATGTAAGACCAGACACTAAAAAAACTCTTAGAGGAAAATATAGGAAGAACGCTCTTTGACATAAATCACAGCAAGATCTTTTTTGATCCACCTCCTAGAGTAATGGAAATAAAAACAAAAATAAACAAATGGGACCTAATGAAACTTCAAAGCTTTTGCACAGCAAAGGAAACCATAAACAAGATGAAAAGACAACCCTCAGAATGGGAGAAAATATTTGCAAATGAATCAACGGACAAAGCATTAATCTCCAGAATATATAAACAGCTCATGCAGCTCAATATTAAAAAAACAAACCACCCAATCCAAAAATGGGCCGAAGACCTAAATAGACATTTCTCCAAAGAAGATATACAGATGGCCAAGAAGCACATGAAAAGCTGCTCAACATCACTAATTATTAGACAAATGCAAATCAAAACTACAATGAGGTATCACCTCACACCAGTTAGAATGGGCATCATCAGAAAATCTACAAACAACAAATGCTGGAGAGGGTGTGGAGAAAAGGGAACCCTCTTGCACTGTTTGTGGGAATGTAAACTGATACAGCCATTTTGGAGAACAGTATGGAGGTTCCTTAGAAAACTAAAAATAGAATTACCGTATGACCCAGCAATCCCACTACTGGGCATATACCCAGAGAAAACCGTAATTCCAAAAAACACATGCACCCCAATGTTCATTGCAGCACTATTTACAATAGCCAGGTCATGGAAGCAACCTAAATGCCCATCGACAGACAAATGGATAAAGAAGAGGTAGTACATATATGCAATGGAATATTACTCAGCCACAAAAAGGAACGAAATTGGGTCATTTGTTGAGACGTGGATGGATCTAGAGACTGTTATACAGAGTGAAGTAAGTGAGAAAGAGAAAAACAAATATCATATATTAACGCACATATGTGGAACCTAGAAAAATGGTACAGATGAACTGGTTTGCAGGGCAGAAATCGAGACACAGATGTAGAGAACAAACGTATGGACACCAAGGGGGAAAGCAGCGGGGGTGTGGGGATGGTGGTGGTGGGATGAATTGGGAGTTTGGGATTGACACGTATACACTGATGCGTATAAAATGGATGACTAATAAGAACCTGCTGTATAAAAAAAAAATAGAGAAAACCTATTTATTAGGTTTATAGATGTGTGCAATTAAAAAAAAAAACACTACTGTTACCTTGAAGAAAAAAAAAGGTATATAAGAAAATCGCTGATTGTTAGTGTGTTAGTGTTTTATTCAGTAAAATTACCAAACTCTTATTGCTTTTCATAGTTTAACAGTTAATTCTCTTGGCTTATAGCTGCTATTGAAAAATCACAATCCCTCTCTCAGATTCCAGACCTGAGCCAGTCTTAGACCCAGAGTCTATCAAATACACTGGAGTCTATGACCTCTTGAGGATAGAAACTATAATGCCATGGGAAGAGTTATATAGCAGCAATTTCTTTCAATCTTCCCACAGAGTGACCTATGGCTGGGACATTCCTTCGAAGGGATAGGCAGAGTTATTGCATCTTGCACCTGACATGTACCATTCTATTATATACTACAATGTCTTTGGAAACAAAAAATAAAACTATAATTATTTGTAAAAAAAAAAAAAAAAGGACATCTGATACTAATTGATGGAGCACTAAGTGGAGACAAACTCTGTAAATAGCTTATTATTATAAATCCAACTACAGCTCTTATCTCTGTAAGAAGAGGGACCTCCAGTCAAGAGGGTCTGTACTATGTCATAAAGGGGGCTGTGTACATGGTCTGTCTGCTGTGGGCAGCACAATCTCAATGCCCAACAGTCAGTTTGGGGTCCTCTGTTTTATGTGTTTGTGTAGAACTATACCCTGTGGCATTGAGGGGGCACGAGTGTGGTAGCTCTTAACTGGATATTTTATGAAGCTAATATATCAACGCAGTGACCAAACCCACATGAATTACAGTTTACCAAATGTTTTTTTTAAGCATATGCATATATATCTATGGTTTAAAAGCAGCAAATGCTAGAGTACATTTGGTTTAACTCCAATCTTCCTTCGCAAATGAATAGGTAGAGCCTTTGGCTAGGTCATACCTTGAAGTACAGGTACTCTACCAACTCTTGCTCTGCCCTAGTTATTACTGGCTAAGCAGCCACCGCATGGACCCATGCAACACTGGGTCAGTACAAAGTCTCACTCGGCTCCAAAGCACAGCTCGGCAAAATGCCTCTCCTGGCCCCTTGTGCAGTGGCGTGTTTGATTTACATCTCTCTGTGAAGCTTCTGGTCCGTGTTGCATCCTGACAATATGAGCAGTTCTTATCAACCATAGTGGATTTTGTAGAGAAAAGAGCCATTTCCAAGCTGAACACGATGGAAGATGCTTGCCCTGTGAGGCATTAGTGTAGCGCTCTCAGACTCTTCCTTCCAGCTGTAAGAGATGGGATCGTATTATTTTGAGATGGGCTAAATATAAATGAGGCTGCCGGCCTATGGCTGCCTTCTGTGACCTCTGCTTACTCCCATCGTATAAACATTATAGGCAGTTTTGAGTCAAATCTCAAAAGAGCAGAGAGAAAGTCATTAAACGAAACAAAGACAAGCCTTTCCATGAGAAATGCTACTCGGTTTTAGCCCTCTGGTTTTCTCTGAATATGAGATTTGTCCTGTTTTTTTTCAGCTAGAAGCAATTGGTCCCACCTCAGGAGACTCCTTTGTGTGCTACCCATATCTCTTTCCTGGCACCTGCTTCTGAGTCTCCCTGAAGTAGGACAAGCTCCCTGAGGGCAGGAGCCATGTTCCCAAGGCTCTTAGTGCAGTGGCTGGTCCAGAGCAGGCACCTGTCAGCCACAGGGACAGAATGTTTGTAGAAGAGACCTGCTGACAAGCGGAGGTCCACAGGGGAGAACATGGAGGCCATCAGAATCCCTTCCCCCTAGCCAAGGAAAGGAGAAGAGGGAGTTAATGCTTGGGCTCTTAGAGTAGAAAGAAAACGATCCAGCAGCCAGGCTGTGCAACTGGTAACCACTGTGTCCAGAATTTGTCTAGATCAAAATCTAGAATGTTTAAGGGAGAGAAGAGAAGAGAGGAGAGGAAAAAGTAAAAAGGGTTTACCTCTAGACTGGTCTGCCACTTGAAAGAGTCACAATTGTTAAACAGTCCTTTTGCCCAAATTACAGCATCCCAAGAAATGCAAGAAAGATGCTGTGCTCCCTCTTCCTTTGAGTGTTTGTTTTTTTTTTTTAATTTATTTTTGTTTGTTTATTTATTTTTTGGCTGCATCGGTCTTAGTTGCGCCATGCGGGATCTTCACTGAGGCATGCAGAATCTTTCGTTGCAGCGCCCGGGCTTCTCTCTAGTTGTGGCGTGTGGGTTTTCTCTTCTCTAGTTGTGGTGTGTGGGCTCTAGGGCACGTGGACTCTGTAGTTGTGGCGCACGGGCTCCAGAGTGCGTGGGCTCTGCAGTTCGCAGCACGCAGTCTCTCTAGTTGAGGCGCATGAGCTCAGTAGTAGTGGCCTGCGGGCTTAGGTGCCCCGTGGCATGTGGGATCTTAGTTCCCCGACCAGGGATAGAACCCACATCCTCTGCATTGGGAGGCGTATTCTTTACCGCTGGACCATCAGGGAAGTCCCGAGGTTTGTTATTTAAATGACAGGCCTGCTGCCCCCATCTTCCTGGCACAGATTATGTGAGTATGAAATAAACAAGCTCCTGCCATTCTCTCCTTCATTCAGTCTTTCTGTGACTCCCCTCTTCTCACACTCAGCCCACACTCACACCAGTGGAAAGAAAGGCTATCTGGTGCTAAGGGCCATTTCTCGACACTGAATCCAGCTGGTCCTGAGAGTTAGAGCCAGGATAAACACATTAGCCCATTTTCCACCTTCAACTTCAAATGCTCGGAAAGAAAGAGCATCAAATAGAATCTCTCTGAGAGCAATTTATAAGGTGGCTGGTAAGAGCTAGGGATCCAGCCTTGCAGGGAATTTATTTCCAAGTAAGTTGATACCAGGGCTATTTATTGGGGTGTATTCCTGCCAAAGTCGGCATTTGAAAATCCACTGAGAAATTCGTGCTGGAAAATGTGAATTAAATAGTTCTTAGGCTACATCTTGGCATTTGGGATTTTGCCTAGCAACTTGATTCAGTATGTAAAAGTCTCAGATTTTCTCAATTATTATGAGGTGGTTAGGCCTGCTGCCGCTGCTGCTGGTCCAAAATGCACATGGTACAACATGTGGGCCTGGACACAAACACACCACCACCACCGAGATCCTTCAAAACGTCGGAGTTTCCCTGAAGATAAGGAACACATCTGGGCTCAGCAGTTGAAGTTTTGACTTGAATGTTTGCCACTTCTTATCTTTTAATAATTTTTCCTTCAGAAAGTTCCAAATGAGATAACCTCATTTGGACAAGTGAGGCCTATGGTATAAAGAAAGAGACAGTTATTACAAAATACTCTTCCAAGAACTGAGTTTAGTTGGCTAATACCATAGTTCTTCATGTCAGCTTACTTCATTATTGTTTCCTGGGCTTGTTATTTTTATCCTGTTCTGACAAAGGCTTTATATATGATGAGAGACACCAGGGAATTCAAGATAGGCAAATGAGCGGAGGAAGGGTATGTAAGTGATGACTGGGCAGGGCAGCGGAGGTGATGGTCAGGCTTGATGTGAAGGAGACTGAGTGAAGGACTTAAACTTTCTTTGTAGGGTTTCCTACATTTATGTGAGATGAGTCAACTCTCCTGGCCCACCGTCCACCATGATGTTTACAATAGACACTGCACTTTCACAGGTGTTTTTAAGCATTCATCTAACGTATAGCCACCCAACTGATGACCCCTAAGCTTCTTCAAGAGATCGCCGAGAAGAGACATTAATATAAGAATGTAAAGTCATGAAGGTTTGGGCTGGACGACTGTGGGGATTTGATTTATTGGTGGGTTCTTATTGCTTAAGGTTTTAAGACAAGGTCCCTGTTCCGGAGAGTGGGAGTGAGTTATGGGTCATGGGAAGGAAGCTGCAGAGAGGCAGGAAGCGAATATCTCCACTCGCATTGTCTGCGCCCATGGAGAAGAGCGTGGACTTTCCATGGCCTCCTTTCACGACCTGACTTGTCCATGGTATGGCAACCGTGCCTGTGAAGGAAGAAGGCAGGCAGGCCGCTGTCCATCTGTGCTGTTATGCTGAGCCGTCT
The DNA here is from genome assembly GCF_028021215.1 of Eschrichtius robustus. Taxonomy (NCBI): domain Eukaryota; kingdom Metazoa; phylum Chordata; class Mammalia; order Artiodactyla; family Eschrichtiidae; genus Eschrichtius; species Eschrichtius robustus. Next base: position 78,796,787 of record NC_090827.1, read on the forward strand.
GGGGATGAGATGTAGAGGGGAACGCCTAGAACTTATTCCTCTCTTCTCCGCCTTCCTCGTCCTCAATCCTAGCCTTTCCTGGTTTCTAATCAAATCTAGTCATGACTTAGCCACGGTCAGCTTTTACTCAAGTGACAGGGAGGTCAGCAGACTGCTTCATCTTGGACCATCAGGGAGCCTTGTTACGGATGTTTCACAGGTCCAAGGTCTAGTCTATCTGGCCTGCAGATCTGGAACCTCAATAGTCAGCAGTTCTGGAATAATGACCCACACTCTCAGACACAAGTGAAACTCATCTGTGGCAGAGAGCCAATAGGTAAATTTACGGTGTGCAATGAACCTTCCTAATAATCAGTGCATTTGCTATTTGCAGTGCTCTGTCCAAGTGTCAGGGTACATAGCAGAGAGGACTAGTCATCACAGTTAGTGGCTGTCACATAAAAAAGGATCAAGGCAAAGGCCTTTAATCAGGCTGCATTATAACCTGCCGTCATCCTCAGATTTCTGAAACGCTCATCCTTTCCAATGCCCAAATGTTTGAAACTGTCAGACACAGGATTCCTCTTCCTGCAGTGGTAGTGTTGCTGCCACCAAGTCCATTTCTTTCTCTTTATTGTTTACCTGTGGTCTTAGACCTTTGATCTGGGATTTGGGCTGGGCTACCACTTTACGCTGTACATTCTGTTCTAGCTGGAAAGTCCTACAGACATGGCTTGTGCGCAGTGGAGCCCATTCATTAAAAATAAATTAGCAATGTCCAACAGTGTCTTTTCAAAGACTGTTGAATGAGTCAAACCTTCCCTAGTTTTTCCCTTGAAGCGATGTTCATTACCCGATTTAGGGATAAAGGAAATAACTCAAGTTCTTGCCAAATTATAAAGCGGGCATGGCCATGGAAAATACTAGAAATAATTTTTTTTCATAAAAAAAGGTAAAACCAAACTCATATCTTGGTAAGCCACTGGTGCTGGGTGCTTTGAATGGAAGCTCAGAGTGGCTAACACCTGTGTCTTATCACACAGGCCAGTGAAAGGCGCATTCACCTCGTCGTGTCCCGCCAGCTTCGGCAGCAGAGTCCTGACATCTTTCAGGAAGCTGGCTGGAACAGCAGCGGCAGCCGGTCCCCAGGGCCAGGGGACAGGAGCAACCCTCCCAAGGTGAGGCCCAGCCAGGGTATGTCCACAGCTCCTGCAGGGAGCTCTTTCTTGGGAAGGCTGCATACTTGAACATTTTTAAGTGTCACCTCTGGACTTCATCACTTAAACACTATTTGACTTGTCTTGTGAAATGGAAAGCCCCAAATCCCATCTTCGAGAACTGGTGAGATAACAGGTGTCTTTCATCCAAGCAGGAGAGAGGAAGGTGCGTGAGAGTTTTGAAACCTGATCTTGAAAACCAGACCTCATATGGGGACCTAATTTCTAGCCTAAGCCAGATGGATGTCGTGTTTTTCCAACAGGCATTTTGTTTGAGGACTGCTCCCATTCACTTTGAAATGAAACAAGAGGTTTGCTTGGTTTCTAGTTTTTGAAGTTCCCAGTCTGCCTGAAAATTAATGATTCCCCTTTAGTAAGTTTGTTTTTGCAAGAAGGACCCAGAAAGATAATAAAAACACTTGAAGTTCATGTAACATTAGGGAGTGGTGGGATCGGGACAAACCAGAGAGCATATGTCCTTACGGTGTTAAATTCCAGAAAAATTTTAAAACACTGTGGATGAAGCAGAATGCATCTCTAGGCAGAATGCCTCCTTCAAGGCAGCAAAATGTAGCCTATCTTTAAGTGAGGTGACTGACTCAGCGCGATATGTACTTCTGTCATGGCTTTTATTAGAGGCAATACTGTAACCTCTCCATTTGGATAGGTATCTAAGCAACACAAACCTTGTTTAGTGCAAATTCAGAGTCTTATAGCCTTGGCTCGGCATCCTGTTGTGATGGCAATGAGTTTCTAGCCATCATTCCTCCTGGGACCTGGTTTCATTAAATCACTTGTCACTAAAATCTTATAGGTAGCCCATTCTTCTTGCAACAGAGATTAAGGAATACCTACATTCTACATAAGGCTGTGTTTCAGTTTGGAATAACTCATGAGTTTGAGTTTTTGAGCAGTGGATACAGAAACAGTACTCAAATTTTTGATTTTGGAATACCTCTGCTTTATATACTGTTAATTGCACAGCCTACAAAGCTACACCACCTCTCCTTTCTCCAGCCAGCCAGACAGCCATGCCCCATAAATCCATAAATTTCAGGTTTATTTACAATAAACAATCTAGAAAAACCAAGTACCTCCTGCTAAAACCTTTTATGGATAAGGACTCCCTGGTGTCTTTTTGCTAATAAATACCATTAGTGTTTAAATTAAACCAATGGTATTTTTATTATTATTATTTTTTAATTTCTTATGTGTTTCTTACACAGGCTTTTTTTTTTTTAATTTTATTTATTTATTTATTTATTTATTTATTTATTTATTTATTTATGGCTGTGTTGGATCTTCGTTTCTGTGCGAGGGCTTCCTCTAGTTGCGGCGAGCGGGGGCCACTCTTCATCGCGGTGCGCAGGCCTCTCTTGTTGCGGGGCACAGGCTCCAGACGTGCAGGCTCAGTAACTGTGGCTCACGGGCCCATTTGCTCTGCGGCATGTGGGATCTTCCCGGACCAGGGCTCGAACCCGCGTCCCCTGCATTGGCAGGCAGATTCTCAACCACTGCGCCACCAGGGAAGCCCCAGTGGTATTTATTAATGGAAAACTAGCTTATTAGCTCAATTAATTAAAGTTTTAATCTAATTATAGTTGAGTTAACTAGACCATATTATATTCTGGTTCATTACACCACTAAGAATGCAGCTTCCACCAGCACTGTGGGCTTCAAAATCCCTTCTGCCTAACCATCATGAATGATGGAAACAGCCGGGGTAATCTGATAAAATTTTTGCTGCAACCTCCTGTCATGTGTCCAGTTCCTGGAAAACATATATAACAGACTGGCCTAGTGGGAAATTGTAATTATTTTCATTTTAATTTATAGTTCTATCTGCCTTCTGAAATGTACACACACACACTGGCATATTTAAAATTAAACTAAGACATATAGACATTTGATGATTTAGTTTTTTATGATCCTACTAAAGTTTTGTTTTATTTAGGAATCAACATGGCTTTTTGAAAGTAAGAGCTTAAATGATTCAAAGAAATACCAAAGAAGGCAAACCAAGATTTGTGAGACAGAGAAGTTTTTAGCCAATTGAAAAGTTAAAGAATGATAGGCACCAAATTTAGGAGTGTGGTTACCTCTGTGGGAGAGGAAAGGGAACGTGACCAGAGGAAAATCACAGAGGGACTTGAGCTGCACACAGAACCTGTATTTCTGATGCTGCGTTGCAGAGTACACGGGTAGGTCATTATGTTCATCTTTATACTTTTATTATACGTCTGAAATGTTTTCTTTTAAAAATCCCAAGCGAACATTCCATAACGTATTTTAAGAGCTGAATGATGAGTATACAGGTGCCCGTGATACTTTTTAATCAGTTTGAACTGTGTCATAAAAAATTATATTTTTAAACATTAGGGAATATTCTGAGGTCTCCACAGTAGGGAAGGGGGTGGGGACAGAACACGGATGGAGAAGAAGATCTCTGTCGTATGTAGCTCTTCTTCTCCCAACCAAAGTTAGGCAACTCCGGGTGTGAAGGGTTCGGGGTGTCGGGGGATGATGACTTGGGTTTTTCTGTCCCTAACGTGGATCTCTCTCTGGCGGGGAACCCAGTGGCTGTCGGAGGCACAGGACACCTTGATTTGGGGGTAGCCCAGACATTCGTGCTGAGCACAGCTGTACCAGCTCGACAAAGCATGCCTGTGCTCAGTGCAGCGAGACTGCTTGGTGAGCACTGAGGAGGTGTGATGGAAAGACTTTGTCTCCAGGGACTTGTATCTGAAAGCACAGACAGCACACCTCTGCAGCCAGGAGGACATAGCTTTCAGCATTCAAATCTTACATGTCATGTATTTTATTTGACAGCATCAAATTTGGTTTGAGTTCTCTATTCAGTGAGACAAATTCTTTCTGGAATAATTGGGTAATTAATTCTTTCATGTGTGTTTTTCCACCGTCACCTGAAACTTGATAGATTAATTTATATCACGTGTTTAAATGGTACCTCTAAAAGCAGAGCGGTGTACAGGGGAGAGCAAGGATTTAGGGCCAGACATCCTAGATTTCAGCACTCAATCTTTCTCCTGCCAGTTGCGATTCACTGATCAAATTTTTTTTTAATGGTGAGCCTCGGTTTGCCTGGCCTGACACATGGAAGTAAACAACAAATAATTTTTTCTTTTCCTAAAGGAGTATCTGGCCAGTCTGTACATTATTCAGGCAATATTTATTCATGACAAAATAATTAAAGCCTCAGTAATACTCCCTATTAACTGGAGTGGCAGGAGAGAAGCCAATGGAACTTCTGGAATATTTCATAGGATATGTAATTTTGCTGCTTTTACATGAATTTAGTAACACATTTTTTAACCAAAGTATTCTCAGATAAAAGCCATATCTTCCATTTAACTGCATTTCTTTTAGCCACAGGTTTGCAGCATGTGGGCATTCTGACCCATTTTATAGATGAAGTCAGAGGAACCTGGAGTGATTACAGTTTTATAAAATCTCTCGCTTATTACTTTTAGAACCCAAATAGCAACAAACGATGTTCAGACTTCCTACTAGAAAGGCAATTAAATTATCGGAATTTTTTTCACCTGGGTAAACATTATAAATACTGTATTGCTAAAACCCAGTACTGGATGAATTGTGGGAAATTAGCATTTTCACAGCATATTGTTGAGATTATAAATGATAGAGCTGTTTCAAAGGTAATTTATCAATATCTATCAAAATGTTAAACGCTCAGGCTCTTTGATTTAGCAGTTATACTTCTAGGACATTAGCCTGAAGAAATATTTACACAAGTGCACAAGATATGTGTGTCTAAGGATAGTCACAGTGACACTTTAATTTTGTGAAAGACTGTAAAAAACCCAAAAGGTCATTAATGGTGGATATGGCATATTCACACGATGAAATACTAGGCAGCTGTTCAAGAAGAGATAAAGTGTGTGTGTGTGTGTGTGTGTGTGTGTGTATTTACATCAAAAAGATGTCCTTATTTTCCAGAGCATTCCATATGTGTATAAGGCATCACCTTGAGAGATTGACTAACTACCCCTACAATACCCCAGGCCCCCTGGAAATAATAGAGTTAAGCCCTTCTTTGAGAGCACAGGGAGTAAATGCCTTATGAATATCCCCAGAAACAAGCTGAAGCAGCAGGGCAGCCTGTTGGAGTCTCTGGGTTTAGAGCTTTGCCCTGAGTTGGGGGCATTTCAGAACTGCCTGCATCTCCAAGCTGGGATCTTTTGAGAGCTATTTGTGGTTAAAGGAAGAGACATCCTGAATCTAATTGCTTTTTAAAAAGGAAAAGTCATGTACTAAGGACAGATCTTGAGATCCCCTCCAAGTCTACTCCTTTGCCTCAGCTGGAATGCTAGGACCACTATGTTCATACTGTTACTTGCTTGTCTTGTCTTGAAACTTTTCTCTGAAGAAAGCCCCATTTCAGTTTTACAGCCCTCATCTGACAACCAGTCTCTACAGGGCACTTCAAAGTTCTAAGGTTTATATAAACACAACCCAGACCTTACAAGTACTAATTGTAACATATACCTTGCTATAATCTTAATTTCCAATTTATTATTCTATTACTATCAAAAACAATGTGGCAATTTGCAATTCATCCATCCATTTATTCGACAAACATGTACTTACCATCATCAATGTGTTAAACACAATGTTCAGGGCTAGGGATACAGTCACAGGGCATTACCGTATACAATAAGGCCATTAAAACAGACGTGGGTTATTTAAAACCATAGGAAATCATCAGATAATAAATGCACAAAAATCCTAGGCTTGCTTCATAATGAAGCATTAAAAATTGATTCTGTACATGCAAGCATTAGTTCTATATGATGTCAACCATCAAATTTACAGAAGTTTAATTATAATTCATTTGATTTGTTGCATAGATAATATATTCACAGGGTTCAAAAAATGGAAAGTATATATTAAGTTTCTCACCCTTCCCTGATCTGCCCAGTTTCCCCCTCCACCCCCATGAAACCACTTTTTCTTCCAGAATTTCTTTATGAAAATGCAAATATCAGTACAAATTCTTATTTCCCTCCTTTTTTTTTTTTTTAAATGAAAGGTAGTGTACTTATATTTTGTTCTGTAGCTTGGTTATTTTTGTCAGATGTGTTTTTAAATTTTCTTTCTTTAGATAGAACTATAAGCTACGTTTTGAACCATAGACTTCTTTGAGGTTTGATCAAGGGTTATAAGTATTTATTTGCAGTGCAAATGCCCACCTAGTCTCCTAGGTCACTGCCCAAGCAGGAAGGAGAATAACTTTTTAGAAAAATATATATTGATACATATTCATTGATAAAGCAGTACCCTTGACCTACTCCTATTGCTTCAAGATAACGTTGAATGTGGCTTCAATGTTTTTAATCTAGTGTTGTTGAATCAAATCACAATTAATTTGCTTTTGAAAAGTTGGTCTACAATGTGTATTATATAATGTATATGTTTTATGTAATAAAATTAAAGGCTATAACTGCACATTATTTAGGACTGCTAAAGTAAGAGTAAAGTTGTCAGCTGGGGCAAACCTAGATATCGGTGAGTTTTTAGAGTATAATATCTAGGAAATTCATTATTTTTCTTTGAGGATTTCTGTAATTCATTACCTGCATAAATTAAACTGGGATTATTTAATTTAAATATGGTTACCTTTTAACTTAGAAAAACTTCCTGATATTCATGCATGACAAGAGTTTTACGAAATGTTGACTCACTGTATCAGGAATAAATGGGTCACCTGAAAAATTTTGGGTGCAGTTCACTTTGTATACTTAATATTTCTCCAGTGGTCTCCAACCTATTCCTCTTCCCATTTTTTACTTCTCCCATTTGGAATATAAATTTTCTCTGAGTCAGCCTATGGAATTTGGGGTAATGTAACTCTGTTGAGTGAGGACCAAGTGAGGAGTTCTCTGCATCTGTCTCCCTCTCTCTCCCTCCTTCTATGTACGACCAAGAACCACCATCATATATTTATGCAATCGTGGTAGTTTTTTGTATGTAAGAAATGCAGGGGCTTCCCTGGTGGCGCAGTGGTTGAGAATCTGCCTGCCAATGCAGGGGACACGGGTTCGAGCCCTAGTGTGGGAGGATCCCACATGCCGCGGAGCGGCTGGGCCCATGAGCCACAATTACTGAGCCTGCGCGTCTGGAGCCTGTGCTCCGCAACGAGAGAGGCCGCGACAGTGAGAGGCCCGCGCACCGCGATGAAGAGTGGCCCCCACTTGCCGCAACTAGAGAAAGTCCTCGCACAGAAACGAAGACCCAACACAGCCATAAATAAATAAAGAAAGAATCCTGGTCAAAAAAGGTGATGATTTACTTTCTAAAAAAAAAAAAGAAATGCAAACCCACTTGTGAACAAATGTGCTATATTTGTTTTTCTGTCTGCACCTTCAGCCCCTCCACCCTGCGGTCACTTGTCATGAGAAGGTGGTAAGTGTCCAAAAAGACCCCAGTGAATCACTCGGCATGACCGTTGCAGGGGGAGCATCACATAGGGAGTGGAATTTGCCAATCTACGTCATCAGTGTTGAGCCCGGAGGAGTCATAAGCAGAGACGGAAGAATAAAAACAGGTAAAAAGTAAAGAGACTTAAGGTACTGGGGCAGCAGAGTGTTAAAAGGAATTAGCAGCTTACTGGGTTAGGTAACTGTTTCCAGAATTAACAAGAGAATGTGAGGGTGATCTGGCCAGGGCATCTGTTACCCATTGACCATGATTGGTTTGAGTATAGTTCCTGGACTGGGTTTCACCCCTCTTGGTTCATGTGGGTTGATGTGGGCCACCTTGCTTGCTGGTAAAGTGAGTATCTGCAAACAATGCCAAGAATTAATAGGGAAGAGCTACAGTTATGAGCAAGTTGCCTTGATTAACTGGCATAATTTGGTTCCATTCATTCTAAGTAATTCTTCGGTGGATTGATCCAGTGATGAAACTGTTCATGAATCGTTCCATTTATGGGTTGGATAGGAGAAATAATTTGATGGATTTTGATTCAGTGAATATTTATTAAGTGAAAATACCAAGCCAGGTACTTTCCCATTGATGAAAAGTGTTTCACTACTTTAATCTTATGTGACTTGGGCTCCTTAGAGTGAAGGAAGGAGATGTCCAATTTGTATCTTTGATAGTAATGTCAGTTCCCATGGATGGGTAGCTGATGGTTGAGCCGATATGCCCTTTCAGGGTGTTCAGATTCAAGAAATAAAATGTGGAGTTTTTGAAGTACAGTTGCTCAGCCTGAGGGGCCACAGGGGGATGGCATGTGTGAAGGGGTTCAGTCAGCCAACCTAACGGTGCTTCTCTGGGGTTCAGGATGAACTCAAGGCCTTTCCCATCTTTCTCCTCCTGTCCTTTTACTCTTGCTACGGTTATTCTGTGTGAGAAAGTTGATATTTAAAGGAGGGAGATAAAAAGATAGGAAATGGAGGGTAGGGGAGGTATGTACTTTAGTTTCTCTTTTCTTTTTCACCCAAGCACCCAGGTGGGGAACGATGTGGTCAACCACGAAGTGACTTATTAGTGAGAGAACGTGAGCAGAGGGTTATATGATAGGATGGCCCGCACACAGTAGGGGCTTAACCAGTGGTAGCTGTCAGCACCTTCGCACTGGATAGAAACGGAACCTCTTCTTCCCACCTCTTTAGGAACACAGTTCCAGGCCCATTGTTCTTAACTGCCGCAGACTCATCTGTCAGACTCTCTCATGGGAAGCTTATTATTTATTCATTCAACCCTTATTTATTGGGTGCCTACTACATGCCTGGCTCCGTGTGGGTGGTGGGCGCTTTTGCCACATGCTCCGCCTTTGTGCTAAAAATGGGAAGAAAAGAAAAAAAAAAAGGTTTTCTTTGATTAAATAGTGAACGTGGCTATTTTATCTCCCTTCCTTCCTTCCTTCCTCCCTTCCTCCCTTCCTCCCTTCCTTCCTTCCTTCCTTCCTCGCTTCCTCCCTCTTCTTTCCTTCCTTCCTTCCTCCCTCCCTCACTTCTTTCCTCCCTTCCTTCCTCCCTCCCTCCCTCCCTTCCTTCCTCCCTCCCTCCCTCTCTTCTTTCCTTCCTTCCTTCGTCCCTCCCTCCCTCTCTTCCTTCCTTCCTTCTTTCCTTCCTTCCTCCCTCCCTCCCTCCCTCCCTCCCTCTCGTCCTTCTTTCCTTCCTCCCTCCCTCTCTTCCTTCCTTCCTTCTTTCCTTCCTTCCTCCCTCCCTCTCTTCTTTCCTTCCTTCCTCCCTCCCTCCCTCTCTCCCTCTCTTCCTTCTTTCCTTCCTTCCTCCCTCCCTCTCTTCCTTCCTTCCTTCTTTCCTCCCTCCCTCTCCCCCTTTTTAAGGCAAGAGCCAAATACCAATAGGTGTGCTTTAGAATCCCCCCCACGTGATTTACCAGCGCCTTGGCACATGCGCACTGCTCGCGACTTGATGTGTGAAAACCCAGCCGCATGTCGACGTGAGGCTAAGGAAGTGCCCCTTGCCCTCCCCACGTACCCGCATCCCAGTCAGTCCCTGCCCCTTTGCCTTTCCAGTTTGCACTCTCACTAAGAATGGCTTCTGCTTCTCCGGTCACTAGGTGACGTTTTGTTGAATGTGAACGGGATCGAACTAACAGAGATCAGCCGGAGCGAGGCGGTTGCTTTATTGAAAAGCACATCCTCCTCGGTGGTACTTAAAGCTTTGGAAGTCAGAGAACGTGAGCCCCAGGAAGAAGGCAGCAGCCCAGCAGCGCTGGACTCCAACCACAGAGTCACGGCCCCACCTGGCAACCGGTCCCCCTCCTGGGTCATGTGGCTGGAATTACCACGGTGAGTCCCAGCGTGACCTCCTTGCGGAGGTGTGGGAGGAAACGATGATAGTTCTTAGATCACTGTTTCACTCTCTTGGGCTGATTCAGGGCACTGACATGTTAATGAGGTCCAGGCTTGGTTGCGGGTCTATTTGAAAGAATTTGTGTTCCCTTTTGTAACTGAAACTGCAGTAATTCTTGGGCAGGGACGAAAGCCTGGGTGTGGAAACACTGTTCGGCCTTCGAGGAGCTCGTAGGGCTGCCACGTTCGACTGTGTGGGTTGTTTGTGCGTCAGGAAGCTCAGTCGACAGAGAGAGGGCGCTGTTTTCACACACTCTGGAGCAGGGCAAGGTCACCTTTTCCCAATTGGCTAGTGGCGGGCCTAGGAACTTGCAATGAGGTAAAACCCGTCTGTGGCTTCACCTCTCCAGCTCTCCGGTGGCCCCAGCTAAACCCAGAGCAACGCAGCAGCACATTTTGCCTTTGCCCAGATGTTGGGTCCTGTGTTGATTGAGGGCCTGTCTCAGATCACCTCTCCCTTGTTCCTGCTCTTGAAAAGTCCTTGTGTAAACCTTCAGGAAGCAGCTAGTTTGTCATCTCAGTGAGATGTAACTAGAGCCTTAGAGGGGAGCCAGATAAATGTTTCAGAAAGTTCAGGAAAGGATTTGAGGGCAGCCTTGCTAAATGGCTAGATACAGAAATCAAATATTCGAAGGACAGATAAATTGGGGTTTGCTCACCTGCATCAGAGTGTAAGCTCTTGGCCTTCAAAGGATTGCCTTAATAATTCCAAATACACGACTTAAATGTTAAACATTAGAGTCACTGATGATGATATGCTGGCAGAGGATTAAATGAATGAAAGTAGGATGTTTGGTTTTAGTACATTTTTCTCGAGGGTGGAGATAGGTTGGTCTCTCTCTCTCTCTCTTAATTTTAAATGAGGTTTTAAAAAACATCCCTACCTCAAATACACACTGAGATTCCCTTTTTAGCCTTCACTAGTTGATAAAATATTTTTTAAATGAGTACATTTTAAGTTAAAAACTGAGCATTGAGTTTAAAATTTTTTTTAAGTTTTTTAAAAAATTTTCTTCCTGGGTGGAAGAAGAGATGTTACTTTAACTGAAATCGTATGAAAAAAAAAATTTCTAAAACTTCAATCTATTAAAATGGATCATTTAAATAAAAGTTTTGTGCTTGAAAGCTACTTGTCTTATAAAACAGAGTTCCTTGCCGTTCATTCATGTAAAGACAGAACAAATGTGAGATGTGTTTTACTTCACATACAACCAAGTGAATGGCTTTCTCTCCCTCTACCTTTGCCCTTGACTTTGGGCACAGCACTTCCCTGCTCTTATCAGAAGTCCAATCTGGATTTTGCTCATTTCCTCTAAAAGAATAGAAAGTATGAAGCCAGCAAAGACAACACTGGTTTGCAGTCACCCTGGCAATTCTTAGTTTCCTTCATCCCCTCTTCTCCTCGTAGTAATAAGCACAGTGAACATTCAGAGGGCACCAAAGGGTAGAGAGAGAGTGAAAGTGAGTCTTCCACCCTTGGCGCCTCAGATCTGCTCAACAGAGGTCGCAGTTACCAATGACTTGTGTAATTTCCCAGGGAGTGTCTATGTCAGAGGTTGGTAAACTTTTTCTGAAAAGGGCCAGAGAGTGCAGATTTGGAGGGTCATGCTGTCTCTGTTGCCACTATTCATTTCTGCTGTTGTGGTGTGAAAGCAGCCATAGACAGTCAATACATAGATGAATGGGCATGCCTGTTTATTTATAAAATTGGGTGTTGGGCTGGGCTGTAGTTTGCTGACCCCTAGTCTAGGTATATATGTACACACACACGTACAATGGTAACATACACACTGTGATGTACCGTAATTTTTTTTTAATCTAAGAATATACTTTGGGTATCATTTCACATCAGTACACATCAAGCTGCCTCCTTCTTTTCTATTGTCGATAGTATTCTCTTGTATAGAAGTACCATATTGATTCATCCAGTCCTGTTGGTAGTGGACACTTAGGCTGTTTTCATCTTTCATAAGCAATGTTGCAAAAAGAATTCATAAGGAAGGTACAGTGATGCTCATTGCGCTGTTGTTGTGTCCACTACCAACAGGAACTGGATAAAGAAATCATGCTATATCTGTACAACCCTGTGATAGGTTACCTAGTTATAAAACTATCTGATCACCTCTTTTTGGATTTCGTAGGCATTGCATCACTGACTCTCACTGAGTGGTGATGTGGAGAAGTGAGGCCTGCCTCATTTCTTTCCTTCTCTGTGTGGCTTGGTCTTTCTACCTAACGTTCAAGATAAATGTTCTGTTATTTGGCGTCTTCTTTTCAGGGAGTCCAGATATGTATTTGTTACCTCTTTTTGTTTTATATCTTTCATTTTCTCTTGAATCCTTTTCAATTCTGTTTACTTTCATTCTGCTTTCTTTGCTTGTTTTGATCTGTCCTTCATAACCCTTACTGTGTTTTCAGTAGTACATCTTTGTAGTCACTTTCATTTCTGTGTTCTTATTTTTCCCTTCCACGTCTTTCTTCTCGGCCCATTTCTTCTCCTCTTGTCTTATATCTCCCCTTGAAATCTTATATCTCTGCCTTGATCTCTTTTACAGAGCCATTGTTTCAGAAGTATTTTAAATTCACAGTAACAGGGTTGGTTATAAATTTCCTTTTCTCTAGCAGCATTTAATTTCTGTGGCAGCATTCTTCTGGTGAGTGGTTTTTGTCTGTTACTGTTTTTACTGTTACTCTCCGCCTTTTCTTTTATAATGTGTCTCTGGTTCATTTTTTAACCTTTGAGCTAAATTTTTCCTGGAGTGGCTGTTTGCTGGAGGTTTATAATAAAAGGAAGGAACCAGGGCCATCTTGCAGGTTGGCATTTCTGATCTTGACTGCATAGAGCCCCAAAGGTGCCAGGTTCTCCCTCACTGATGCAATACCATGGGCATAAATGTCTCTCTAGTCATTTGGCATTAGTGATGTCCTAAGAGTTTCAGGCCTTAGCAAAAGTTACTTGCCTGCCGGAACCACTAGAGATTTAGGCTGCAAATCGTTTTTTTTTTTTTAATTCACAAAGAAGACATTTCCCTCCAAGTTATACATTTACCCAGTCAAACCTTTTCCCCTTTTGCTTAACAGATTTTGAGGGAAAACTATTTGCCCTAAAGTATGATCCAGCCACTTACCTAAGATTCCCTACCAGTGAAGAAAAGTGATATGTCAGCAGGTCTAGAAACAAACAATCTCTTTTCTAGGACATTGTGATCATGTCCTCAAGTGCAGTCCAACACATAGAATGAATGTATATGAAGAGGGTACCATTAGTATGCTGAACCAGTGGGTGTCAGATATAATAAACAGTAGCAGAGAGTAAAAGTAGGTTATTAAGGACATTGCAAATATGTCTCACCCTTATCAGGGGTGCCTTTTGTGCACCCCTGGGCAGTAGCTCCAGACATGGGCTCTAAGCTATACAAATTATCAGATGCCATTCAATTGGAGGGGATTCAGAAAACACTGAAGACCTTCTGCTTTATTCACTGTTGGCTCTCAGGGCCCACACTCCACATCTGGAAGTCTTTGAAAAACATGCTCTCATCCAGACTAGTATGATAGTAATACACATTAACTCATTTCTTCTCTTGCGTAAGAATTTAACCTTTCACTTTCCTGAACTTCATAAAGCATTTTGATGAGGATTGGTCTGTATTGAAGAGCAGGGAGGCAAATATCATGGGTTGTTTTTTTTTTAAGTCAAAAACTTTTACATTTTAACTATAGGACAGGGACACTGTCAAGTACATCCAAACCCGGGATAGAAATAACAACTGCAACAGTAGCTCACACTGATATAACCTTTTCTGTGTGCCAGGCACTCTGCTAAGAGCTTTACATGTTCTTTGCATTTTTCACTCATTTAAAACTCACCTCAGTCCTATGATCTAGGTACTAATATTATCCCCACTTTAAAGATAGGAGACTGAAGCACAGAGTGGTTAAGTAACTTGCCCAAGGTAACATGCTAGTTAATATTGCAGAACTGGGATTTGAACCAGGCTGCCTGGTTGGGATCTTAACCACTATGCAATGTTTGGTGAGCATCCTTTAAGAGGATGTGAAGCCTGTATTTAGCTTTTATAATTTGAGTCTTACCCTTTCTCTCTCTACCATAAACAAGTTCTGCAGGACTGTAAACGCCTCAGATTTCTGTCATTCAGTGGATGTTTCATGCACCCAGCAGCACAGTATGTATTTTTCTTCATTTGCTTAGCCTCTTAGGCCTCAAATTTCTTGCCATTCTCCTCCCCACCTCCCACCATTACCTTCCCTGTGTGATGTTTGCTAATAAGTCACAGTCAATCAGGAAGCAAATGAGTAGCTCCTGGCTAAGTCATTTAAGGAGCAAAATTAGTCTTTTATAATTGCCCGAAACTCACCTATATTTATAGTGGGATATGAATGCACTTTAATGTGTTTGTTGTAATAGTGGGTGGAGCCTCCACAGGAATCCCTAGTGTCTCTGTAGGTCTTTAAATGGCTCTGCTTAGCAGGCATTTGTTGAATGAAATAATCAATAGAGTAAGTTCTAGGAATAGCCCTCATGGACTTCATAATATAGTAAGCAACAACATGTCATAGTAAATTATTAAAAATTATAAATTAAAGAAGTTATAATTAAAATATTATGTAGGCACAGGGTGCTTTGGGAACCTAGAAAATACATTGGAGTGAATGGTGGTATGTTTCATCTAGCTGGAGGATATAACCAAACTAGGAGAGTTAAGAGTATCAGTTACTTTTCACAGTCATGGTACGTAACAAACTAGCCACAAAACCTCAGTAGCAGAAAGTGAAAGTCAAAGAGGGAAGATGGAAGTGAGGCTGCCCACATCTGGAGCGTGCAGGCCAAGCCTGCAGAGCCCTGGGCCCACAGTGAGCGGCCCCTCTGATGTGCAGAATGCCCATTCCACAGGGAACGTCAGACACAGATCAGCTTCAGCTGATCCAGGCCAGGCGTGATTGATCTTGGCTGGCTCCCTCATGCATTTGCAGCCCTTTCTGGGTCGTTTAGGTGGCTCTGCTAATCTTGGCTGGCCATGCTCCTGGGTCTAGATTTGGCTGGCTCTGGCCAACATCCCACTGATGATCTTATGGCTGAATCCAGAATTGGAGGAGGGCACCACAAAATTATACAATAAGTGGCACGGATGATACCAGGGAAGGGTGATGACTTGGGGCCATTAATGTAATTATTTTACACAGTAAGGAAGAATGAGGAGATATTAGTTGTTTTGGACATGTTGAGGTTGAGATACCAGTGGAACATCAAGTTTGATAAACATGTCTACAGCAGCAATGCCCAAAGTTTTTGTTTCAAGACCCCTACACTTATTTAGAGTATTGATGATCCCCAAGAGCTTTTGCTTATATAGGTTATACCTACTAATATTTTACCTTATGATAAATTAATCTGAAGAATTTTATTAACTCATTTAAAATAATCCATTATATATTAACATAAATAACATCTTTTATAAGAAGCAGTATTTTTAAAAATTACAAGAGTGGCAGTGTATGTTTTTTACAAACCTCTTTAATGTTTGGCTTAATAGAAGATAACTCTGGACTCTCATATCTACTTCTGCATTCAGTGTCCTGCCAGATCACCTATCACATGTCCTCGGGAAAATGTCACCATATGCTTGTAAGAAAATGAGAATGACTCATTAATGTTATGTTGAAATTTTTGTATTGGTAACATAAACATTTTAGATGATTATTTTTATAGTTTGTCCACATGGAATAAAATATTAAGAGTCAAGGTCCAAAGTGATAATTAATGAAAAACCCAATGGCCAAAAGGGTGAGAAATACTTAGTTTCGAGTATTGCTCCATGTACCCATTTATATGTTTTAAAGAACGTTAAGACATATTTAATCATAACCTTGGGTAAGAAGCACCCACCAGCTCTCCTCCAAACATTGGGCATAGGTGGGAACATAATGCTCTAGTGTCTGAGGAACAATTACCTGCTTTGAACATGAGCAGTCAGTGAGCCACTGTGTAAATGTGGCGTCAAACACACCACAACTCCTACAGGATGAATTTACTAACATCAAGTATTACTGTGAAATACAGCAAATGAATATTTTATAATAAAAATATGGTTATGTTTCATTTAATGAAATTCATATTTTTCAGCAATTTCAGCGAAAGAAATTATTGTAAATGATATATATGTATGACAACAGATACAAAACAAAATTGAGTTGAATTTTAGCACATTTTAAAGTTACCCACCAGACAAACCCAAAGCTTGTTTTACTTCAAATGGGAGTCGAAATGCCATGAAAAATTCATGTTACATTGATTAGCAAGGTCAGTAACAAATGTAATGACCAACTTCATCACCAGAACATTTCTCAAGAGACTTTTTATTGGTTTTTCAAAAAAATTAGTATTTCAAGGTACAGTTTATAAACAAAATCACCAAATCTTGACTTTTACCAACATGAAAATGCTAATTCTCTTTCAAACCAGTTCCTGGACTGGGGGATTTTGGAGTCAAATCCAGCTGCTGACATACCTCTGTCATAACTGTAACACAGTTTTGTACTTAGCCTGCACCTATGTTAACACTGATCCAACTGCCACCGAATAATAAAAGGAACAGCTTCCTCAATCTAATTTTCTATTTTAGCTGAGGCTTCTACCCATTTACAAAAGACCTGTGGTCTTTCTCCCATTCCTGTTATAACTTGCTATTCAGTTTACCGCCAGTTTTTTCTCCTTCAGTATGAATCATTCTTACAATCTTTAAATGCACCTCAATCTCCATTCACTATATTACGCTGCCTGCATGCAACCTATCAAACATGTAGAACTATGTATAAACTGGTATCTTTCAAGTCAGAACTTCAGCCAATGAATTAATTAGGGTTACATTTAAATTTTTTTCACTGAGATATTAACCATTTATTCAAAGAATTTTTCCTTCATTAAAAATTATTTACATCCATAAGGAAACAAAAATACGGTAAGTATGCTCGAATGTGGTTCATCAGTAAAGATTTAGGCATAACTAACTTTTTAATATAAGTTGAGAAATTAAATCTTCTTTAAGCCAGAAATGATTCTTTCCCAGTAGACATATAAACAGAACATAATAGATGGTGTCACTTTTAAAAGTGTGGTTAGCTCTGGAAAAGAGGAGTTCAATTAGAAAAAGCCAGCTAAAAGCACAAAGGTCACTGGGCTATGACACAATTTTGAGTGAGACCCATCCAGTGCTATTAAGCCTAAAAAAAATAACGCCAATAAAGGGAATGGGAGATGAATCACAGTAATTACTATGAGTTCAAATTAACTGTGCATTTACATTGATTTCGTTTTATTTCAGGTACCTGTACAACTGTAAAGATGTTATACTGCGAAGAAACACAGCTGGAAGTCTGGGCTTCTGCATTGTAGGAGGTTATGAAGAATACAATGGGAACAAACCTTTTTTTATCAAATCCATTGTTGAAGGAACACCAGCATACAACGATGGAAGAATCAGGTAATAATAATGACTACTTAACAAAAAACTTACATTCAAAGATTGTGTTTTATTACGTGCAAAAAGCCTGGCCCCATTTGAAATAAGGCACCTATTTATTGTATCTTTTTTTATTGGTAAGAAATTTCAAACATTTATGCAGCATTCCATTTCTAAGAAATCCAAAATGATTTGTTAACTCTTGGTCCCATACAGCAACTTCCTATACTTTTAGCATTCTTTCTAAAACAAGTTGAACGATAGAATTTGAAGAATTTAAGTGAGGGGTGTAGGGAGAACCTTAATTAGAAGTATTGATAATATGACTAAAACTGACAGATGAAGCAAAAACTAGGACCACCACAAAAACTTGCATTAACTTCAGCCGTGGCTCAAAAATTTTAATCATGTGCCTTATTTATTTTTTTTTAGATGTGGTGATATTCTTCTTGCTGTCAATGGCAGAAGTACATCAGGAATGATACATGCTTGCTTGGCAAGGATGCTAAAAGAACTTAAAGGAAAAATTACTCTCACCATTGCTTCTTGGCCTGGCACTTTTTTATAGAATCAGTGATGGGTCATAGAAAAACAGGAAATCACAAATAAGCTAAGTTGAAACAATCTATTTATCTTGTCAATTTTTGCATTTGAAGGCTACAATGTAAAAATATAAACTTTAATGTCAGAAAAAGGATCTAATGAAAAGCCAATTACACCTCAGAAAATATAAGTCTCAAAATATAAACATTACTAATAGTTTTTATTCAGTGTGGAGCATTTCTCATTACTCTGAACTTTAAGTTTATATTTTTCTATTCAATAAAAAGCTCTTAAACAGCTGACATGGTTTGTATGCCCCCACTGAATTCAAATCATACAGTTAAATTAAAATCTGGTATATGCTGAGGTCTGCAAAGGGTACATTATGGGCATTTTAAAAACAATTTCCAGACAGAGGATTTTAAAAGTGCATTGCTGAAAAATGTTCATCAAATGAGAAATAAATATTTTTCAAAAATTATGTAGCTGTCTTTTAGTATGTGATACTAAGTTCGTTTCTATTATCACTATCTAAAAGTTCCTAGTAATTCATTCTTTCAAAACCATGTTGCTACCATCACTGACAAATACCTTCTAAGGGCTATCCCTAAAAATGTTCACAGAATTATATCAACTTGTACTTTCTTAAATGTAATGGGAAATGACTAATCCAAGGCTCTTATTTATTTTTATTCACAGTATAGCTAGTAACTGTATACAAACTCTACGTGCTGCTCAACCAATGAGCCTTGGAAGAAGCATCAAGAAAGGCCAAACCAGCTTGACCTAGCTCATAAAAGATGGCGTTGAGGCAATTCAAATTTGTGTCACAGTGACGAGTATTTGTCCATGTGCCTGCCAGAAACTACATTTAGGGCACGTTATTTCACAGGCCACCCAAATGCCGTTAGATTTTATTACTTTGGATAGAAAAGAAGTTCCCCTTTAGTTTCACCATGAACCCAAATTTTAGAACACTGAAAACCTGCTATCAAAAAGTTGCAGTATCAAAACTGTATGAGGAGTTCTTTAAGATGCAAAGCAACAGTGCCACAGCAGTGATGATATAAAAGAAAGACTAGTTTTAATCTCAAGACGACTCAGAGGTGCATTTTGATGCATTTTGCAGTGCAACTTCTTAAGAGACTGGTATTTGATTAACTAACTAACTCACTCAAGGAAACTGGCCAAGAGGGAACCTTGACCTTTATCAATCAATCAGATATTATGTACACAGCTAAACATAGCTCTTTAAATTCCCTGCTAAGTGACTCATTCACATTACTTTCTTCGATACAAAGTCATTACTGTCTTTTTATTTTTTAAATATTACAAGACAAAGATTTTTAACTTAACATGAAAAATTCACTCTTTTATTTCAGAAGAAAACAGTTAAATTTTCATACTAACAAACAGAACAAGATTAAAGGCAAATTTCTTAAACATCATCCAGAAGAACAAGAAGATTTATAGCATCTACTTCCGGCACTACTGTGCACAAAAGGCCACGACCACGCCTATTCTGCAGGTGCAGCTTCGGTGCTCTCCTGTTCAGGGGCAGGCTCGCTGCCGGCTTCTTTTCCTTCTTTGCTTCTTTTAGACTTTTTGTGCTTGTGTCTCCTATGACTGTCTCCTTCTTCACTTTCATGGCGACGTCTACTATTACTAAAGAAAAAAGGTGTATTCTTAAAAATGTTTAAGTAGTGACAGATCAACCTACTTTGGGTAAATTCTCGGTATAACAGTGGGTTTTAAATAATCTAATACTTTCTTTTTCTCAAACACATTTTGGGGAGTAATCATTTTTTATGTGACTTTTATGCTGAGATTATATTTACATTTAATGCTCACCTTCACTGATATTCTCCTAGAACCCTAAGAACCATATACGTTAGATTATGAGACTGACACACTGCCCACTATGCCAAGAGGGCCGCCAGGCCCCATATACTTTATTCTAAAAGACTAACTACAAATTAGAAACTGAAGCACTAGATCAGAACAGGAAATACTTCCTAGAGTTGATTTTAGGCAAACAATAGGCATTAAAATTTAATGCTGATTTTTTTGGGGGTGTGGGGGGGGGAACCACAAGGCCCTGAATTTTCTTTGATTAAACTGAACATCAGTTTGTTTAATAACATTTACTACTAAAAACTGATTCAAATGACAAATTCCTCTCCCCCACCCAAGATAATGTAGTAAGTCTAATTCTCATATTTTTTATTCCATGCTAATTTTTGACTTATGGGAATTATAATCTGGTTAGATTTCAATATCTTTGTTGAAACCTATAAGGAACCAACTATAGTCTTCCAATTAGGAACACATATATGCTCTAGTGGTTACTTAGAAATGTTTGCTTTTACTTCCTGAAGTCAAATCAATTTCTCTTGGCTTCAAAATGATTCACTATTAAAGAGCAAACCTTCGAGAGGACTTGTGTCTGGTTTCCTCTTTCTCTCTGTGTCGTCTTTCTCTGTGTCGTTCTTCTTTCTCCCGACTTGCTCTGTGGCGCTCATAGCCTCTTTCTGCATACTCCCTGTATCTGTATCGTTCCTCATCACTGAAATCAGAATAGAAACAAGTTTTCTTGACAACTGGATTGTTGATTCTGAATGACTTCAAGCTACAAAAGATGTGACCTGAGTCGAAACCGGAAGCCCCAATGTTAGCATCTTACACAGAATAGGTGCAAAGTATATATTTGTTGAACTGAGAGGAAAACAATGCTGTTCCCAAATTAGCACTAGATCTAATACAAGAATACAAAATATATAATAATTACACATTATGTTAAAGGGCCAAGTCTGTTCTGTGCTTTCACAGTTATAGGGTAGAAATTTTATATAAATGCTGTTTTTCTTCAAAAATTGGGAGCTGTAACTGATTTAAATTTTAATCAGCAGCTTCGTTTTACTTTTTAGATAAAAGCATGTTCGTATATCTCAGATTTCCAACCAAAATTCTTATGATTATTTATAAAATCTTAGGCACACAGTTAAGATTCTAAAAATATATTAAAAATATTTGGTTTATGACGACATAGTGGAAAGTAGATAAAGGTTCTTAAGTTTTTGAATCACATAAAGTATATATTCATCTAATGAAGTGGTATAAACATTAAGAACAGAGTGACATCAAAGCAACTTCCATTTTCCAGTGAAAATTAGGCAATTGTAAACTGTCATATTGGCATTCTTAGTAGATGTGCAAATTTATGAATACAGGCATACCTCAATGATATGAACCGTACGTTCAGTTTCAGACCAATACAATAAAGTAAATATCACAATAAAGCAAGTCCACGAATTTTTGATTTCACAATGCATATAAAAGTTGTTTACACTATACTGTAGTCTGTTAAGTGTGCAATAACATTATGTCTAAAAAATCAATGTACATGCCTTAATTAAAATACTTTATTGCTAAAACATGCTAACCATCACCTGAGTCTTCAGCAAGTCATAACGTTTTGCTGGTGGAGGGTTTGAAATATTGTGAGAATTACCAAAATGTGACAAAGAAACACGAAGTGAGCAAATCCTGTTAGAAAAGTGGCGCTGATAATAAAGTATTATGAAAAAGACTGGAAAAAAAAAACAACTTCCACAATATCCACACAAAATGCAGGCAGAAAATTGCCTGTGGACATACTTGAATTCTGACATCCCAATAACTTAACACTGTCTGTGTGATGAGGAAGGCGGGGCAGGGGGTGGAAGGGGTTGGAGGAAGCTGGAGGGAGGGGACCATGGGAACAACTTCAAATCCATATTAAGCTCTGCCTCCATTTTCTGATTCTGGAGAGAATGGACCTAGGGAAACTGGGACTGATGGTAGTCATCTTTACCTTCTTAGACCTGTCTCTCTTGTCGTGTCCTTTCGTGAAAATGCAGACATACTTCTATTTTTCTCAATCCTTCAAGTCTAGTTTTTCTTTTTGTTCAGCATAGAAGTCAACATTTTGTACATCCTAATGTCAGTAAACTCTCTTAGAACGAATAAAAATATCTTTTAGAACACTGTGTGCTAAAGAGCTTTGGTTTCTAGAAATATATGTTTAATACAAATTATTAAATTAGAATTTGTACATAGCGTCAAGATGTTAAGGAATCTGAGAGAGAATAACAGGAGACAGAATCAGGTGAAAGTATAAGCCATATAAAAACAAATCAGCCTAACTGTGGTCTCTTAGCAAAAGTGGTAATTCAGGAGTGTGACACCTAAAGCCAAGTCATATTGCTGACCAAGTTATTATTGCCTGTGATAATTTTTAATGTTATTTTAAAAAGTATTCATATATGCATATATATATATATGGATTATATATATATACACACACACGCACACACACACACACATATGGACACATATACATACACAAACACGATTTTTTTTTTCTAATCATAAATGTGTACTTGGCACTGGGAAGGTGGAAGCATGTCATCAGAAAGGCAATGCACCATGACAGGCAGTGTGGAGTAGCAGGAAGAGTCCGTGCAGAGCAGGCCCAGGAGCATGTCCTGACTCTGTTATTTACTAAGTGTATGACCCAGGGTAAGTTACTTAACCTCTGTGAACACTCAGTTTTCTCATCTGTAAAACTGGCAACAGTCTTTTTCAGGGTTGTTGCAGAACTGGCAATAAATAACAGTGTTTGGAACAAGAGCAGGCCCTCAAATGGCCGCTAACAGGCAGGCTCACCATCTTCGTTAAATTTAATGTTAAAATTTTCAGAAGCAGAACGCTTTTTGTAAAGGTGACTGTTTCTAATAAAGTTTCTAAAGGAGAATAAACTCACACCTACCATAACAAACAAATATTAGCATTAATATTATCCTCTTTAAAAATGAGGTTCTTTGTAATGATTCCAACTGGATTTACCTAAAAATAACTAAGGTCAATTATCTCATAATTTGTCCTTTGTAACCCTCTTTTTTCCCTCTCACCCTAACGCCAATTTTTGTTAGCTTTGAGACCTTTAAGATTCTGAAGGCAGCCATCTGATGGGACCCTTCCTACAGATGGTGGAAGATTTGGTCTCGTACACAAAATATAAAGACCCCTTCTCTGATAAGCAGCTGCAGCACAAAGGTTTCTCTGAGCCTGGAAATCATTAGAGCTCATTTCAAACACCCTAGAATGACCAGCCTTCGCTCTGGCCCACAGTTAAGCGGCCTAAAAAACAGATGTTGAAACTGGTCTGTAATTTTCAAAACAATGACTGTAACTTGTAACACAACACATACTACATGCCATATTGCTGAAATCTCAGTCTTGAGAAACAAATGGCCTTTACTTATACTTCATTTGGATTTTCCAGAGAACACTTTATTCCTGGGATAATTCAGAACAACACAAAATTCTTCCACCTTTTTTTCCCTCTCTGGCCTTGAACTTTTAGTCAGATTTAAGTAAACATTACTCCTGATGCCCTACAGCTAGCAACATGAAAATCAAATATGGTTTAACCATTAACCCTTTTAGCTTCAATAAAAATTAAGTAGCATTTGTGCATGAGTGTGTTTGAAATGGACAAAGAATTTTATAAACACTTATTATTTATGCAAAGAAAAGTTACGAGCTCTAGCAGAGCAATTCATTTCAGACTTCTTTCCTATGAAGTTTTGCATTAAGCTCCTTACCGTGTGAACATGTACATTCTAGAGATAACAGTACTATCTCAAATATATTAATTTTAACTACATTAGAAACAATTCAACTTCCCAGAAAGTAATGCCCTTGAACTTAACAGAATTCATGCACTTATGTGACTGAAGTTATTAACAGCACATGTCCCACCACACAAACTCAAAACATATACTTCAACATACACACACATACACACAAACATGTATGTATGTACCATACCTTTACTTATTTAGTCAATAAAATGTTACCAGGTGCCTACAATGTATAAGTCATATTATTAGGAGCTACAGGAAGGAAAAAGATTAATAAATCCTATGGAGTTTCTTCTTGTACTTTTTTTTACATAAAGTTTTAAACTTCTAACCAGTCCTAGCTATCGTGACAATATTATATGGTTAAATCTATAACGACAGTGTATGAGTAATTCTGTATCCTCAGCACACAACTCTGTGCCTGGTACATAACAGGGACTCAAAAAAATGTCAGTTACGTGAGAGAGTGGCATGGACATATGTACACTACCAAATGTAAAATAGCTACCTAGTGGGAAGCAGCCACATGACACAGGGAGATCAGCTCGGTGCTTTGTGTCCACCTAGACTGGTGGGATAGGGAGGGTGGGAGGGAGACGCAAGAGCGAGGGGATATGCGGATATATATGTATAGCTGATTCACTTTGTTATACAGCAGAAACTAACACACCATTGTAAAGCAATTATACTCCAATAAAGATGTTAAAAAAAATGTCAGTTACATGAATGAAAGAATGAATCTGGTTCCCCACCACTCCGGAAAGAAGAAAAAAAAAAAAAAAATCAAGTACAGAAAGAGTAATAAAAACAAATGAAAAGTAATAGAATTTTTAAACTACCTAATTTCAAGACTAGAAAGGATTTTAAGTAATATCTCAACCATATTTCCAGTAGATAGTATGGCTCTACTGTTGCTTTAATTTCTGTTTCCATTTCCTCATCTGACAAATCAAAATTTAGATTGGATAACCCCTAAGGACCTTTCTGGATTAAGAAGTATATGATTACATGATCACATCTAACAAAACAAATGCTGTCTGAATCAAGCACATGCTCACATCTTGAACTGATATATTACTTCATCTCATCCAGCAAAATCAGAAAACTGTGTACCTTACATTTATCTTATCCATAAAAATAGCTGATAACAAAAGTTATCTTTAACTTATTTCATTCTACATTGTGAAGGTACCTAAATGGATATGTTAATTAGAAAGATGCCCAAATTAATGCTTTGATATAAAGGTTGATTTTTATCCATTTCAAAACCTATCTAGCTAACACAGTTTCACCGACAGCTTTCAAGATTGTTTTTTCTCTATTGTATTCACCCTCCTCCCTGACACGTGTTAAGTCATTTTATTCACTGACACATTCATTATGTTCCAGGCATTACTGTACAAAGTACTGAGGATACAGAGATGAAAAATGATAGTCAACACCCTGAAAGAGAAAGACATGCTTTAAAGAAAATACATAAAATGCTTAGGGAGCATGTGAAGGAATAATTAATTCTTTCTTTCAGGTTCAGAGTTGCTCACAGAAGACAAATATGAGTCCAACCTTGAAGAATCAGTAAAAGTTTGTGAGGCAGAGAGGATAGGAATAACATGAAGAAGGGAAGTGTTAAACTATGAGGCTTTCCAGAAGAGCAACTAGTTCAGTGTAGCTAGAGCATGCAGTATATTGCCTTGGGAGAGAACCGGGGTTAAAATATAGAAAGGTGCACTGAATTTGTGACTTATGGATCATAAAAAGAATTCTGACTTTATTTTTTATGCTCGCAATAAATGAATTCTTTCCAATGGCACAGAAAATTTTAGGGAATCAATTTCTAGATCCCCAACTTCCATATTTATTCTTTCCTAAACACGAACTGCCTAATGATACACCTGCAGGTAACACATATGCCACTTCTCTGGCTAACCTCTCCTCCATCAAGTTCCTGGCCTTTTACAAAAGAAAGGCATTCTTTTCACCAATTTTACTATAGTACATTATTGGCTCAGGGTATAAAAACCATCATGCCATCAAGAAGATCTAATTTAAAATATTAGTGTCAGTAAGACCTATTTTATTCAAAGAACCATAAACCTTCTATACGGCTTTAGGCCTTCCTTTCTCTCTTATACATCTGTCTGCTACAAAGTATGAAGTAAGAAATGGAATATTTTGGCCTGTGTCCTGGGATGTTCTAACGTCAGATATCGTGTAGAGTAGTGTGGTGGAGTCATAAGAATTTTCCCTGAACTAGTAAAAAAAAAGAAAACCAAAAATTCCTTCTGAAGGAAAGCAAAACAAAGTGCTGGGGAGGCAGCACCTTGAGTTCTGTGACTATTTTATCTTAGACTTAGATAGGAAATATGGATTAACTCATTTAACTGAACAGAAAAATGAAGTCAGACTTTTTTCCCATAGAAATTGGGTGTGATGTGGCTGGCTGGCTTGACAATAGGAGCTGTCTTTTACCAATTAAGTTATTTGGTAGCTATTTTCCATAAATAGAATGGGGGAAATTTGCAGCTCCAGGTTTGCATGAAAATAAATATCAAATACACATAAAGGTGTTTCATTTCTTAAAGACATTTTGGAAAAGATATATTTCCATTTTCCTAACCCTTTCTAAGCACATTAAGTTGAACAGGGTACCTCTAAAATAAAGAGTATTAAGTATAATTGGTAGTCTTCTGATAAGTCTTGGTAAAGCCCTTTTGGTGTTCTTCCAAGAAAGTGAGAAAACTAAAGACTCTGGAAACAGGGTCTTTGCAGATGTAATCATCAAGGCAAGATGAGGTCAGACTGGATTTGGTTGCAACCTAATCCAAAGACTGTTATCCTTATAAAAATAGGGAAATTTGTACACAGACACAGAGAGAAGAATGCTGTGTGAAGACAGAGACACAGATTGGAGTGAAGCATCATCTACAAACCAAGGGATACCAAGGATTGCTAACAACCACCAGAAGTTACAAGAGAGGCGGGGCACAAATTCTCTCAAAGCCTACAAAAAGGAACTAAACTTGCTGCCACCTTGATATCAGACCTCTAGCCTCCAGACCTGTGAGAGTAAATTTCTGTTATTCTAGGCTAACCAGTTTATGGTACATTTATTGCAGCAGCCATAGAAAGCAATTACACCAAGTAACAATCAGTTGGTTTCCAATTATCTGCTTTTAAGAAAACTGAGCCATGAGCTAACAGATTCTTAAAAATAACTTTTGATGACAGGTTAGCTGTGTAATTTTGACATATCACTAAATCTTAAAGTGTTCAAATAACTGAGTGACAGAGCCGCAACAAAATTCCATCAATTCTTATTTACATATTTTATGTGAACAAGGTTTCTCAATGCTTACATCAATATATTAAAAAAAAAAAAAAAAAAAAAAAAAGAAAGAAATATAATTAATGGCAAAGCCTTTTTTCCCCTAACAGTAGTAACATTCATTCATGGATACAAATATTATTTAGGGATGGGAAGAAGCTCTTTCACCACATTAAAGAATGTAGTTCTGTTAAATTATTTTCATAATTTGTATTATATTTATATATAAAAATAAATAAAATCAAAACAATTTAAAATACTTAATCTTATGGTCATTAATTTTTTAATACATTTTAACTTACATAGGTATGTTGCAGGGAAGATTGACAGGATGGATCAATTAAAAAAACTTTTTCAAGAAAAAAAATATTTTGCATTAGAATAAAATTCTTTGGGGGTCGTGGCTCAGAAGTAAGAATTCAAGCACAAAAAGAAGCAGAGAATTTCCAACTGTTACAGAGCTTGTTTATACATTTTTTAAAAATGGATAATGATGTTTAGCAAATCACTATAGTATTCTTAATCCACTGGATATATTTAATAGAGTAACGATAACTTTATTTTAAAATTGTGAGATTTATAACAGACTGGAAATTATATCTATATAGCCAACTATTTATATTTAAGGTGAAAAATTTTTGATGGCAAGATAAAAATATGTGAGGAGGTACGACGTTTTCAAAATTGTTTTAAGGAAGAAATGAACAAACAAATTTGAAGACTGCTGCTTTAGATAGTGGGAAGTCCTTACGAATAAACAGCCTTGATGCTTTTAAAATGGCTATCTTAACTACTCTTCAAGCAATCCTTTCCCAATTGTAGTGGATTTTCCATCCTGGCACTGAATATAAATTCTAAAGTGCATATAAAATACAGGTGTACAAATTCCTGTACGCTGAACATACCTGTTGAAAACACTCGGCGTGGGACTATGATCACGCTCCCTCTCTCTCTCTCTGGTGCGTTCTCTTTCTCTGTCTCGATCACGATCTCGTTCTCGGTCTCTGTCTCTATCTCTGTCTCGGTCTTTCTCTCTTCTTGAGTAATAGTCCCATTGCTTGCTGGTGTCCACAAGACTAGGCCATGAAGGAGCAGAACCAGGAAGGTGGGGAAAGGCAACTACAGAAAAAAATAATAATAGTTAAAAACAAAAGTTATGGTACTTAAAAAACAAAAAAGACCAAAAAAAGTAAATATCCCACAAAAATGCTTCACTAGATTAAAAAGAAAATTATTTTATATATAGAATATAGAAATAACATATGGTGAATACCCACAGTCTGGGTAAATACCCAGAAACAAACCTTAAAGATCTAACATATAAAGACTCTTCATTTTGCAACGTGAACAGCAAACGAGAATTAGATACACCACAAACTTCCCAATACATCAAAAATGTAAACCAGAGGGGGGCTTCCCTGGTGGCGCAGTGATTGAGAATCTGCCTGCTAATGCAGGGGACACGGGTTCGAGCCCTGGTCTGGGAAGATCCCACATGCCGCAGAGCAACTAGGCCCGTGAGCCACAGCTACTGAGCCTGCGCGTCTGGAGCCTGTGCTCCGCAACGAGAGGCCGCGATAGTGAGAGGCCCGTGCACCGCGATGAAGAGTGGCCCCTGCTTGCCACAACTAGAGAAAGCCCTCACACAGAAACGAAGACCCAACACAGCCAAAAAATAAATAAATAAACAAATGTGGGGTTTAAAAAAAAAAAAAATGTAAACCAGAATACATAAGGACATCTTCAAAGTGCTGAAAGAAAGTAACAATCAACCTAGAAATATGTACTCAAAATTATATTTCAAGAATAAGACTAAAACAAAGGCATTCATAAACAAAAATAAGCGAAAGTCATAAACAACAGAGTTCACCAAAAAAAACTTCTACCAGATATATGCATATTACATTTCAAGAGTAACCACTAAAAAACAGAAATAAGTATATTATTTCAAAACAATGTAGGGAAAAATAGAATTTTTTAAAAATCACCTGAAAAATTCAGTCAATTCAAAACAGAATTAGAAAGAATGCGGGTATGGGAGACAAGTGTAAATAGCTCAAAAATCACAATAATACAAAAGGCATTGAGTTAATTAATCAGTTAAGTGACAGAGATTATTGATTTGTACTTTTAAAAATTCTACCTAAATGCTGAAGAGACATAAAAAACACACAAAATGGTTGAAAGTAAAAGAATGGGAGGAAAAAAAGGAAAATACTAATAAAATAAAATAAAATAAAATGCTAATAAAATAGTAATAAAATAAAATACTAATACTAATATCCCCCAATTTCCATATGAGTAGCTGTATTAAAGCAGACTCATACAAAAAGGATTACTCGGGGAAGAAAGGATGACTACTTGAAGGTGGAGGATGCAACTGACCAAGAAGACAGAACAAATTAAACTTCCAAATATCTAACACCATTGCCTTACTTTTTATACAGTAAAAACTAATAGAAATAATGCAGGTAGAAATAGAAAAATCCACCATGATCATGGGAGATTAACATACTTTTTCAATTACTGACACTTTAAGCAAACAAAAAAATCACTATAGATACATGAGGACCGAGCAAAATACCGCTAACAAAGTTGACTGAATGGACATAACATAGAATACTGCCCAGGGCAGGTAAAGAATACTTATTCTTCTCACCCATATGAAACATCTATAAAATTATACTATGTACTTTCAAAGGATAAGTATAATAGACACCATGTTCTCCAACCACCATACAATTTAAATTAGAAGTAAAAATTAAAAATTATGGGAAAATAATCTCCATATATATCAAATTTAAAACACACTTCTGATAACTCAGGGGTCAAAAAAGTCATAAATTTAAAATAATTTAAAAACCGAACATAAATAAAAACACAATATATCAAAAGTCTAGAGATGAAAACTGTTCTGGAGGGAAATTAATCTTAAAAAACACTACATTAGAAAAGATGGAAAGGGAATGAATTAAGCTTTCAACTTATGAACCTAGGAAAAAATAGAATAATCTAACAGAAGGGAGATAATAAAGATAAAAGTAGAAATCAAGTAAATAGAAAACTACCATACAATAAACAAAGCTAAAAGTTGGTTTTTAAAGACTAGACCAATAAAACATGATAATCTTCTGACAAGATTAAGAAAAAAAGAGACCTCATAAAAATTATCAGAACCAATAAGGGACTACAACTACAGACGCTGCAGAGATTAAACAACACAGAGAATATTATATACTTTAGACCAACACATTAAGTAACGCAAGAATGAAAAGACATCTTGACTAGTCCCATAATTATTAAAGACATTAAATCCGTAATTTAAAACCTTCCCACAAGACCAGATGGCTTTTACAGGTGACTTTTACTACAGATCACTCTAATAATATACAAACTTCCAGAGAATAGGAAAAAAAGATTATTGCCTAACTTATCCCATGTGGCTTGTATAACCTTAATACTAAAACCAGTTAAGGACAGTACAAATAAAGGAGAATCACAGAACAATCTTACATATGAACTTAGTTGTCAAAATCCTAAATAAGTCAGTGTTTATTTTTAAAAAATAAAAAGGTAATCAATCATGACCAAGTTAGGTTTACCTCAGCAAACAAAAGCTGGCTCAATATTAGAAAAATTTAGAAATCTGCCACATTAACAGAGAAGGAAAACAATATGATCAACTCAGAAAGCATCTGATAAAGCTCAATATCCGTTCACAGTTTAAAAGCCCTTGGAAAACAAGAAGAGATTTTCCTTATACTGACACAGGGTTTTATCAAAAACCTAAGAGTAAAAATCTAGTAGTATAAATATAAAAGCATTTCCTTTAAAAAAAAAAAGGGGGGGGGGTGTCCCCAGACAAGAACTCCACTTTCAGTACTTCAATATTATACGGAGATCCTAGCCAGAACAATAAGACCAAAAAAAGGGGGCTGGGGGCAGGGGGAGGTGAGGAGTAAGAGTCTGAAACGGAAGGAATTGCAGATGATACTGCCTGAAGAAAATTCACAGACAAATTATAGTGAGAGTTCAACAGGTAACAGGTTACAAGATCAACATATATATTAATCAATATATATACATATAAATAAAACAAAAACCAATTATATTTCTAAATACAAGCAAATACAAATAGTACATGAGCTTAAATGAATACACCATTTATAAGAACAAAAAAAAATATTAGGTACCTGTGACTAAATCTAACCAAAGATGTGCAAGAAGTGTATGGAGACAATTATAGCACTCAGCTGAAACACATTAAAGAACACCTCCCTAAATGGAGAGTACTTGTTCATACATTAACTCAATGTCGTAAGGTATGAATTCCTACAAACTGTTCTAGATCATCAATGTAACAATAACATGGTATAGTAAGAGAAAGGACTCTGGAGCGAGGCTACAAGGTTTCAAATCCTGCCTCTGCCACTTATTGTGTGACATTAGGAAAATGGCCTTAATCTGGCTGTTCTTAAATTCCCTAGTCCATAAAATGAGAGTCGTAACAGTATGCCTGCTTTACAAACTGTCAGGGTTACATGAATTCACAGTGTTTATCATACTGTACGCATAATATAAGTGTTAATTATTAATAAAAATCAACAGAGTTTTTCATGGAACTTGCAAAGTTGATTCTAAAATAGATACGTAAGAGCAATGGCCCCAAAATACTTCTGAAGCAGAATAAGGTAGATAGATTTTGCTGGACCAAATATCAGATTTACTATACAACTCAAAAGTAAGGTAGTGTGGCATTATTAGCACAGGGACAGTTAAATTAACCAAATGAACAGTCTAGAAAGGTAAGAAACAGATCCATGCATGCAGGGAAACTTGATATACGAATGGAGAGATGACACTGTAGATCCCTCAGGGAAGGATAAACAAGTAACACTGGGACAATTACATCTTTACTTTATAACGTAGGCAAAAATTAATTCCAGATGGCTTAAGAACTTACACAGGAAAAAGAAATTTGAAAACTTTTTTTGGGGAAAAATGTATTAAAGAATATCTTTGTATACTTGAGGTAGAGAAACTCATGGTTCAAATATGAACCCAATTAAAATGTGGTATGACTGCACAGTTGATGAAGTGTTAAAAAAAAAAATGATACTTTTAACGTATTTGCCATAGAAAATTTCTTCTTTGAGGGGCTTGAGTATAATTATCGCTATAGTACAGAATATTTACACAGTCATAATAATGCGACTATGGTTTATTGTTTAGCTTTTAGAATAAAATATTTGTCAGGGCACAGATAATTTTGGTTACAAGACAGAATATTAGAAGTATAGCTGATCAAAGCGGGGAGGCAGAGATGGAAAAAGAGGTGAAGGCTTGGAAAGACACACAGTAGTAGAGACTGATGGTACATGAAACAGAGGGTAGGTATATAAATAAAAAGGGGAAGAAAGAGAGTAATATAATTTCACTTCAGGAGAATAGGAGAGGAGTAATGATGGTAAGTGAGTAAAATACACATCTATCACACTAGGAAGATAACAGATGGTATCTAAAGTTATATAATCAAGAAATAGGGTGATAAGCCTATGTAGAAATGCCATGCAGACCATCAAAAGAACTAAAAACCATTAAAAATGTTTGTCTCTGCAGTTCTTCAATATTCCTGCAAAGATTACTTTTTAACTAGGTATTACTTTATAAGCACAATCTTAATATGCACATCAAGAAAAATCACTGTTTCCATCTACAGTTACTTAGTAGTGTTTGAGGATGAACTACAAAATTCTAAAATAAACAAAGGTAAAACAGAATTACCAATAAAGAGGAAGTAGTATTTATCATCTTCATTCCAAGGCTTTGTTTGCCTGGGATAAAGACACCTAACTTTCCTCTATGTAATTCTTGTGCTATGCTTTATCATTGTTAGTACTAAAGACATCCTCATTAAAGGGGGGGAAAAAGCCCATCTCTGAGGGGGTGGTAAAGAGTGAGCAGAAAACTCTTGTTTTTTTATTAAAAATGTGCATATATTACTTCGAGAAAAAGTTAAATGCTTAGCCAGTTTTTTTAAAATGAAATCTTCCACAAGGAAACTGCACGGGTAATCTCTCAAGAATAAAGTCTTATTCTTTCTGATATGGGCTATTCCTCAAGTTCATCTGTACTGAAACACACACACACAGGAATTTAATGACAAAGCAGAAAATGTTAAGCGCCATAAAAAAGGTAAAAATAAATTTTAATTAATTTTATAAGTAATGCTTATCGAGTATGTACATATTATAGGCAGTGTGCTGAGTCCTTTATATTCAATTAACAGATGTGAAAAATAACCACCTCCAAGTGCAGAAAAGGGAAGGAACTTGGAGCTTGTTGGAGATGGGGATAATCAGAAAATTAACAGCTAATATTTGAGTGTTTATTAAATGGCAGAACTAACGTGCTTCAGTGTATTCTCTCTGATCTCATGAGGAAGAATTTTGCTCTCCATTTAATGGTTAAAGATCTACAAAAGTCACATAAATAATGAGAGGGGGAAGCAAGATTCCAACCCAAAGAGTATGACTTCCTGGGAGCCCAGGGGGAAAAATGTGATATAACCACTGAAACAAATAACAGAAAGACCACCTTCTGATGTGAATGAATGGAGTATGTGGCTTTGAACAAGGTGGGTCTGAAGGACAGTAAAAAACCCTGACACAGACACCTAGAAGGTTAACTGAAAGTATATGACTGATACTATGATCTGATCTCTCACCAAGACTTACAGATTCTATTCCATAAATGCCTTTGGAACCACTAATTTTCTCCATCCCCCATGGTATCAGCTGAATTCAGGACTATAAATTTCTTCCCCTGGATTACTCTAACAGCCTCTTGTTCTCCCAATCAAGCAGGCACCTCTGCCCTTCCCACCTTTCTCCCACCCTACAAATCCCCAATTTCCTCACAGTAAGTAGCCAGAATGGACGCTTTTCAAATGTAAACCTAACAATTATGCAAATCAGCATAAAACTAAATGGCTCCTCACAGCCCTCTGACTAAGGTCTAAACTCTACAGCATGGCTGTAACGCCCCACACCATTTCTTATCTCATCTCTAGATGTTCATCGTGTTCTCCACACTCCGCCCACACCACACTTCATTCAGTTCATAAAGCCTACCACACTCTCTCACACCCCCATGTTTCTGAACATGATTTGAACCCCAAATCAAATTATCTACACCCCACTCCAGTGGAGTGGGAGACCCCTCCATCATGCTCCTATGATACCCTCTTCTGTCACCTGGTTGTTTCCTCACTAGCTTATAATTTGTTGAAGGCAAGCAAACCTATGTCTAGTTTACTGCATCCTTAAAACCTAGTACAATGCACAGCTCTTCTAAAATAAATGAATGGATCAAGAAATCTAAGCAGAAAGTGGTATCAGAAGGCTTTAGAAGGGACAAAGTTGTCAAGAGTGAACATGAAAGAGAACCTGCCAAATGATCTAGAAGAAAAGATAAACCAGTGAGGGGGAAAGATGAGAAAGAGGTTAGTCAGATGCCGTGTGAGTTAAACAAAAAAGATTATGGACAATGAAGATCGACAATTTGGTGACAAATCCTAAATCCTTTTAGGAAAAGGCAAGGGACAAATATTCCCGTTGTATCACCATTTGTTAATTTTTAAAAGTATAGTTGATAAAGAAATGAAAAGTATTCTGTTAAGTAACCTGGAATATATGTAGGACCTAGTTCTTCCTGTAGTAAATATTTTTTAATTGCTCTGTAAGATAGTACTTTAAACCATGGAAGTATGTTTCTATTGTTTTAAAAGTACTTAAGTACTTTACTGATTCAAACTGAATCTGGGCAATTAAAAAATAACACTTACCATTGCCATATGGAAAAGCACGTGCAGAACGACTATCATAACCAGAGGAATGTCCACTGTCGAAGAAAAATATATTTTTATGTGTTGCAAGGAAGTTCTGAATTTTAATAATTTGGTGCAAATGCAAAACATAAGGCAGAATTACGGCTTTTATTTAACCACCATATAATGGTAGCTGTAATTCTGTAACTTTATTTTTTAATACTTTAAAACACAGGCTATTTAACCTCAAAACCTAACACCTACTTGTAAAGAAAATATAGCTTGTTAGTACTAACATGAGTAATCCAATCAATTAAGCCTGACTCACAGTAAGTAACAGAAACTTTGAGGTTAACAAAGTATTTCAGACTTTAGTTAAAATTTTGCCTTAAAAAACTGACTTTAATGATTAAAAATCAGAAATTCAGCCCTACTGATAGAATCAACAAATACTTTTTAACATTTTGATCGTGAAAACAAATATATGTTTAACAAGAACTTAAAATTAAATCCTATGGTCTCACAAGTCACACTTCACTGAGTTTTATCATTTCGTTTGAAAAACATATGCATGGTTTGATGTTATTGATGTAAAGTTCTCACAACTTTTCTTTTTATATAGTTTAAATCACTTTTTCAGAAATACAGTATTTTTTATAGAGTTTATTTGCCACTTAAGAGGAAATAATAATAGCTACCATTTATTAGTTATTTCTATCTGCAAAGAATGGTGCTGATGCTTTATATCCACTAGCTGTTTTAATCTTCACAACTCTATCAACCCCCCATTTGGTAAAAGAGGAATCTGAGTCTCAATGAATAGTTTTGAACCTTGCCTAAGAACACAAAGCTGGGAAATTCTGAAGCCAAATTTGAACCAGGTTAGTGTGATTCCAAAACCTGTGGGGTTAAACATGGCATTGCCATCCATGAGGTAAATGTTCTTTACCACAGCATTCCAAATAACATAAACCATAAACGCAGGGTATGAAAAATAAGGCTATTGCCACGCAGAAGGGATCCAATCTTCCTTTGTGGAAGCTGAGTTGCACTGGGTAGCGAGGAATAAGGCAGCTTTGCTCTGTGGTCCCTGAAAATAGTTATCCTTACTTAATCCTAAAACAGACATGCATTATTCATGATTACTAGTCATCTGTTTGTACATCCCACAAAACTTGACTACAGCCAAGTTTTTACAATCTAGGGGTTTCTTTAATAAGAGTATCGTAAATCAAAGCAAGATATTTCAAAATACTATCATTTAGTTTTCTTTGTCCTGTTTTGTTATTAGGCTATAGTTCCAACATCTTATATACAAGTAACTAATATAGATCTAGACTTATGAATTAAAAGGCAGGTACTATTGTTTATAAAATTAAACCTCTGAAAATATTACCAAGATACATATGATTCTTCTGTCAGAAGCCTATCAATGATAAAAAAGTTTACAGTATCCATACTGATTACCTTTCTATTGTTGGTATAAGAGATGGAGGTGGAGCGCCTGGTGGAGGAGGAAAACCTGAAACATTCAATCATAAGATAAAAAAAGTTAATAGAACATACACTTAATGCCAAGAGTTAAAGTTGCTGTGTGTCACTAAATTTCTCTGGGGATATAACGTGCTTCTCTATGTTATAATGGACAGAAAAAAAATGGAGCTTAAATTTATGAACAGATTTTTGGAGGAATATAACTTTAAGTGAACAGTCTGGTCTAATACACAGAGCACAAACTGGGAGTCAGGACACCCGGTCTTATTTTCAGCACCACACACAGCCCATTTTGTGAGTGTGAGAAAGTTAATCTCAATGCCTTACCTTTTCCATATATAAAACAGTAGTAGTGTTGCCACCAGATATATTTTAAGTATTTTAGAAGAAAAGCAAATAAAATAGCATTTACCTCTTTCAAAAAATATTTTGAGAGTTTAGATGTATAGAAATTTCCTTAAAATGTATAATTTATAAATAAAATCTTACCAGTAAATATATAAATGCTTAAGGCTGAGAACATCCATCATAAAATACGTTTTAAATAGCACAACCCTAAAGAACTAATTTATAAAGAAAGGCACATAATACAGTTTTTTAATTAGTTTAGAAAGGAAATAATTTGCACCTTTATATCATGAGGTCTGCATTCTGAATAATTCACAAAACTTAAATGAAATACCACAGAGTATGGCTACAAGGGACCTTAACAGTTAATCTACTCTGCACTTTCAAATTCAGATAGGCAATAAAATATCCCAACAAGACTTGAAGATTCTACAACTTATGATACCAATTCCTTATGACACCAATTCCTGCCAAGCTTTAATAACCCTGACTATTAGGAAGCACATTAAATTATATAATTTGAATCTCTCTCACTACAAATCATATGCTGATCTGCATGAGGACAAAAAGCAATCCATCGAAATACATGTTTGAAAACACTTCCACTAAGCTTCCTTTTCAGTATTCTAGGTAAAAATGAATCCCAGTTCTCCTAATCCTACTCAAAAGTCCATTTAAATCCATTTTTAGCCCTGATTCAAGCTGTTTCAAATTCACCATGCTCATCTTCACTGTGTCCAGTATTAGGTTCTCCTCTATTAAACATCCTAGCAGTGTAAAATTTAGCAATTACTACATTAGTCCTAGAGTCACAATCCTACTTTATATAGCCTTAAAATCACACTTCTTTTTAACCTATAAAGACACACCAATGATTCCTTTATGACTTTTCTTAATAAGTCTTTTTCAGACATATTCATACATAATCAGTGACTCTCTATCTCACATCTAAATATGTATACTATCCCATCCCATGCTATCTAAACTCCACTATTTTCTGTTTATCAAGGTCATTTTGAATTTAGACCCACCCTTCCAAGCATTGTCACCTCTCATTCTCTTTATACTTGACTTTTAAAACTGAACTCAGTAAACACACTTGCTATCATATTTGTATCACACTACCAAAAAATAAAAAAAGAACTGAAAAAAAATGTAAAAAACACTGGGCCACATATAAACTCCTACTGATCATATCTTTACAACAATGAACAATTTAATCACTGCTCTATGAACAACCATCTGCCCAGCTGTCAACCTATCTGTATGGTTCAGAACATACTTTCTCACAACATTGAGTTATGCCAGCAGGGTAAAAAAAAAAAAAAATCAGAAACCATGATAAAGTCAAGATAAATGATCTTTCTCTTCTCTTGCAGTCACTTCATCATATATAAAAAATTCATTGGTCTGAAAAAACAATTTTTAATAAAAATTTATTTTTAATCCTATACTGTTTTCTTTAATAAATTGATATGGTAAGAATTTTCTCAGAATCTCTATTTCTACAGAAATGGGTAAGACAAGTATAAGAAAACTAAATATCTTAATCAAAACTCGAATGAAGCAAAGGCAGAGCTGAAAATAGGACCTTGAAATCCCAATAGCCTATTCCACATTCTAACCACATCAACACTGTCCCTCCTGTAACTGTAAGCTTGAAATTTCATGTTTATTAACAATGATGGAGAAAACATGAAAAAAGTTTTACCTGGAGGTGGTACAGTTATTGGAATACCTAAAAAACAAGTGATGAAATTTAATATAGTAATTGGATTTCATAACCTGTTATGTATTTATGCCATCACCAAAGAAAACCTTGAAATAAAACCCCTCGCCTCATTGTCCTGGCTTATTCAGTCAAAAGCAGCATTCTGTTTTCTTGCGGAGGACCAACAATTCAAATGTAACGTCAGACTTCCTGATGAAATCCCAGTCTAACAACTTCATAACAAGGTTTCCCCCACTAGTTGTAATCACAAACGAAGTGAGACATCAGTTAAAAAAGCACACCTGTGCATACACAAATATCAAACTCCATGAAATTAACACTAAGTTTGATAATCAACATCTGATCTTGTTATTTTAACAGTTTAATAGGGAAAGTGATCAATGGGTTCTTAAATACTGCAGGTAGTGCAAGGTAACTTGGAAGATGATGGATATTCACTTTAGTAAAGCTACGAGGGAGGTTCAAGTGTTAGTGTGAATTGTTTTACTGTTGTTGACAGGAGTGTGGAAAGGTTATTACTTCCCTTGACTTGTGGGAGCAGAGATAGGGGGTATAGCCAATTCATATATATAAACCCCTAGGGCACACTAAGTCTACTTCTATAGAAGTCAGTAAATACTAATTTGAGTGACTCTCACTCATTAGCACACATTATAAACTTTAAGAAATAAGCTATGTATAAACATTCTCGATTTACATTGGTCGAATGTGCCCATAAATCCTAATTTAAAATTTATGTGTCATGCAAATTACAACAGTTTCTTGTTTGAAGAAAAATGACATTTCTAAGTAGGAAAATTAAAAAAATAAAAAACTTTTTCAAGGACAATTTTATACCATAACTTCAACAAAGTCAGAATGGTTTACTAATAAATCCAATCTTAAAAACTGCATCAAAACTATTCCCAAAGAGGAAAAAGTAATCTAATTCATTAACTAAATGCATAGGAAAAAATAGTGAAAAAAACTGCTTTCAAGTGTTTGCTTGTCAATGAAACATCTGTCAATAATTTATTTTAACTTTTTCTGTGCATGTTTTACCAAAATAAGAGGTTTATACAGAAAGATCTTAAAGCAGCAAGTGGCCTTAAAATGGAGAATGAAGCACCTTATTTAACCACCCATGCAATAAAAGGATATGCTAAACTTACAAAACCAAGAAGATTGAAAAAGATATATAAGGCAGCCATCATGTTTCAAAAATCATTAGGCATCCACAAGTCTACTAAAATGAGCTACACTTCATGGTAATTCTCATCCATCCTGAGGTACCTTGCTGCTTCCTATATTACTAAGCTAAAAGAATCCAGCAAACAATACAAACTAGCAGAGTCCCAGACACCAAACTAAATGGGAAATTAAGGAAGGTAGAGCATATTAAATGTTCTTAATGTCTACTATTACTTGATTTTCTTTAGAACAGTACAGATTTTTTTAGAGCACTACTGGACTTCACTATGTGACCTAGTTTTCACATTTAAATACATGACTATTTAAATGAATGACTATTGTCCTAGGTGTGTAAGATAAAAAACCATACCAAATTCAGCAACCCACTCTGTAATCCTAATAACTTTACCTAAGTAAATACACGAGCAACATGCATCACTTCAGCTAACTACAATGTGAATTCATGTGAAGTAAGAAAATACTAGTCAGCCCTCTCAAAATTTAGTCCTCAAAAACATTTATCAAACTTTCACAAAACATAAAAATAAAAGAATATAACCAAACTATTAAGTATGCTACGAAGGTAGTTAAAATTACAAACATTTTGCTTTACATTTTAATCTTACTACAGTAGTATCATAGGACAGATTTTTAAAAAATCAACTGAAAAGAATTAAGAACACAAAAATTATGCAACATAGATAGACAGATATAGATGTCTTTCCAAACAGTATCTACACATCAGAAAGCTGGCATGAGAACTTATAAAGGGTCCTTCTTGTGAGACCTATATTTCATCTAAGATAATTCAATGCAAATCTTTATTGGTTAGGTGTTCACTGAAACAGAACTTAAAAGTTGATGAAACACTATACAACCCATTCTTTGACAATTAGCAGATGTATTTTCAAAACGCTACTAAGAAAATTTAATATGTGATATAATGTTAAACCAACACAATTTTCATCTAAAATAATCACCGTTCGGTATTTGACTTTTGTTAACAAAAGAAACAATGTAATGAAAAAGAAAATGCATCTCAAAATTACCGGTCCTGTCTCCCTCAACAATCCCACCTTTCCTGGCCAACATACATGCTGCCCAGCCAACAGGCTTGAAATACACAAAGCACGCACTGTGTTTCTTTTTTGTATCCTTTATCTGTAAAATGAGTAGGGAAAAAATGTTTGTTTTCCTGGAAAGTTTTGTATACAATAGTAAAAGCAAGATTTCTATTACAGGCCAAAAGTTTTTGGAAAAGTAATATTCAAGTTCTAAAGGGAATGATGAATAGATTAGTGGTTTTGAAACTTCAGGGGCCATCAGAATCACCTCAAGAATTTGTTAAAACACAGACTGCTGGGCCCCTCCCCTAGAATTTCTGATTCAGTAGGTCTGGAGTGAGGCAGAGAATCTGCATCCCAAACAAGGAGATGATGATGTCACTGACCAGAGACCATACTTTGCGAATCACTGGATTACATTCAAACTTCTCTACTAATTGCACTGCTGAGCACCTCAATATTCAAAACATATAAACTAAATTCCATTTCAAATTTCTATGAAACAAACAAAGCATGTGACATTCTGAAGTAAAACAATACAGCTGTATGACAGCCTATACTATCTGCCATCTTCAAAAGAAAGAGAATAGGATTTAACTAATTCCAGTATGTAATAAGTACTTGTAAATGTAAAGAAGCATACGGGTGGGGGGGACCTAAAATCCTATTTAGGGACTGAAGGAATTGATGCAAAGAAACAGAAAGGCAGCAGACCAGCAAAACATATCAAGAGCAACTCATCTAAATTTCAAAAATTCTCACAAAGTTAATAGAGGCTCTGTACTCAAAAGATAAATGAATCAAAATTATCTATGAACTCATTCTCAATGTATCCCATCATTATTTTATATAGCTATGGCAAAAAAGAGTGATGTGATAGGCAATCTCTGACATGGCTTCCAGAGATCCCTGCCTCCTGGTATTCATGTCTTTTTATACCTCTGGTATTTATATCCTCCCCTTGAGTGTGGGCTAGATGTAATGACTTATTTCTAACAAGCGAAATACAGCAAAAATGATGGGATGTCACTTCCGTGACTAGGTTACAAAAGAGAGTGACTTCTATTTTGCTGGTTTCCTCTACTGTGTTCTCAGCATTCACGCTTTGATGAAGCAAGCTACCGTGTTGGAAAGGAAGTGAATCTTTTCAACAAAGAGGTCAGTGAACTTGAACAGAAATCTTTTCTTAGTCAAGCCTTTGAGATGACCATCTCAAAGCCTGTGAGAGAACTTGAAGCAGAGGACCAGCTAAGCTGGCGCCACATTCCTAACCCACAAACACTGTTCAATAATAAATGTATGTTGTTTTAAGCCACTATGTTCTACAGTAATTTGTTATGGAGCAAGAGCTAACTAATACATATAGTTACTACCTATCATTTCTCTATTCAGTTCAAATGAAAGAAAAAAGCACAGCAGAAGAACTATGTGAACTATGCTTCCTATTTCTCACTTGGAAATTACAAATTTCATCAACACTAAGTATGTTACAAATAGATAGGCTAATCACTTTCCTTATGTCTCACCAATTTCTACTTTCAAGTCATCAAGCTCGTAAGTAAATTCTGCACAAAAAAACTGAGTACAAAAAGTTTTATAAAAATCTTTAAATCTTACCTTCCACCACATGCTTTTCTAGGTATCAATATTTTAAATACTGTATATACACATACATCATCTACCACGTACCCTTTAAAAAAAAACAGGATGTAGACTACTATAAAATTATTTCTTAATAAAGTAAAATAATCACAAAGGTGCAAAAAGGAATGGAAGCAATTTTAAAGAAAAAATATGTTAAAAGGTGCTATGGTCACTAAACTTAAAGCAACAAAAATAGTTATCAGCATACTCCACACCTAAAAAGTAAAAAAGATAATTTTACATTAACTATAAAATGGGTGAACTATTTTATCTTTATTAAGATCTCTTAATCCTCCCATTATAAAGTAATCTAAAAGCCTATGGAAAACAAAAATTCTATGTTAGACAAATAAAAACGTCTCTGATAGAAATAGCAATATTTTTACAAATAACTTGTAAAGGAATTAATCTCTACAAGCTCACATCTAATGGCAAAGTGACTGGAAGAGTAGCACAAACAAAAGGCAAATATTAAACCATAATTAAATTCTACAAAATACAGCATCTATGGTGTATTAAAAATATAACTATTATAAAGGGAGCGTCCATGGGGAAAAAAGACATTTAAAAAAATCAACATCCTGAAGGAGCTTTTAATTTCTATTAAAACTTAAATTTAAATTAACTTTAATTGTGCCAAAAAATACTGTTTGTTACAGATAATTAGCATTATACCCTACTCTGAGCTTACTGAAAACACTGACAGACTTGGTTTTTAAAAAAAAATACAGAAAAACACAACAAAATAGAAAACTACTGAGTACTGTTCTCAAAAACTTCAAGAAATTATTTTTCAAAAGGTACTTCTAGAAACTACATTTTTAAAATGCTTACATTTTTGGCAAACAGCATCAGTTAATATGCAGATTTGCTGTGTAAGACCAAAAATCTTCATGGAACTATAAAATCAGCTTAATAAATGTTATATTCACAAAATAGCTTCTCAAATAAAGGGACAAAATTGTACTTCCTCAAGGATGCAGAAAATATTCATCGAATACAGGCCAAGCTTCTGCCAAAGCAGCAGTTCTCAAAGTGTTATCTGGAGCTTCCTGGGCGTCCCAAAGGCCCTTCTAGGAATCTGCAAGGTCAAAACTCCTTTCGTAAACACTAGGATGTTATTTGCCATTTTCATGCTCATTCTCTTACAAGTGTACAATGAAGTTTTCCAGAGGCTACATGACATGTGAAATCACAACAGATTTAATGTGGAAGCAAATAGGAGACTCCAGTTTTTTTCTATTAAGCCACATAGTAAAGAGATTTGCAAAAGTGTAAAACAAGGCCACTGTTTGCACTAAATGTTTTTTGTCATTCTGGAAAAATAATTTTTCATAAAAATGTTATCTTAATATGTAATGGGATTATTATGTATACTCTCAAAATAATATTTTAAATATAATATTTTAATTTCTCAGGTTTAATTTCTAATAAAAAATAGGTATAACACACATAAATAAAAGCTCTCTGGGGTCTATAGTAATTTTTAAGAGTATAAAAGGGTCTGTAACCAAAAAGTTTGATAGCCGCTGTGCTAGAAACCATACTGCTAACAGGAAAATAATCTAATTTTAGATTATCTAATAATCTAGTTTTCTGGTTCACTAGAAAATGAAAATAATAGATTTTCTGAAAATTAAGGAAGATCTTGAATAACCAGTGTTTGTTTTCAAGCTACTGTTAGTATGGTGGCAAGGAACCATATTAAATACTTTTTCATTTAAAAAAGCTAATCCAGAACTCACAACATTCATTTAGGACCTTACATGTTTGTTGTACTCTCCAAAACAAAACCTCCTCTAGTCTCCGTACAAATCCATTGTGGCCAGAAATACGACTGTGGCCTGTCACTTTCATGTATGTTCTAGATGTATGTGTATTTGAGGGGGAGAGGAAGCAACACACCTCTTCTTTTCTGTTAACTATCTGACAGTAAAAGTTCCTTGAATGAAGCTGTCTCTATCAATTCATCGTTGCTAAGGAGTAACTGTCCACTCATGCAAGAAGCCACATCTGTAATCTTCCAAGAGCTGACCATAAATTTAATCCTCCACACCAGGGCGTTTCTGAGAGTGAATAGTAATAATTAAGCTGGGACAAAAGGTATAATAGGACTATTCCAAGCAAATCTGGATAACACCCCAAATTAAGGGCATTATACATCATTACTATATTTGTTCCATCATATACAGAACTACAGTCTTAAAAACTTAAGCATTTGAAAGCTAATGTTAACAAATGCAACATTAAAATGTTCAAATTAATTCTCCAAAGATTTTTTTTCATTTTTCCTTTTATTATTTCTCAAGGAAGCAAAAAGAAAACCCAAGGTTTCTCAAAGACAAATGGAGTACTTTTTAAGGCAGTACTTACAAAAAGACTCCTGAACCACAGCCTTCTTTCATTAGTTGCTTATGCTTCTTAAGGTGATCTAAATTACAGTAAACTCTACAGAATATACTGTAAGCATGTGACTCTGTGGTAAATGGT
Organism: Eschrichtius robustus; assembly: GCF_028021215.1. NCBI lineage: Eukaryota > Metazoa > Chordata > Mammalia > Artiodactyla > Eschrichtiidae > Eschrichtius > Eschrichtius robustus. The sequence goes on from NC_090827.1 coordinate 78,841,655, forward strand.
AACTGAAAATGTGGCTATAATCAAGGCCTACATTCATCTGGTATATGTATATATATCTATGCAGCCATACTGTAGTTTAAAGCCAGTGCTCGTTCTGATTAATAAGTGCCTGTACCAACTGTCAATGTGAAAATCCCTTTGGTGTTATGGATACATAAATATCCTGTTAACTCAATTAGCTAACATATTAAGGGAATGTCAAGTATACACAAGACCTCTGTGATTAGCACTGCGGGGAAACATAAATGGAAATACACAGCCTATGCTCTCTCCAACAGCTCACAATCTAGTAAAATAAGGAGTAATCCAGATAGTCTCAATTTACAAATATTCGGTTTTAATATGAATTGGTATCCTTCCCTCACTACCACCCCCAGCAAATATACCACAGATAGGTACTGCTTAACCAGCATTAGAATTCATCTGAATTTGTATTCCTTAAGTGCTGACAGGATGACATGGAAATGTTCTCTAAGGATAAGCATCAAAGGAAATCTGGACAGGTGTTTAAAATATGGAAAGCATGTAGCTGAAAATTAATATTAAATAGACAGCTTAAGCAATAATCACTGGTACTCTACAGTATAATGCCATAGATAATCTAAACATAATTAAAAGATTTGTCATCCTTATAAACAGAGGTTATATGGCAAAGAAATGGAATGATTTTGCCATTTTGAAAAAGAACGCACATCCAGATAATGCCATTGCCTATCAATATCCTACAGGGCTTCTAAATATTCTTACACCAGGGAAGTATTTATTTTTTTATCATTAGTTCATACCACCTCTCTCTCACTTACTTTAATAAATAGCAAGTGTTGAAATATATGTTAGCCATCTGGGAAAATACTATATTAGCTAGTAAATAAGAAAATTCTTTTAAATCACCTTTAGTAGCTAGTAAAGCTTAAATAAGATTACAAAGCAATGTAAAGACTATTAACACATACATTGATCACCTTTTTAGTCTCATTAAATCAAATACATTCAAAATTAACTATTTCTACATTTTATCTTTTTCATAGGACAAAGGACTCATTTATGGATCACTAAATCCTCATTATTTTCTCTTTTCATTTAGTTAATTCTCACCACATTAAAGATTCAAGAGTCACAGATCCAGGCACAACTTCTGAATGGGTTCGGATTCAGAACAAGCAATTTATTGTTGGAACAAGAAATTCACTGAACTTTAGAAATAATGTTATCTGGAGTAACCTCTCCAGTCTTCTCTTTCCTCTATTTCTGAGACAACAGGTTCCCTAAAGCTGTAGTCAGGTTTCATAATTATCCTTTTTGAAAGCAGAAGTAATCTCAGAAGAAAATCAAAGGCGTTGTGCTTGTGGGGCTAATGTAGGTGAATTTCCGAGGTCAAGGATGAGTATTACAGGGAAGATTAGTCACACTCTTTAAGTGCTTCTGTACTCTAATTACAATCACCACCGCTTAAAACAAAGACAACTCTCTTGCAAATGCAAAGTGAGTGGACAAGCCTCTCTAGTATAAACTGATTTTATTAATAGAAAGCAAATTTTAACATATGTAGCGCATGTAGTTCTGGTAAGGACCAGGGGCTAATTTTTAACATTTACTACTGGCGTTCTCCCTAGGAAGAAAGTAATTATTATCTCAATCAATCCTGTTAGTTTCATTAAAAATTGATTAAGGGATATAAATATTGAAAGCCTGTTGTGAATAAAATAACAAAGGTCTTCAGACAAAAGGATGAAAGTATAAAATTTGGTAATTATTTGTGAATTTTTTTCTACTGTCACTGATTTAGTTTTTAATAAATAACCAAAAGTGACTAAGAATATGATAAAAATTGACATTAATTTTCTCTCTTGTTTAATAGAAGTAAATATCAGATACCTGGCACCCAGAAAGAGTCTCCTAAAAGGAAACCAGTATACAAAGAAAGATGACCAGACAGACTGAGATTTTCATTTCAATCCCTTCACAGGATATAATTTTTTTGACCTATGCCATTCTGAAAGTATTTTTAAATTTTTTTTCAAAACAAGTTAATACGATTCAATGTGAATTTATACATACACAAGTAGCAACTTTAATTTGGGGATCACTATCATATTTTTGGATAACAATTTTAGTGTCTGTCCATTCTTCCCTATTTTAGTACATTGCTTCTTTGCTTTACTGAAATAGTAAGACACGTATACATCTGTTTCAGTGTGAACCTACTGAAGATTTTACATAATCAATTTCATATTCTATTACTTTTAATGTAGTGCAATCAATGAAGATGCTATTTTCAAATACATACTTTGTTAAACTCAAAATTTTAAATACACTCATAGATTATTTTTCTTTCAAAATCAAATGTCTTATTTACTATTTACCTGGTGGTGGAATCAGAGGTGGAGCAGTGCTGACAGTTGGAGGAGGTGGAAGAAATGGAGGAGGTGGAAGGTGAGTGGGAGGAGCTCCTGGAGGGAAAAATGGCGGTGGTTTGCTAAAATTGTTGTCTACTTCAGTAGCAGATCTTTCAGAAAGGACCTAAAATTAGAGCATAGTTAATTAAAAAGACGAATAAATGTTCTTATCTAAGATTAAACTCAGTAAGTGAATCTCATTTAATCTAAGAAATAAGTTTTATTCACTTCCACATATTCTGGGGGAGCAGGAGTAATTTTTCTGTGTGTGTGATATGTGTGTATATTATACAGATATTATACAGATGTGAGTATTCACTCTCAAACACACTTTTTTAAATGTTCATATTCAAAGCCTAGACAAAACTGAATCATTACAAATAAAAGTCTTAAGGAATAATTGTTTTAAAAATATTCTAAACAAGAGACAATTAAGTACTTCATAAATAAAATGTAATGAGTATTATCTTTGTTACCCAACCAAAGTTAAAGTATTCAAATTAAGGCGATATAATCATTAGTCATAGATACTAGCATTAAGAAATTAACACAGCAATAGAACCCGATATTCACTGTACCAAGGCCTGTCATTATCAGGTTGCAAAGTAAGAGACTGTAAGGCATGCATCAATAGGGTGCAACTAACAGGCAGCCAGATACATAAAAAACTTCTTCATGTGAGCCTTGTACCTTTAAGAACAAGGGTTTATACTTAAAAAGTAAAAGTATTTACAAAATACTGATCTATGTGAACAGGTAAGGGACAGAAACCAAACCTACAGGAGAGTGGCACCTAGAAGTCTGAATTTTTGACAAGCTCCCCAAGGGATTCTGATGTGCAAACATGTTTGAGAAAACTAGAAAAAACAGGCAACATGATGTTATATATTTAATTTATATTTTCCAAATCCTTGCTGCCTAAAGCATATCATTTAAACATATAATCTCCTTTCATTAACTTTTCCTACATTTAAGTACAGTAATTTTTGTAAGGCTTATGCTGATAAGCTAGTTTTTAAAGTAGAAAGCAGTATTATTTTAAGAAAGCATGGCATTTTAATGGTGGGGGTAAAAAAGAGGATTATCTTCCATTTTAGAAATAATTTACCTTTAAAGGTGTTAAAAAGAACATTTACATAATTTATTAAAGGTAATAAAGAATCAAAACACTGGACATCTTTTAAAGTACTCAGAGAAAGAAAATAAATAATGAAAAAAAGTGTGGTCAAGCTAATAGCTGAAAGTCTCAATTACTCAAAGTTCAAACTTGAATTATACAAGCTACTAATAACTCATCTTCTTTCATTCTTTCACTTGAAAAACAAGAGATGTACTTCACCCAGAAATGTCACATTAAATAAATTATGGTATAGTCATACAATAAATCTATCATGAGGAGGTGTTAAATATTTTTAAGAATATGGGAAAATGCAAATGATAATTTTATATGGAAAAAAAAAAAGGATACACAAAAATATAACCATAGTAGCATCTATCCCAATCTTGCTTAGTGACGAGGAAGAGATGTACCAAAATGTTAAGAGTGGTTATCTTTAAGAATTTTTGTGTGTGTGTGATTTTTTTTTTTTAATTTATTTATTTATGGCTGTGTTGGGTCTTTGTTTCTGTGCGAGGGCTTTCTCTAGTTGTGGCAAGCGGGGGCCACTCTTCATCGCGGTGCACGGGCCTCTCACTATCGCGGCCTCTCTTGTCGCGGAGCACAGGCTCCAGACGCACAGGCTCAGTAATTATGGCTCACGGGCCCAGTTGCTCCGTGGCATGTGGGATCTTCCCAGACCAGGGCTCGAACCCGTGTCCCCTGCATTGGCAGGCAGACTCTCAACCACTGCGCCACCAGGGAAGCCCAAGAGTGGTTATCTTTAGATGGCAGAACTATCGACTGTTTTATTTTCTTCTTTAAACTTTTCCCATATTTTCCTTTTTTAGTCCAATGAGCCTATATATCACATTTATAGCAAGGAAAAAAAAATATCTTACTGAAAAAGATCCAAAGGTTATAAATTTTAAATGGAACAGCTTTTGTTCCATTTAAATAACATGGTGATTGATTCCACATTTTAAATCCCCTTTGTAGCACCTAAATCACCTTACACATAGCATAGTGCTATGAATGAATAAATTAAATTAGAACACAGATATAATCCTTCATTTAAAAAAAAAAAAAAACTTTTAAAATACTAAACCTGTATGTTGCTGTTTTCATTTGCCCGTCGCCTTCCTTCTACTCGGCTGATAGTTATAGTCTGACCAATAACATCAATTGCCCCAGGTAATCTCCTGTAACATAAAAATTAAATCATTTCAGTTTCACCTAATTAGATGTTTGGACAATAACACAAATATTAGGTGAGAAATAAAGCCTAAAACCCTTTGCAATGTAATTTAAAATAAAATCAGATCACAACACACATTGAAAAAACATCACTTAGGTCTCACTACTTTGCATAGTCATAAAAACTAAGTTTTATTAATAAGCTAAGACCAACACACCCAACAATGATCATAATGCTAAATTTTAAGTATTTTTGTAGGTTTTCTTCAAAGTTTACTATTTTTTAATAGTCTCCAAGTGAATTTATCTTTGTGGAACTGAATCAGTAGCAAATGCTAAACAAATGGAAATAAAAATTTTTGGCCACTATAATTGTAACACATATCATAGTTCTATTACAGAAATCTTAAAAATTCCTCAAAAGGGCTTGAAAAGAAATGATGCTCATTTTGATACATAAAGGTTATCTTCCTTAGTGATTTATTCTGAGAATTAGAAAAAATAAATAGGGAACCACTTTTTCATTCTTGATAACTTGCCTTTAGATAGAAAAATTCAAATATTTAAATGCCAGCCCCACCTCCAATTGTATTTACAACCATTAAAGTTTGTGAGTAGATGGAAAAACAGTCTATCACAAAATAATGCTGCAAATTTAATAGGAAAATCTAACAATAAAAGAAAATAAAATAACATTAAAAGCCATTTTTACGTGTAGCTAAGAACCTTATAAAAATATATATGCTTAACAAGATACAGAAGTCACTTGTAGGAATTGGCAATGAAAAGTGGATGCAAATTAGATGAATTTCTCTTCACCTATCTTTCAGTTCTGAACAATTCTGTTTTTAAAATTTTATAGAAGTAAAACAATCAAAGTACAATAGATCCTTCAGGTCACCACAGTTATTAGGTTCCTAAAATGACTAATAACAGCAGCTACCAATTATTGAATGACTACATTCTATACCTAAACCTCACAATAACCCTTAACTTAAAAAATTAATATATACTTGTTAGAGATGATAAAGCTAGAGCCAGAGTGATGTCACTGACCTCAGTAATAATTACATGGCAAAACTAACTTTCACACCTGAGTCTTCCTGATTCCAAAGCCTCAGACCCCTTCCCTTGAGCCATGCTGCCTTCTAGCAAGATAAGCAGCCTTTGAAAAACTTAAGACTTTTGGAAATCAAAAACTAGTGAAACTATGTTTCAAGTAAACCTTGAAAAGCCCCATAAATAATTTTATGCTCACAAAAACAAGAAGAGAGCCCTATAAAAAGTCTATAATGGCATCTGAAATGTCTTCAACTACATAGTTAATTCCTGCTTACCATCCTGCCACTTAAGATTTCTGTTAATACATTTAAAAAATGTTCAAGCCTTTCTGATTTTATGCCTAGGTCATTGACCCCCTAGGTTCCCTCATGATCTCAAAGATCAAAAGTGATTTTACTTAACTTGTACACTTCAGTGCAGCTGGGAAACTATCCTAACAGTCACACATTATAAAAATTGAAATACTTCTGACAAAACAAATATTGCTCTAATTTTTTCCTAAAACTTACAATACTTACAAAGCTATGACCACTATAATTTCATATCAAAGCACATGCCATCAGCTCTCCCATATATAAATACATCTCAGATCCAACAGCCCAAAAGATAAAGGTGTATATTCTGAAACCAGGATTGCCCTCACCATTTATTACTACCTAAACTTCATTGTAAAAAAAATCCTTATTTCTACCCTACTATTTTCTTTTCCATTCTCTTCTATTCTCAATCGCTGGATTCTCCCCTCTCCATCTTCTTAAATTTATTCCCATCAAGAACAAATTCTCACAAATTTGTTTGGATTTGCAACTTGGATTATAAGTTCTCTGAATTGTTAAAAGTAGCAAAAGGGGAAAGATTCTATAACTTTTGACCATGGATTTCTAAGGACTTCTGCTTCCAAAAATTCTGGGACACATGGGAGTACTCATTTATTAAAGTTTATCTTCAATATGTTCAGAGATGTCTGGTTACCTTTTTCAGCTTTAAATGGATTGCTCTATCACTAAAGATTCAAAATGGTAAATACTATGTTTCTAAAACATACAGGACTTCCCTGGTGGTGCAGTGGTTAAGAATCTGCCTGCCAATGCGGGGGACACGGGTTGGAGCCCTGGCCCAGAAGGATCCCACATGCCACGGAGCAACTGGGCCCGTGTGCCACAACTGCTGAGCCTGAGGTCTGGAGCCCACAAGCCACAACTGCTGAGCCCACGTGCCACAACTGCTGAGGCCTGCATGCCTGGAGCCCGTGCTTCGCAACGAGAGGCCACGACAATGAGAGGCCCACGCACTGCAGCGAGGAGTAGCACCCCGCTCACCGCCAACTGGAGAAAGCCTGCACATAGCAACGAAGACCCAACACAGCCATAAATAAATAAATATTTTTTTAAATAAATAAATAAAATAAAATAAAAACATACAAATGAGAAATTCTCCTTAATAAAAGTATATCACTAGAGGGAGTCTAGAAAATTGCAATTCCTTGTATGTCCATAATAGTAACAGCTCCTTGCCCAAGCATTTTTACCACACAAATTGATTTACCTTAATCAGAAATTTTGCTAGAAATATTTTACAACAGACACATATGTACCAAAGTAACAAAAATCACTTAATATCTAACACAGGTGAATAATTAAACATCAATTCTGATGTCACATTACGGAAAACAATATTGAACCACATTATTATTAAAGTTTCTGATGTACCACTTTCTATTTCAATGAATAAAAAAATTTAGTAGAGCTTCACCATGAGGATCTACTGTAACTTGGATTTCTACATAGCACAGGTTTAACTGGGTTTACAAATTTGTTCAATAAGGCAGACAGCTAATGCAGTTATCAAGATTCTCTTCTCTATATTGGACTCAATCATATAGTAAAAAGCTGAAAGAGAGAGCAACTAACCACAGTGGACAGCTACAGTTTCATTAATCTACAGTTTAATACAGGCAGTGAATATTCACAAGAACCTCTACCTGTCCTCCTAGCACAGATGAATATGAAAATATCTCTGAAATTTTAGTGGAATTAAATTAAAATGACATATTTTGATGATTCTGATGTTCCAGAAAGGGTATGAGAGCTACTTACATAGGTACAATAGAAATCCTAAGAGTAACAAAATCAGAACCAAGGGAAAACAGACAAAAGGTTAGTTATTAATCTTTGACCACAAATTTATCTCTGAGCTTATTTTTTACCAGCCAAAATAAAGGACAGTCTTCATAACAAAAGTCTTTAATGTGCATTAAGAGAAAAACAAAGCACCAGCTCTGAAGATTACTGTTCTTGGTAATAACAATTGCTAGTATTTACTGAACACCTACTATGGTGCTAGGAAAGCACTGTTTTAAGCACTTTATATAGATTTACTCCTCATAATAATCCTATGAGGTAGCAACTATTATTATTCCCATTTTAAAGACGAAAGTAAAAAGAAAAAAGTTTCTCCTCTGAGTCCATCTTAAGTCAAAGTATGATAGAGTACAGTAGTTTTTAAACTTTTTAAACCACAAAACAGTTATTTAGGAAATACATTTTGCACAGCAATCCAGTATATACATTATATTAAAAAAAACAAATATTTCATAAAACAGTACTTACTTACACTTACTATAAAGGAAAAAGAATAACATTAATATCAAATATGATTTTATTAATATTTACAAATAACACAGGAAAAAAAACAAAATAAAACCAAGAAATATTTGGTGGCTGAGACCAGCAAATTGATTTCACACCCCACTAATGGATTAGGGGTTCTCAACTTTGCCTGCACATCAGAATCATCTAGAGAGTGAGTGTTTAAGATCCCCAATGCCCAGAGTGCACACCAAATAGTTAAATCTGAGTCTCTCAGGCCTAAGCATCAATATTTTTTGTAGCTCGCCATGTAACTCCAATACAGAGCTAAAGTCGAGGACTACAACTAATGGCATGCCCAAAGAAGAGACTTATATTTTGTCCTCTTCTAGAAAGAACTAAAAGCAGTTAATAAAAATTAATGTTTTTATTACTCAATAAATTTAAAGTCATATCTAAAAAGGTTTAGCAATTATGGTAAGGATTTCATTACATACATACTTTCACATTGATCTTTTGAGTTCTGTGGACTGACAGTACTGCTTCTATACTTACATTCCATTTTTCAAGTGGAGACTTCTTAATAAAAAAGAATTCTGTCTAGAAAAGTGATACATGTCCAAAAAAAAAAAAATCACAGAATTTAAAAACTGTCTTCAGGACATTAATTTCCTATCACACCATATTTAAAGAGACTGGTAAAGCCTATGATGGGAGCAGAGATCCAAAGGGAACTAACACTTTAGTGGGTGCCCTGCAAGAGCATTTTCACAGGCTTAAAAATTATTTCATCCGTAAGTACATTGAAAGTAAGGTGTAAGTCCAATCAGTTTCATTTTCACAGATGTGGAAAGAGGCTCTTTTGTGAAGTACCGCGCCAACGTCAATATTCAGGCTTGGGTATGACCAACTCCAAACCCCCTCCCACCCACAGAATGTTTTCCATGCTAATTTTCTGGGTCCTGAATTTTTAAAATGTCACGTTACTTGTTAAGCTATATTAAAAACAAACAAAAAACCTTGAATACTTAAAGGTGAAATATGCCAAAATTTGACTCACTGCAGGACATAAATTGTGTTTATTAGGGCAGCCAAGTTTACTTACTTTTGTGCAGAGCTTGGAATAAAGCTTTACCAGCCATATTTATGCTTAGTTGCATTTTTTAAATGTATCACTGATAGGAAAAGATATGTTTCTACAGGTAATTAAAAAAAAAAAAAAGGCCTTCATATGTCCAATCACATAAAATCTTACAAGCTACACGTATAACAACATGCATTCAGAGTGCTCAAATGCTATGAAGTACAGGTACGTTTTTTCAGTAAACGACTTCATCAAGACATAATAGTAAGCAGCAAGAACAAATGAGGGAGTCAATCTTAGATTCAATGTTCATTTAACATCCACTTTTAAGTTTTGTTTGTCTATTATAAAACACGCAAGCAGGATTAAATATTTTAGTGATTCTACATTGTAAAGCAATTTTTACTATTCCTCCTTCAAGAGTCTGGGTTAGTTTAAAAGTATTCTGATATTGGAAAACAAGCTTAATAAAACAACCTAGAATTTGCAACTAATTACCTAAAAGGAGCATAGTTTAAGACTGTAAAATGGAAACAAAATACAGAAATAAATTGGACATTGGCATAAGGTTATAGCAATCATCCATATTGCCTATTCCAATTTTCTGTGTTCATTAAAACTACTTCATTCTTCTCACTAATTCGCTTTACAAGAGTTACAAATCTGTACAAAACAAACTTGCACCAATAAAATGTTATTGTTATATACTATAGTTAGCTTACAGATTTAAAAAACACTATAATATATAAATTAAGAGTAACAGGGTGAGAAAAGTCTGGGTCTCCAAATACAGTAATTTATGAAAAGGATCTCAACCATCATTTAATCGTTCTTTACAAAGAGACTTAAGGAATGCTTTAAAAAAACTCCCCATTTCTCAGTTACATTAATTACAAGAGCTGGAATCTCATTTTTTATCTTATGCTATAAGAAAGTGTATGTAGCTTTCATCTACAGTTGTTTTTTCTTTTTAATTTTCAAAAGCACAAAATACACACTGAAAATACAGTGTCAAATTTCCTACTACCTATATACTCCCTGAGACTAATCACAAAATCAGAATAGGGAGTTTTCTGAGTTACCAAACCATCTTTTGGGGTACGGGGGGGTGGGGGGCGGGTAGCGAGGGGGAAGTTACATAGTCTAAGCACTGAAATGTATCACTTTCAGATTTAAAAACTAATATTTTCCTTATAAAATGGCCAATTTATTTCAAGAAATAAACTGTTATATCAAAAGCATAACTATTTTAAGATAAAAATTATAAGTCAAATGGTTTATATAAAAGAAATTTCAGATGTTAAAGTAATAGTAGCATGGGACTTCCCTGGTGGTGCAGTGGTTAAGCATCTACCTGCCAATGCAGGGGACACGGGTTCGAGCCCTGGTCCAGGAAGATCCCACATGCCGTGGAGCAACTAAGCCTGTGCACCACAACTACCGAGCCGAGCCTGCACTCTAGAGCCCGCGAGCCACAACTACTGAAGCCAGCACGCCTAGAGCCCAAGCTCGGCAACAAGAGAAGCCACCACAATGAGAAGCCTGCGCACCGCGACGAAGAGTAGCCCGTGCTCACCACAACCAGAGAAAGCCCACGTAGCAACGAAGACCCAGCGCAGCCAAAAATAAAATAAAATACATAAAAAACAAAACAAAACACACATTAATACAGCATCAAGCTGCCCAGGAAGAAAGCTTTAAATTCTTCACCAAAAAAAACAAACAAAATACACTCCCATATACTATTACCTTATTTAAAACTTCAAACGATAAATTAAGAAGGTATCTTAGTCTGTATTTCTAGTCAAGCAAAGTATAACTGCTTAGGTTGTATAGTCAAGCAAAGTATAACTGCTTATTGTTGGCAATGCATTTTCATACCCTAACACACTTGCTTCTCATTACATCGCTTAGGATAGAAATTATTATTCCCATTTTCACAGGCTCAGAGAGTTTACAATATCCATCCAAGGTTTGTATGCTTTGTAAATTTAAGATTTAGAACACAAACCAAAATTCTATGGAGGGTGGATTATGAAGAAAAAGCATAGCAACAATAAGGGAGACAGTACTTCCTAGACCCACTTAATAGAATGGCAGGTTTATGCACTGTAGTTGGGAAATAAAGATTGGAAAGATTCAATGGCGTCCAATTTTATAGGTCCTAAAGACCGGCTCAGAGGGCTCAATTTTATTCCAGATAGTGAAAAGCACCCAGGGGTTTTTGAATAGGGTATGATACAAGAAAGGAAAATTGAACCTGCAGCAAGGGGAAGGAAAACATTTATTGAGCACCCATTAGCATGGTTCCAGGCAATTTATGTTATAAAAAGCTAGAGAGACGAGGGGCGAGACATGAGGTGGTAAGGGCTGATTCATAAGGTAAGTGTAAAAACCCTCAATTCTATACTGAAACAGTGTAATTCAGGGGGGAAAATGGTACAGCCTAGTCAAAATTTATTATCTTTCTAATAAGATAAAACAACACTGATGACCTAAACATCAGGAGTATCCAATGTTTAAAAATAGCCTTACCTTAGATCAGGTGATTCGGCCCTCCCATATTGATCCTGCCACTTCCCAACGCTTGAATTGGCTTTTTTGGAGGCAGTACTTGTCTGAGACTGAGAAGAGGTGCTGTTTCTGGTGAGATAAATTTTCTATGTTTTTTCTTACATACTGTTGTCTCTGACCCCCCTTGTTCTGTTTCTCTTTTCCTTGACATGCTTTTTCTAAAGTCCTTTAGCATGTTCTGATAGTATCATTCTCTTCAAGTTATATGAAATACTTGTTGTGGAACTAAGACTGCTAGTGGTATTCAAATATAGATGTCTTTGTTATCAACATTTTATTAATTCTAGAATATTTTTAGAAATACTTCTCAAAATAGATAGTATGATGTCAAAATGCAGAAATGAGAAAAGAACCAAAGGCTTACTTCAGGTTATATATATTATCCAGAAATAAATTTCAGTGCTTTTACAAATTATTAATTTCTGCAGTTTCATAAAACCTTATTTGAAATGTTGGTATTTCTTTCCCTAATTCTTCAATAATAGAAATAAATATTGTTAGTGTAACCAGTTAACAGCAACACTGTTTCATAAAAGCCTATATTAAGCATATATTTCATTAAAATTCCATTTCAGAATTAAAGTCTTTCAAAGTAAAATTCTAATAAAAGTTAATTTTATCCCTGGTGTTCACCTATTTACACTCTTGCCAATCCTTTAAAGGAGTAATAAGACACTCTTTCAAAGTAATAGGAAAAACATGTTTATGTAGCTGCTTATTTATGTAAAAAAAAAAAAACAACACAGGAAGACTAAGCCAGTAACTAGATGAAACGGTTTACTGACAGGAGTGAAAAAAATTGCAAAAAGAGTGACTAATCTGAGTATACTTTTGGATAGTCTTGCCTTTGGAACTATGTTAAATGTTCTAGATATGTAGAAAGTAAGTCAATAAGCATGGAGGAAAAGAAATGCTAATACTGAACAGAAACAGAAACAATGGATCAAATTATCTTTTAAGTGATTAATGTATATAACCACTCTGAAGGAAATTTCTGAACACAATATTTTGACTATATACCCTCAATCTAAGAAAAAGAAAAATTGAAAGAAATCTTGAATTCTATTTAATAGGTTTGTTTTTTGTAATGGTAGGTGCACAGTTCTAATCTATTTTGTCTGTATTTCATTATTAAGCAAATGAGTGTATATATTGAACTTGTTGGAACTAGGTTCTCACTGTGGGAAAAAGGAAGATGCAATACAAAATAGGGAAAGAGGAGTAGAACCTGTGGTGTCAAACTAGAAGTAAAAGAAACATGACTATATGATTAAAATTTTATAAAAATAACATACATACGGCAATTTCACATTGAAATTGCTTGCTTTTTCCTAGCTCTGAGTGCTGAAAAGACCTAGAAATAGTGACACCCCAATAGCAATGAGCATAACTATTGCCAAGACTGTGGTTTCTAATTACCATTTCCCACTAAAAAGCATCAGGATTCCTTCAAGAAATGGCTGCTTCTAGGGAAGGGGCAGGGAAAGTACAACGTAAGACTGAAACACCAGAAAATAAAGAAATCCTCAAAAAAAGATGATGGGGACATGTCAAAAGGTCAGAGGAGCCAGTTTGAAGAGGCTCCCACGGACCAAATCTGGAACAATTTGAGCATCAATATGAATTACAGTATATATATATATATATATATATATATATATATATGTGTATATACGTATATATGTGTGTGTGTGTATGTGTATATATATAGTTTATATACCCCATTTATAAGCCTCACACACACTCACACATAAAATAAAAATTAATGAGTCTAATAATAAGTAAGTAGGTGAGGGAGGTGGAAAAGCTCATTTTTAAAGTAGAATGCCAACTAATAAACGTAACAGGAATAACAGAGTTAGACAATGACTATTTTCAGTCATTACAGTAATAATAGATTAAATCAAAAATCATAAACGGACATTAAAATTCATGGAAAGTTCAAAGACAAATGGAATATTTATGCAGTCCCCTCACAGATTACTTATTTATACAGTAACTTTGCAGAAACGCAAAGGACACCACCACGACTAAGTAATTAAAGTTATCACCACTAATAATGGGACAAACTGACATCATGTACCTACAGGCTGATTCACTGAGAACACCACATTACTTATGTAGTATTCCTGCCCCAAAAGCAAAGCCTGAATCTAATAACGTGGGAACATCAAGCAAACCCAGACTGAAGGATGATTTACAAAATAACCAGATTGTACTCTTCAAGTCAATGTCAACAAATACAAAGAATGTTCAAGAAGCTGTCCCAAATCAAAAAAGAATAAAGAGATAAAAGAGTTAATTGTAATGAATAATCCTGGACTGAATCCTAAATCAAGGAGGAAAGAAAAGAACTGCCGTGAAAGATATTATTGAAATAATCAGCAAAATTTATGGCTTGTATATTAAAGTACTGATTCATTATGAGATGTTCTGACATTGATTAACTGTTTCCTATAATTACGGAACACAATGTCTTTGTTCTTAGGAAATATATGCTGAAGTATTCAGGGGTAAAAGGGCACAATGTCTACAATTAGCATTCAAATGGTTCAGGAAAAAAATATTTTTGAGAAATTATAAAGCAAATATGGCAAAATGTTAATAACTGGTGAATCTGAGTAAACAGTGTATAGACTTTAATACTTTTCTTGCAACTCTTTGTAAGTTTGAATTTTTTTCAAAACAAAACATTAAAAAATGAAAACAATAAATGAAGGGGGCACAACAGGGGCTGCTGGTAGTAATGGTAACATTCTGCTTATTGATCTATATGAAAACTTTTAAAGATTAAACAAAACATTCTGATATATCAAATATTAACAATTTGCTGGGCAGTACAGAAAGTTAGAAATCCAACATTCCTACTGATAAAGTACAAAGAACCATTAAAAAAAAATTTTTCTGTGTAAACATACCATTAGCCATTTATATATTAATATGGCAATCTAAGATTTTAAACAACAGAAATACAGTGATTAGGTCAGTACTACACTTCATTACTGCTAAATATTTGCTGTACAGTCTCTATTATGACTTACATGACATTATTGTCTTCTCCCTAAAGTCAATAAAATTTTACTTCCAAAAACATCTAATTTCCATAAATACAGAGAATAAAATGGAAATACTTTATAAATATAAAGAATAAAACACAGATATTTAGGGAAATACTTCACAGTGGCTGAGAAGTATCCTTTCCATCAAGCGAAGATGAATCCAGAAAACAAACTTTTCTAATGAGCAATGAGTACTGTTCTCTGCATCCAAAAGTGACAGTATTGACATGTTGCGTCTGTTTCTACAAACTGTGGTGGTAATTATCCATTCTTTTCAGCATAAGTGATGAATCTGCTAATTTTTGACATTTTTTTTTTTACTTCCTTCTTACTGTGCCTTATCCACCAGTGTCCTCCCATCACTCCTTATCCATCTCTCCTTCATCTCTCCTTAGATCCATGATCCATCATTATAATCACTCTCTCAAGTACACTCTCGCCTTCCTTGCCCCTCTCTCCCTTGGGCATATTTGCCTGGTATAACTTCAACCCCTGCTAAATCCGACTCTAGCTACTCTTCATGAACACATGAATACCTGACAAGGGAAAGACAAACACACCCAAACAAGCTGACTTGTTTCATTTTCAACCTATGGCCATTAACCTCAAGAAAAGTTGGAAATGTACAGTCTCTCCCCATGTCATAAATTTTTCACTCTGCTCATTCCCATCAGCATATAAAAATGCTGTGATTTCTCCCACCTGGAAAAAAAAGCCATCTCTTCACCCCACATTTCCCTCCAGGTAACTGCCTAGCAAACCTGCTCCTTTCCCCCAGATTTATTCACACACCTCTAAATAACTATTTCAGACCTCCTCTCCTCTCAAACATTCAACACCCTCTTCCACTATTCTCATTTTCACCAGATAAGTCTGCATTCTATGCTGCTGGAAAAAACTGAAGCAATCAGAAAGAGAACTTTCAGTTGTTTCCATCGCCATTAACCACCCACCTACCTTCACCTGCCCTTCCTCCTATTACAATGAGGGAATTGTTCATGCTTCTCTTTAAGGCTAAATCCTCCACTTGCATGTTACATCCCCCCCTCTCTGACCTTCTTAAGGACACTGCTCTAACAACTGTCCCTTCTCAATTCCTGCATCATCAATTGTCCCCTCTAGTAACTCATTCTCATAAATATAAAAACATGCTGTAATTTCTTTCATTTTGGCAAAAAACCCTCCTCCTGACCCCACATTTCCCTCCAGATACTGTCCCATTTCTCTGTCCCCTCAAAAGAGAAAAAAGAAAAAAACTCAAAAAATTGTGCATTCTAATTCCTTTCCTCCTATTCTCTCTTGAATCCATTCCACAAAGTCTTTTTTTAAATCTTCACCTTATACCACTGAAAATAAAATGTCCTGGTCAGAATCACCACAACCTTTGCATTTTAAAATCCAAAAGTCATTCCCAGTCCTCTTCTTCTTGGCCAATCAATATTTATTTGATAGTTAAAACATTCCTCCTATTTTGAAACACACCCTTTTCAAGACATACACTGGGTTTTCCTCCTATTTGATTAGTCATTCTTCTCTACTTGTCTCCTCTTACTGTTCCATCCTTATTTTTCTGACCTGCATTGAAGTGCCTCAAGGCTGTCTTCTTACTACTTCTCTATTAATACTTACCTCATTTACAATCTAATTCAATTTCACAGATTCATTTAAGTACTATTTAAACACTGATCACTCCCAGATTTGTACCTCCAGTCCATACCTTTCCCCTTACTCCAGATCTACTTATCCACTTCCCATGCAAATATTCCACTTGTATAACTAGCAGGCACCTCAATTTTATCAGATTCTAAACTGAACTTTTGGTCTCCTCCCTCCAAAAAGCATTCCTCCTATAGTCTTTTCCGCCTCAGATATAAAAGATCTTTTATGTCTTTTGAAATGTATCCAGTATCTGACTGTGTCTCACCATCTGCACCACTACCACCGTGGTCTAAGTTACCATTATTTCTTGTCTAGATAACTGTTACAGCCTCCTAACTGGCCTCCACATTACTGCCCTTAATTCCTCTGTAGTCTTGAGCTTAATAAAGCAGTTAAATTTAATTTAACTTTGAAGACTTTAAAAACCTAAATCAGATTATTTCATTCCTCTGCTCAAAATCTGATGGTGACTCCCCATATATTTCACTTACAGGGAAAGCCAAAACCCTTATAATGGCACAATGTCCTATATAATCTGGCCCAAATTTTTAAAAAAGAGGGGAGGGGGGTGGAAGTGGGCAAAACACAAAAAAACTGCTACTGATTTTTTAAAGTTCAATTAGTTTAATTATGATAATAACAAACATCCATAGAATATTTATTATGTATGTACCACTGTGCTAAACACCTTACATAAATTAATCCATTTAATATACGTAACTATTCAGTGAGAGTATCATGTAGTATTATTACTGTATTTTATAGATTAAGAAATGAAAGAACAAGAAGATTGGGCGATGTGCCCAGTACACACTAGCTAGTAATACACAGCTAGTGTAATTCACAGCTAGTAAGTAATAGAGCCAGAATTTGAGCCAGAAGTCTGGCTCTAGAGTCCAAGCTCTTAATATCATTCTACAATGCAGAACACCATAAACTCAATGAATGAAGGTTGGCCTCTTTTAAAATATGAAAAAAAAAAAAAAGAATACTACATATTAAAAGAATCAATATTCCTCAGCTATCATAACTTCTTAGACAAACACTTTTATGAGATTGCATTTGGTTTAAAAAACCTTATTTGGAAAAGTCCATGACTAGTAATTGTTTTTTTGTTTTTTGTTTTTGTGATTTAGTCATTTTTCCCCTTATTTTTTTTTTTAATATCTTTATTGGAGTATAATTGCTTTACAATGTTGTATTATAGTTTCTGCTGTATAACAAAGTGAATCAGCTATATGTATTCATATATCCCCATATCCCCTCCCTCTTACGTCTCCCTTCCACCCTCCCTATCCCACCCCTCTAGGTGGTCACAAAGCACCGAGCTGATCTCCCTGTGCTATGCAGCTGCTTTCCGCTCGCTATCTATTTTACATTTGGTAGTGTATATATGCATGACTAGAAATTGTTAGGAAGAGACAGTCAAAATCTGAGATGGCTTTATGATATTGAATTTTGGCTGAAAGTTTCAAAACTCTTTATTTTAGGGCTAAATTACAAGTTTTCTTTCTGCATTCATATAGTATGAAATATCAGAATGACAAAACCAGGAAACTACATAAAATAAATTTAAGTAAGTAACAGAAAAGGTAAATGATCTGGCTGAGAACTAGTAATAGTTGAGTTACTGACTTGTTTCAGGCTCACAGAAATAACTGGTTTGAGTCATCTTTAACCCAAGATTAAACTGCTGACATAAAACTTCCCTAGTCTTGGCTTATCCTTTACCATTTTCCTGGTAATGGGCTAATCACTTGTGATGTTTAAGTTAAAAGGACATTTGCCAACATCTTTGCCTCTTACAGTTGGTACCGTGTAGAACTCAAAGTTAGGTATTATCACAACAAACCAAAGAAAGAAAAGAAAATGATTTTAATTTGAAAAATTTCTCAGGCTGAAATTTCTACAACCTCTTTTACTAAAATCAGTGAAACATCTTTAGGCCAGTATATCTAGACTTAGGAAGTTCAATAATTCTTTATGTAAGAATAATAAGCACAGAAAACAGCGCGACCATTGTTGTCACCACCTGTCCTGAATGTGAGATTGTTGTTTCTTTATATATACATGTAACTATATTCCATTGTTCATTTCTTGCTTACCTAGATTTTTTTAGATGAAATAGCACCCAGAAGAGTTTTTCACAAAGAATTCATTTTGTACTAAAACCAAGTAGAGTGTTCCAGTTTTTTGGTATATCATTCAGAGTTTTTATACTTCATATAGCACTAAAGGTGAAGATACCAATGCCTTCAATAAACTGAATCATCAATATCTCACTAACCTGCTTGGTGGGAGTCCAGTCTTGAACAAAGAAGGAGGAGAAGTAAACTCAGCTTTTGTAGATGGAAGCGCTGTTTCCTTCTCTGAATTTCCAGTTCTTCCCTGCTGTACCTTAAAAAAAAGGGTTATTAGCTTGTTTAATTCAACGGAACACTCAAACCTAATACAGTAAAGATGTTAAAATAAGTTCATAACATTTGATTTGAAATTAAATATGAAGAATGCTTCGTTGCCCAGTATATAATAAAATTAAACTTATTTTAGAACAGCATTAGGTGAAAGGCACCAAAGATGGATTATGGGACCAAAATGTTCCCAACTAGTAAAAAGTTCAAATTAATGTCACTTAAAAGTCCAATAAACTATAACTCTTAAGGACTTTCATAAATTCTCTCAGACCACTATAAATAAGTCCAAGATACTCAGTTAAGACTCCATGTTTCAGAGTTCAAGAAAGGCCTTGAAGAATTCAGTATACCCAGAAGCCTGAAGTCAGTCATCTGTCTCCTTAATCCCTCTTCTCACTCTTTATGTTCACTTTCAAGCCAGTTACCCACTTACTTCATAATTTCTCCCATATCTGCCCATCCTTTGTGCTCCTGCCAGATCCTTTGAAGTATGGTCCAGTCATATTCCTTTAGACTGGTGAAAATCTTCTTTATGCTCTTTTGCTTTTATACTCACCTTCCTATCTTAAAAATCGTCATTAATTTATTAAATTTAAATAAAGTTCAAGTTGCCCTATACTTAAATAACATCACTAAATCTTAGGCCCTATTTAAATTCTACTGCCCCTGTTCAGTCTAAATTCAGCATCACTCTCCTTCCTTATGAAGCAAAGGCCAAGAGAATTCAGACACCTTGACTCTGATACATTCAAACCACTGATTCAATTCTAGAAACCATCTACCTCTCAAATAAACATTATGTGGAACTCATTTTCAAGTAAAATATTAATGTTAATGCTAATTATATGAGGGATGATGAGGATCAGCACTAAGACAATGAGGATAGAAAGAAAGAAATAGATTTGTTAGACATTTGGCAGGTAAAACTGACCGAATGTGGTGACGGGAAATAAACATGATTTATTCATCAAACATTTACTGAATATCTATTATGTACTGGAAACTGAGACCACAGAGAGAAATACAACAAAATTCCAGACTGTGGGAAAAGACACACACAAACCACCAAAGCAATACAACAACTGTTATGAAAAAAATATCCCTGGGATAAAACATACTATGAGAACACAGAAGAAGAAATGCACTATTCTTCCTGGGGATTTAAGGAATACTCAGAGTTGACACTACGGTCTCAACTGTTCCCCTGAGCCCCAATAATTTATACCCAGCTTCTCACATGTCTTCTAAGCATCTCAAACTTACATGGCCAAAATAAAGCTACTGATTTCCCGCTATCCCCCAATCTGATCCTCTCCAAGTCTTCTTCCTATGAGTAAATGGCATCAAGTTGCTCAAGAAAATAAAAACAAAAACAAAAAAAACCTAGCAATGATCCAATACATATGAACAACCAATGTCAACTTTACCTTGACAATATACACCAAATTCAACCACTTATCATTCTGTCCACTCCTAAAACTCAGGTCAAACCCACCACCACAACTCATGTGTTCTACTACACTGTCTCTCTGCTTTGATCTTACCTCTCTAAAATCCATCCTCTGTACACAGCCAAAGCAATCTTATTAAAAATGTAAATCAGCTCATGTCTCTCCCCTGCTCAAAATTCTCCAATAGCTTTCCGATGCAAACAGAATAAAACCTAAACTTATCATGGCCTACAAGGATTTATGGTATGGGCCCTGCCTACCTCTCCAACTTTGTTTTCCTCTATTCCTCCCCAACTTACCTTAACTATGCCCAGTCACAATGGCCTTTCTTCTTGTCTTTTTAACAGGTAAGTTCCTCCTTTATGAGGGCTTTTGCACTAGATGTTCATTCTGCTTTAAAAGATCATCATGGCTCAAGTATTGTTCAAATGTCTCCTTGAAGTGGCCAATCCCAATCTCTATCATATTATCTCTATCATATCATTTCGCATTTTCTTCATAGAATTTCTCACATTATCTTAAGTCCTCTTACTTATTTTATGTTTATTGTCTGCCTGCTGCCACTATAGCATAGGATCTCTGAAGACATGGATGGCGTCCAGTTCAAATCTGTATCCTAAGTGCCTAAATACATTGCCTGGCATGTAACGAGTGCTCAAATATATTTGCTATTTGATTGGCTTTGGGATTCAGCTTTAAATGTCACTTCTTTAAAGTCTTTCATACAACATGGAGTTTATATAATTTTTGGCACGATTATCTAATTACTACCTATCTTTCCCATTAAGTCAGATAAACTCTTAAGACCACAAAGTCTATGTCTATAATGCTTACCTCCCCTCTCCACCCAAACCTAAGACACTTCCTGACATAGACAATGTTCAATTAAAAGTTGGGATCTGGAGAGCAACTGGAACCCTAACACCGGAGCAGAGCAGCAAATCTGGTCTCACAGAAATGGAGCTCTACTGGGCACCAGAAGGCCTGGATTCTAGTCTCCGCTCTTGAGGCTTTGAGAAAGTCTTTAATCCTTCTATCCCTATTATCAAATACCAGTAACAACTACTCAGTCTATTTCACCAAGCTCTTGTGATGATCAGGTGAGATAATGGGAAACCACTTTATAAACATGGGGT
The DNA here is from genome assembly GCF_028021215.1 of Eschrichtius robustus. Taxonomy (NCBI): domain Eukaryota; kingdom Metazoa; phylum Chordata; class Mammalia; order Artiodactyla; family Eschrichtiidae; genus Eschrichtius; species Eschrichtius robustus. The sequence continues at coordinate 78,863,371 of NC_090827.1, forward strand.
ATTAATGTTATTCTGCCAAAAACTACATAAACATGAGTATCTCTGGAAAGGCAATTTAAAGAAAGTAATAAAGATAAAATAATATGTTAAATCTTAAAAATAAACAAACACGTAAGTAAACAAATAAATAATAAAAATTGGGAAGGAGGAAGGGAGAAGGGTTGGAAAGAAGTAGAAAGAGGGGCAAGAGATTATAAATTAAAGAGTAATTACAATAGGGGAAAAAGTGAGAAAAGGTATCAGGAAGACATGGTACATTTTCAAACATGTAAAAATTGCTTGTGTTTCCTAACTTAGTTTTCTTTTCTTGTTAATTTCTTCATAATATACTCATTGTAGTAAACAATTCTGAAAGTCTTCACCATTTTAGCAACCCTCCTAATCAACCTGCATTATCACTTTGTCTTCAGATGTTGCACTCAGCATTACATAGACTCAAAATTTGTTTAATCACAACATGAGATTATTTTTTCCACATGATCTAATATTTTAAGAAATGACTGTAAGACATTATGACTGATTTTATAAAAACAAATTATCAGATTTTTACTCAAATTATGCTGAAACTTAATTATTTTGTAAAATTTCCTTCAACTGCCCTTCATAGCATTATTTATAAAAGTTTAATACTACAAAATAATATCTAAAAAGAAATTATTGTGAAACACCCAAATAATGGATTATGCAACTATTTATAAAGTGTTATTTATCAAAAAACTTTAATAACCTAGGAAAACATTTACATGTTAAGATGAAAAAAGAAAAAATAGAAAATCACATAAATTATTTATTACAATTTTGTTTCAACTCACAAGAACAAAAAGACTGGGAAGGCAACAAAAGTTAGGACTTTGAAAGCAGATGAAAAAATAGTAACTGAGCAGACCAAAGAATCTGAATCCTAAGTCAGCAATGAGAAAGCAAAGACATATTGATTTTCACAGCAAGACCCGCAAAGATTCAGGAATTGACAACTCTAGCTCCCAGAACATTTCAAGCAGCCAAGTATAAATATAAACCCTCTAGGCAGGATACTAGAATGTCTTCTCTGAAAACTCAGATTATCACAAAAAGAAAAAACAAAAAGATAAAAAACAAAGATAAAGATACTGACATCAGAGACTGTGAGAAAAACTTAGCCCTACAGTAAAGCCTACAATCAACAAGTTCTACCCACATGCACAGAGCTTCCAATCACCTTTTCAGTGGCCCCTTCTCTCGTGAGTTAATAATGGGCAAGGATCAACAAATACTTGAGAAAAGTCAAAGTCAGAAGCCAAAAACAACAAACTTAAAAGATGAACTTGTAGAAAACAGACCATGCACAAAAAGAAAACTTAACAGAAACAATCTATCATTAACATTAAGATCTTCTGAAAGATAGAGGGAGGAAAAAATACTGCATCACTGCATGCATGAATACAAATAGGCTAAAGTTAAATACTGAAAGAAAATCTTCTTGGATATTCAAAAATACAATAGCAGAAATGAAAAAGTGAACAGAAGCATTCTAAGGCTGAAGAAATCTCCCAGATAACGGAAAACAAAGAGAAAGGAAAAGAGAAAAACTAAGAAAATTAAAGGAACCAGCATAAGGAGGTCCAATTTTTGAATAAGAGGTCCAAAAGGCAGATGAAAGCAGAGAAAAAGTAAAAAAAATAATAGTAACATAAGAAAATATCCCAGAAGTGAAGGATATGTACTTCCAGATTAAGAAGGTACAAATGAAAGCTTGGTACAATGGCTGATAACAGACCAAGACACATGCTTATGAAATTCACAACACTGGTGACAAAACTCATACATGCTTCCACAGAGGAAAAAAACACATCTATGCAGGTGTGCACCCATTCTCACTAGTCACTCCTCTCTTGCCCTCACCCCAAATTATGTAATTATACAACTGCTTTTGTACCCAACTGAGTGATTTTATTTTTATACTTATTAAATTTCATCTTTCATTCTGCTAAAAAAAATATAAAAAATCTTTTATATTGAAGTATATAAAAAGACTTTAAGAATGTTAAAATGTTGATAAATCACTTGAGACACTGCCATAATAAACACATGGCAGTTCACTTGTACTATTCTATCTACTTGTTAAGAATGTTTGAAAATTTACTTAATAAAAAGTAAAAAAAAAAAAAAATTATTTTAAAGATGCTGATGAGTTGCTTGTCTCTCACTTGACTAAGGATGAAAAAATATCTTTGTAGTAGATATGAAAATAACTTAAATTTTGATTCTTAAATTTGTTCCTTTGTCCATCCACCAGTATCAGTCTGGGTCTTTCTTCATTTCGTACCTATAGTACTCCAACAGCTCCCTATCTAGTCTCTGTCTCCCTTTTTCCCTCTTACATTCTATAGCTTACCCTGGTACCAGTTCTCTTCTAAAAACCAGATTTGCTCATACTATTCTCCTACCCAAGAACTTTGAGATGGCTTCCTACTGCCCATATATATGTCTGCAAGCTAGTTTTAGATTAAGATCTTTCTCATCATTTCTACCATTTCCAGGCTTCTCTCCTCTGTCATCTACCCCAACTCTCCTTGAATGCTATCTGGTTTTGTTCACATTGCTCTCTCTGCCTACAATGTTCTATACTCCCCTGTCTCCTACTAATGAAAACTCACTCATTTTTCACTTATCACATCCCATTTGAATCCTTCTAGACTCTGCAATGCAGGATAACCCACTCTCTCCTCTGAACTCCCTACTGCATTTTGTCAATACACCAACATAACACTTGTCACAATACATCATTGTTATCAGTTCACATGTACACATCACTCAGATCATGAGCTCCTTGAATACAAAGACCCTCTTTTACTGTAGCATGTAGCACAGTGCTGGGCACACTGAAGGTACTCAGATACATCAAGAAAGCTGGACAAGCTTTTTTCCTTCTATCTCTTTCTCACCAATCCTACTGATTATAGTTCAAATGGTAGATAAGTGGACAAGAGCTTGGACTTTATCCAACCATACCATACACTGCTGCCAGAATACTGTTACTACAAGTCACTCTCCTGATCACTAACAGGCAGTAATTCCACCAATTCATCTTTCTGGTTTCTAGGCTTTCTAAAATTAAACCACACTCTACAAAGCCATGTCTTCTGTTCTTCTCCAGAAAGAACTCTCTGATCCAATAAAGCTGATTTCTTAAATAATTTGACTATACCCGTCAAATTCAAGTCCTTATTCATTCAGAATTAAATAAATCAGAATGGAACAATGACCTCCTCTCACATGATAAAAAGAAGCTTCAAAATAATTTTTCTAGTAGACTGTATGTATATAACTTATAAACAATGGCTACCTTCAATAAGAGACCAGACTCTAGGAGTTTCTTTTTATCCTTTAGTTTTAGAAGTTTACTGCAAAAAGACAAAGTATAGAGGAGCTGGCAGTTTAAAAAGGCAGTTCTCATTTCTGTTGGAAGAAAATTAAAAGCACCATTGCAAACAAACTATTTCCTCATCAAGATAACTTTTCTAATTATTCATTGTAATCATGAAAAACAATATATTCCATGTCTCAATAAGTAGATATCACCAAAAAGAACTTGATGACCATTTAAAATAAGATAGACATCATCACACACTTTCAAAATATTTACAGCAGAACAAGAACCAAATACTTACCCAAAGTAGGATGTAAATTAAAATTAAATTCTCTATACAGAACTGTGTCCAGCAGAGCGGCTACATCTGCGGATATAGCACATGCATTGCATAAGGCAGTATTTTGGTGGACAGGGCTGTAGACCCAAACGGGACACAGAGAAGTTCCTGCCCACAAAAGTTCCCTGGGTATATAACCCAATCTAAAAGTGACTCCCAGTCTTCATCCCCGTGTCACTCAACACAAGAATCAAGAATTAAGAATTAAGGTAAAGGAAGAAGAGTTTACAATCAGATTTTGAAAACAGTTTGTAGGTTGCTGTGTATCACACAAGTATGAAAATATATTATTATTCTTGGGACTGATCCTATGGAATGGAGAAGCCAGAAGTCAGACTTGATACCCAAGTGGTATCAACCTGCAAGTCCCTCATTAAACCTACTCCTTTTAATATTAATTTAAAAAATCAATGACTTTATCCTAATTTTGTTGAGTCTTTCTTGGCGACTGTCAAAGAACACCTAAGATTCTTGAGACATCTTAAACTGCAGAAGACATTACACCAAAGATTTCAGTCTCATACAGATAATAAGCAGTATGTCATCTACCTTACCATTTTTTAACAGAAAATTAGGACAAATAAGTCTCCAATTCTGATAAAGATTATAGCGGAATCTACAATGAGTGCTTAGCCTGTTGGCATGAACTTTTATATCCTACAAGCAAACACACACTTGACTCAAAATAAAATCACAACATATAGCAAGAATAGTTTTACTTTGCATTTGTTAGTATAATAGGCTATAATTCACATGCTTGCAAAAGTGGAGATAAAACAACAATCAGCAAATTTGTAAGTCACCAGGAAGCTGAAGGTTTGGAAAAAAGGTAGCTATTTCCACTTTAATCTTGTCCCTTGAGTAGTGGTATGGGAGCAGACTCAAGAACAAAAAATGAGAGCAACCAAGGATAATTTACTAAAATTCACCTTAAAAAGATTGAATCTGCCATCTTGGATCTCTGCACCTGGTGTAACTTCCATAGTACAGTCTTCGGCCTAAGTTAAATAACATATTCCCCATTAAGATACCACATAATTTTTAATTGATAGGCCACATAAAGACAAACCAGCTGTGGCTAGACTGTGAATTGAAACTAAAAACATCAGATAATCATTAATATGAAACTCTGAAAGGGAAGGAAGGGAAAAAAAACAAACACGGTAAAATGGAATTTTTAAACTATCATATAGCATTTAACCACCTTTACAGGGAAAAACTGATGTATTTAGGGAGCAAAACTGGGATGGTAGAAAAGGCTGGGGTATTTTGGAATATCTACTAATTACCGTAATTTTATTTGTAGTAGAGGTAACTGGTATAACTTCCAGTCCCATTCGTATCCTCTTTTGTTTTTCACAGTAAGCTTTCCAGGTATCTTCATTAAACCCATAATTAAAATAATCAGAAAGATCAGCACCTAAAGATAAAACACACTTTTAGTGTACAAATATTTCAATTCTATTTTTATGCAGCACATAAAATATAATAAACTGTAAAAATAAATTTAGAGTTTTATTAGTCTCATCTTCTAATTTTACCAATTCTCCCAATCACTACCATAAAGCAACAGGACTATACAAATTTTTGATCAAAATTACTCTCTTTAGAAATGGCATTATAGGGTAAGCTGGGACAAAGTGAGAGAGTGGCACAGACATATATACACTACCAAATGTAACATAGCTAGCTAGTGGGAAGCAGCCGCATAGCACAGGGAGATCAGCTCATGCTCTGTGACCACCTAGAGGGGTGGGATAGGGAGGGTGAGAGGGAGGGAGATGCAAGAGGGAAGAGATAAGGGGACATATGTATATGTATAACTGATTCACTTTGTTATAAAGCAGAAACACACCATTGCAAAGCAATTATACTCCAATAAAGATGTTAAAAAAAAAAAGAATTGGCATTATAATAAAACAATATGCAAGTCTACTTTTATACAATGCTAGGCCACCTGTAAGATTTAATAATACAGGTTCATTATCACTCATGTGCTTAAGATAATGAAAATTACATTTAAAAAATAATATTCTAAATTGATGCTGAAAAAAAACTTTTCTAATAATTGTTTAGACTAAAAATCTTCTGAAACTGATATAATCCACAATAATCTTACCAGGTTTACGCCATGGTTTATCTTCAAAAGAATCCAAATCTACCTCTAAAAGTGGCACTCCATTAATGCTTCCAGGTGCATCAAGATCTACTCCTTTGACTTTCGTTCCTACTTTAGAAAATTACAAAATGGTGAAGGAACTATATTAATAAGAAGCTGAGAGATACCACAGACAAACAGAAAACAATGACACCTTTTTACTACTATCAGCACTAAATATGGCCAAGATTCCAAACAGAGTAGTAATGGTTACCACAAATAAAAAGTGAGGTCAAAGTTTATGGTGTAGCTATAAGATAAAACAGAGAGATTAGAGACTTTTTGTTTATAATAAGGGATTCCTGTACCAAGAAGTTAACTTCCATGTTTTACATCATTGTCTCTGTACAGTCTATGAGCTGTAAGAAAGGGTTGTAGAACCAAAAAACAACAGCAACAACAAAAAAAAAACACACACACGACAGGAACCATGTGACCCACACAGCCTAAACTATTCATTATCTAGCCATTTACAGAAAAGTGCCCATTCTATGATATATGGTCAAAAACTGCTCTTTTTAATTGAGCTGTAATAGCTATTAAAATCTATTCATGACCTATTCAGATATATGCCCTATTTTCTATTGATGTAACTGCAAATACAAATTTTACCTGTAGTTCCATAAACTCTTCCTCCTGTCTTGATGTTAAGATTTACAGGTGCTGTACCATAACTCCTAAAAGCAAAATTAAAAAAATTATCCTGAGATGCTTAAACAAAAGCAGCAATATATTCAATATGTACACATAAATTATATACCCACATATTAACTAGATAGACTGACACTAACTCAAACATTTTAGAAAATGTTTTAAACTAATTTAAAAAGTCTGTCACTTGCTTAATAAAAGATAAAAACAAATATTTTTTAAAAGTCTGACTAATTTTCCATCTCAAAAACGTACCTGCGATTAACTCAATATCCCACTCTAACAAACTTTCGAGAAATTTGGCTGGGAAGGGAAGAATAGTTTATATGCCTTGTTTTCACTTCCTTGCCTCCCAGTCATCCAACTGGACTTGTGAAAACTCACAGCTTCTGGTCTGCCTAACAATTTCCATCTTTTGCCTCCAATGTATTAAATTTATGAGACCTAGGTTATTCTGCTTAAAAAAATAAGGATATATTCAATAAAATATTCAAATAATTGTATAAAGATCCACTACTATAAATGCAAGAAGTATGAAGGAGCCTAAAATAAATTGGTATTGTCAAGTTGTACTATCATTACCAACTTGAAAGGTTTAATCATCTCATTGACTAATTCTCTAATAAATGCTTAAGCTCCAACAATACATCACATATAGTTCTAAGCCAAGGAGAGAAAATGAGGAGCTGGACAAATATGGTTCCTGCCCCATGATGCTTACATTTCAACAAGCTAAATTCAGCACAGCCAAAGCACTCTGAGATATCTATATATGATGTACAAAAGTCCTAGCTGTTTGAAAGTCAAAATACAAAAACCAAGGACTGTCTCCAAATGGTCCTCTTACAGAACTGCTAAAGGATAAACCAAAACAGTATTTATAAAAGGTTTACCATAGTTCATTAAATGAACTTCTTTGCTTCCCACCCAGCTACTTTCCTTCCTTCCCCATTCTGCCCTTTAAAACATTACTTTTCTTTTTTAATGCCTCCAAGCCTTCACATTCATTGTGTGTAAAGAACCTTAGCTGTCTGGAAAATTGCACTTAAGTAAATCTGATACCGTTCAATAGCACCCACCATGAGGTCTCAGGATTCTCTAGGGGCTAGATCCTATATACTTGGATGTCTACAAAAACTTAAAAATAAATGTATCAGAAAATTTTATCTTAACCTGCTCCTCCCACCTGACCCATATATGGTAATACACTGCTATATACACACTGAACTACTCTAGAAAGCTCCAAGTCACTGAATCCTTTGTCTCCCTTTCCATCTACAACCAACCCATTACCCCTGTTATTTCCATTTATTACTCACTCAGATATATCGAATTCTTCCATCTATCCCTATATTACTGCTGCTGGTTTAGTTTGGACTACCATCCCATCTGGATGATTACTTCAAATCTATTAACTAAGTTCTATCTAGTCCATCTCAACTACTACTGCTAGAGTTATATTTTCAAACAGTGTGCCCTGCCTAAAAACCTTTAAGGGCTCCATGATGACACAGCAAAAACATCCTAACTCCCCTCTTCTGTGGTTTCAAGCGTCCTCTCTCATCTACCTTATCCTCCAGTCTTGTGGTTCGTCTAAGTCATGCTTCCACTACATCTAAGTAGTTTCTTCTGCCAAAATCATCAGTCCTCTTCCTTCTGTCTCGAGAATTATTCAAGCAAATTCATATATTACCTCCTCTAGGATCTTCTCTTCAACACATGCAGACTTTTAGCAACTGTCCTCTCAAAGCTTTCAAATCACCCTGTACATGTTTCTATTCAAGCATTTACACTGCAAGGAAAGTATCTGCTCACATGTCTATCTTCCTCACTACTTTTGATAAATAAGGACAGTTGATATTCCCATCATCAATTATTAGAGTGCCAAACAAACTGCCTTTAAAAAGTGTTAATGAATGAGCGGCTGAATTTCAAAGATACAGCTAAGAAACCACTCCTCTATACAAGGTAAATTATTCCTACCCTAAGATTTGATTTTCCTCATACCTTACTTACAGATACAATAAGCTCTGTAACAAAAGTATGTCACCTAAAAAAAATTCTAGTCTTTAACTTCTAACACCTTATAATAAACCAATTTAGTATTGTTCCTTGAAAACAATTTGCTCTTTAAATTTGCCTCTGAAATGCTGTGCAAAGTAAATAATCATCAAATTTTATTTTCTCCCTGGCTTTCTTTCAGTTTTCAATGGATATATCTTGAGATATTAAGGTTAAACAAGCTTTATACGCTTCAGAAAGATCTGTAACTTACTTTGAAATGCATAAAAAATACAAAATAAGGGGACTTCTCTGGTGGCACAGTGGTTAAGACTCCGCACTGCCAACGCAGGGGGCCCTGGTTCGATCCCTGGTCAGGGAACTAGATCCCACATGCAAGCCGCAACTAAGTCTTTGCATCCCACAACTAAGGAGCCCATGTGCCGCAACTAAGAAGCGGGCAAGCCGCAACTAAGACCCAGCACAACTAACTAACTAAATAAATAAAAATTTTTAAAAGTACGAAATAAAAAAGATGGATTGATGAGTGGGTGGAGGCATGGAGATAGGTAGGTAGGTAGGTAGATAGATAGGTGATAAAGCAAACACAGCAAAACGTAAATCGTATAATCCAGGTGATGAGTAAATAAATGGGTGTTCACATCAATTCCTTAAACTTCGAGTGTTTGATAATTTTCATAATCAAATGTTGAGAAAAAAAAGTTCAAAGACAATTGTGTTAACACGCAGTCAATTTAGTGAATAAACACTTACTAAATACTTACTATATTTAAGACAATGTAAGGAATAGGAAAATTCATAAACCACTCAAAGAATTTAGAATCTAAAGGTAATAAACACGTGCAAACATAATTCAATCCATGAAACTGGAAATTGTTATAAGAAATAAAGTTCAGATAAAGCACTATGGGAGCCTATATGTATTTAATATTTGCATGCAAGTCCCACCCCAAAATTGGTCATATTAATAAAAAGTAATCACCATTTGCTTTAATTGTTCTGTACTTCAAAATACAAATAATTTTATATTAAATATAAGTATTTACTAAATATGCAATTGATTATTATAGTATTATGTTAAAGTGTTCCTTCTGCATAATGCAGACGGATAAAGGCCTATTAGCATAAAGGCTTACTAATATCATAGCTCAACACTAATTATTTACTGTAAGTGGGGATGAGGAGAACATCAAGAGTTATCCTAACTTGAATAATTTAGTCTCTTCTCAAACCTGTTCCCTAAAAAAGTTGCTAGGGTCTTAAAATTACATCAGCAGTCATTATTATAATGCAAAACTGATTATGACAACTGAATTACCTTTAAGCTTCTTGAAATAACTTTTGAAAAAATTTCTCTACTTTAGAAATAAAATATTCAAAAGGATTTATGTATATATTGGTTCATTTCAGATAAGGCTGCTTAATGAACTATAGTGCAATTAAGGAAAAATTTACTTTATATTCCCAACGCACTAGTACCACATCATACATCCAATCTGAAAAGAATAGAGAAAACATCAACTCATATTCTACCACCATAACAAAATCACAATCTGTACTTTATTCCCTCCCAATCTTTCTGTAAGAGTCTTTATGTGCTCAAGGAGTCAATGACAGTCCATTCACTTGATCCAGCTTTACAGACTATAAACTTTGAGACAATCTATTGGCATAAATAGCATACAGGATAATTAACCACTTGAAAAATACACTATGAAAAGCAAAAAGAAATACTTTTGATATTGTTTTTATTGGACAAAAAAATTAAAAACCTAAACTGAACTCTGGATAAGTAATAAAATGTAAGAACAATATAGATGTAAACAGCAATTTAAGGTTTTCTAATTCTAATTAAAGAATCTGGGGACTTCCCTGGTGGTCCAGCAGTTAAGAATCCGCCTTCCAATGCAAGGGATGCAGGTTGGATCCCTGGTAGGGGAACTAAGATCCCACATGCCACAGGGCAACTAAGCCCCGTGCACCGCTACTGAGCCCTCACGCTGCAACTAGAGAAGCCCTTGCTCCAAAACTAGAGAAGCCCGCGCGCTGCAAAGAAGAGCCCATGCGCCACAACGAAAAGATCCTACGTGCCGCAACTAAGACCTTACGCAGCCAAATAAACAAATAAATTTTTTTAAAAAAATAATCTGTATCACTCAATTCATTTGTAAAAACACTTCAATATCAGGAATCAAAAACTGCTGCTGCTTCCACGTAACTTTACCTAATTAACTTTATGTTTAAGAAAAAATATTTTCATGGTGAAATTCCTTTTAGTCATGAGATATATTGATACTTGACATATAACACTGTATTAATTTTAGGTAAACAACATAATGATTAGATATATATACAAACTGCCAAAATGATTACAATAAGTTTAGTTAACATCCATCACCAAAGATAGTTACAAATATATTTTTTCGTGTCAACAGATTTTACCTACGTCTTAGCAACTCATCACGTGAAATTTTAACGAGTTCTTTCATATCATGGTAAGATGAAAAAATGTAAAAACACTGGAATCAACCACTAATTGTTTGATATAGACACAGTACCTTTGATTTAAGCACACAGTTGTTACTTGAAAATAACTTACCCATACTGTGGTGCGCCCGTTTTAATGTCTCCTATGGTGACATGAACGTCATCCTCATCATCATCACTGTCGCTATCACTATCGTCTTCAGTCTCTGTCACTTTCTATATCAACATAAACAACCACAAAATACACTCAATAATCCATTTCAACGTCTGATATGAGTAACTGAAAAGGTAACCATTTTGCATTTTTTGAGCTAATTCTAGAGGAAAAAGTTATAGTGCTACAACCTACTTCAACTCATTTACAGCTTTGATGTTTTGCATGATAAAAAGGGATAAGAATGTGAAGTAAAACCTTTTTTCAACATTGTCTTTTTGTAAATAATACTACATGTATTTTTTCCTACTATTTATAACTGCTCCTCTTGCAAAAAGGATCTAAGGCAATGTACTAAAATACCTAGAAAATAAATTTTTTAAAAATATTTGAGGAATTCTTAGCAAAAAGAACATGAAGAGGAAAACAACTAATTTTAAGGGTCACAGTGTCATCGTTAAAAGCACCAAATAGTTAAAAAGTAGCTCACTTATTCTTGACATTCATGTACACATAGAAAAGGCCCTGCATGCAAATGATTGAGGGAATACTTTGTTTCTATGAGTAAAAGTAGGGACATTTATGAAGGCTTTATTTTGGCTCTAAAAGGCTGTTCTGTGCTTAGTCACATAATAGTAAATTTAAAAAGTAGATCACCAAGGCTAAGTACTTTTTGTATACAAGTTCAAGCTTGCAGAATAACAATTTCCTTCTTTTTACAGGATTAAAATGTTAAAATTCTCATGGGACCAATGATTTGTTCACCACCCCCCCCAAAACATCACTTTTAACAGGCATGAGGTCAGACTGTCACTTATATAAAAAATAATTTTTGCTAAAAAACTTGACAAACTTGGGTTGAAAGACTCAATGTTTGCTTTGACAACCAGGTTCACTATGATCTATCTAATTGACCTATGACCACTGGGTTCCTTGGTAGCAATAAACATCAAGCCTTTGCACATGCCCCATTTCATCTGAACTCTCCTCCCACTATTTCTTCTCATGGTTACACTTTTTTTGACGGCACCAGATGACACAGGAGATATAAAAGGGGCCCGATCATGCAAAATACTGGCAGTCATGTTAAATTTTGGTTTTCTTCCTAAGTGAACGGGAAGATATTGATAAAGATTTTAAACAGATAAGTAACCAGATCTCAAAGCCTTATGTTACCGGTTTAGGTATGCCATTTTCAGGAGTTTCATCTTCAATTCCCGATGGAGGATTAGCACTACAAACAACAAAAATAAGTACACAACTGGTATTACTTTACTGAAGTACAGACGGAGCATACTAGTATTTTTAATCTATGTCTGATAGTTTCCTGAAATTACTGTCTCCACCAGAGACGAAAAAAGATGGTAAAAACTGCCTGTCCTATTCTGCTATTCCTAATGCCCAACATAAAACGTGTACACTCAACACTGGAAGTAGAATGGAATTGCCTCCACAATTTGTTAATGATGCCAAATTTGCAATTTGACGGTGGGATATAATTTGAGTTTTTACATTTTTAAAATATGCATCATACTTAATCAATTTTATTTATCCTAAAACTACACTGAACGTCAAAGTATTCTAGGAATTGCCAAGGGCTATGTAACACACACAGTTTCCTCTTTCCCCTGGTGCCCAAGGAACTCAGATGTGCGGTATGATGACGTTAACCCAGTACTGAGTTAACACACACGCTTCCTCCTAGTTTTCTGTTTTATCAGTCTTATTGGATATATGTCCTTTGTTATATAAAAAACAAATTTTAAAATTTTAAAAAAAGTTTATTTTCATGTAAGACTGCCTTCCAATTTGACACTAAGGAGCTCCAGACCTAATTTTGATGCATTAAAAAATAATTACTTTTTTAAAGCCAGTTAATACTTGATTTTGCCTTGTTACAACAAAATTGACATATAACAATAAACACTTATTTTCAAGAGACTCAAGTGTATGGCCATTAACCATGAAATAAAACTTCTAGTACCATGGTGCAATTGGTTCCTTATATTTTTAATAGTTATGAGTTTGAAAGTGGGAATTAACCATTAACCTCATTTTATAGATAAAGAAATTGAAATACAAGGCAACTGACAATTACTTAGTAGCATTTCTAGGAAAACCGTCCAGATGTTAATATAGTTCAAAGCTCTTTTCACTGGGTTTCTGCTAATCTCTTCTAAACCTCACTTTTTGTCAAGCAGTTTCTATATAAACCAATTTAATCTCTATAGTGGTATTCTGTAACACAATCTCCAGACAAAACAAAATGAAGGACAAAACCTGAAAACTTATCTGTTAAATTTTCATAGTTCTACTGCTTGACCCAAAAAAAAAATTGCAATTATAATTATTCAGTACATTTCTCAGATATAAGTTGAGCTTGTTCTTTATGTCACAAAACAGTATGTTTAGCCACAACTTGGATATAAAACAAGACAGAGACGGCACAGTGCAGTGGTTAAGAACAGTTTTAACGATGGGCCAATCACAAAGAAGCTGGGGAAAACTCTAATGGCAAAGACTCGGCTCAGTTAGGGCAACGAAGTAGGTACTGCACTGGATAGTAAAACACAAGTTTGGCAGAGCTCTCTTCCCCAACAGACTTTTAAAAGTTTTAATTCTCTATCACCATTAAAACACTAGAAACATGCTAAAATTATAAGCTTATCTACAAAAATAACATTTTAAGGGTAGATCTTTTCCTTTGGATGAAATAAACTTAATAGCTTTCCAAATAAAGTGTTAATAAGGAATATGAAGACATTCTGACAGTGATAGGGAACGGAGAAGGGTTCCTCTCCAATCAATTTAATCAAGCTGTGTATTGAGGAATATTTAATCAGAAAATAAGCTTCAAGAATTGCAGCCAAGAACTAATATTAACAAAGTAAAATAAAAATTAGTTCACAAAAATGTGTATCTGATTGTTATCATTAATTTCTTGATCAACTGAAAAACAGGGTATGAAGAAATATTACTTTCATAACTATTAAACTACACAAATCCCAACTCTGTGGTTAACTGAGAGCAGGGTTAGGAACTGGGTTGGATATATCCATTTCAAAACTAAATGACAAGGGCTTCCCTAGTGGTCCAGTAGTTAAGACGCCAAGCTTCCACTGCAGAGGGTGGGGGTTCGATCCCAGGGGGATGTTCCGCATGCCACCAGAGGCGGACAAAAACAAAACAAAAAAAAAAAAACAAAAAACCCTAAATGAAAGATTTCAGATGATATAGCAATGAATAAAAGAAAAAACAAAACAAAAAAATAAATAAAAAAAAAATCTTCCAACATAGGGGTATTTTTAAGCGAGGGACAATTATCTCAGCACTCCCTGAGCTGTTTCCACTTCTCACTTCTTCCCTCCATTAACTTTAAAAAATCACAGCTTTGAGATACAATTCATATACCACACAATCCACTCATTTGAAGTGTACAACTGAAAGGTTTTTAAGTACGTTTACAGAATAGTGTATGTATGTATCTATCTATCTAATTCCAGAACATTTTCATCACCTCAAAAAGAAACGTTATATATTTGTAGTCGCTCTCCATTTTCCCCTGTCCTTGTAACTACTATTTTCTGTCACTTTGGATGTACCTATTGTGTACATCTAATATAATAAGAAATACAGGGGCTTCCCTGGTGGCGCAGTGGTTGAGAATCTGCCTGCCAATGCAGGGAACACGGGTTCGAGCCCTGGTCTGGGAAGATCCCACATGCCGCGGAGCAACTGGGCCCGTGAGCCACAATTACTGAGCCTGCGCGTCTGGAGCCCGTGCTCCGCAACAAGAGAGGCCACGATAGTGAGAGGCCCGCGCACAGCAATGAAGAGTGGCCCCCACTTGCCGCAACTGGAGAAAGCCCTCGCACAGAAACGAAGACCCAACACAGACAAAAATAAATATGAATAAAAATAAATTTAAAAAAAAAAAAAAATAAGAAATACAATATGTAGTTCTTTGTGACCGGCTTCTTTCATTTAGCATGTTTTCAAGGTTCATCCATGTTCTAACACATATCAGTACTTCATTTCTCTTTACTGCCAAATAGTATTTCACTGTATGGATATACCACTTTTCTAAATCTATCCATTTGATGGACACTTGGGTTATTTCCATTTTTTGGCTATTATGAATAATGCTGCTATATATGGTAGCTCTACGTTTAACCTTTAGAGGAACTATCAGACTGTTTTCCATAATAGTTGCACCATTTTACAATCCTACCATCAGTGTATAAGGGTTCCAATTTCTCTGTATCTTCACAAGCACCTGTTAACTATCTGTCTCTTTGATTACAGCCATCCTAGTGGGTGTGAAGTCATATTTCCTCCTCTTTTAAACCCAAATATTCTTTAAAAGTCCTTTTTGTAATCACGCCTCCCCCATTATAAGACACTAAGGCATGTGCTCAGTGATGTCAGCGTATCCATGTACTTGTATCCATGAGCTATTCTGAAATTTAGAATAAGTTTCTGGCTCCCTGATATGTTCTGTAAATGATACTCAGACCTTTCTACTAGTAATCTAACAAAGGCAATCAATCTTATAACAAATTCATTAATTCCACTTCGAATTTTAAATAAATACGAAACATTGAAATTATAACCACAATGCATTACACCATCAAAAATATTAAGTTGTAGAAGTAGTTACCCAAGGAATTCTTTATTTTTAAAAAATTTTTAAGTTAAAACTTTTTTTCTTAGTAGTCTGATGGTTATACTGTATACTCCACTACTGAGCTCATTTAAGAGTACAAAGTTACTTAATAGTGAAAAATATCCAAACCCTTACTTCAAAAACATTTTGTCCCCTGGGCTACTAGCAAATAAATAGAATTGGTATAAGATTACGTCCTGAAATAGTAATAAAACGATAAAGGACTCAGTGTCTTGCTATCTTTGTCAAAATGTAATCAAGCCAATGATGATAACGAAATAATTTTGACAATCTGTTGACAGGACCACTGTACCGCACAATCTGCATAAGCATCGACAAGAAATTTCACTAACCTGGCATTTTCTTCTTCTGGCCTTTCAACTTCATTTTCATCTACCAAAAAAAATACATAAATAAATAAATAAAATTAACAAACAAACCACTCTTAAAGAAACCAGTATTATAAAAATCTGAAGTGATCATCACAAGCACTAACCTAGGTCCTTTGCCAAATCACTGTGCACATGCACGTCCCATGGGCCTATAAGCACATCCAAAGTTAGATCACCTTATAATGACTTAACAAGATATGTCTTTTATGAAAAATAAAGAAATAAAAAAAATCAGACTTTACTTCTATAAAAATAAACTTAAGAAGTATTAAAGATTTCTAGACCTTTGTAAAAGAAACCCTACACATTTACATTTCAAACAGCACTACGAATGCTAAATCTTGCCGCCAAAGATAACGTATTTTACAAGTTTATCAAAATCAAAGTTTGTCGAAGTCACATCATCAAGGAGCTGCGTGGTGCCCAAACGTGCACTTTTACTAAACTATCCTAAAGACAATCAAGAATACGCATTTTAGGCAAGGAACACACATTAACTTTCAAATCTAGTACCGGCAACAGACAAGAAGGGGCTGTGACTTCATGGAAGTTAAAAGCCAGATGTCAAACAACTCCCTTTCAAGGGGGAAGTAAAAGATGCAGTAAATTTATTTTATGAAAAAGATATACACGAGGTGATACTGAAAACCATAAGCGTAAGGGACATGAGGTACTTCTACGTGGGTTAAAACGCAGTCTCTTAAAAAAGAAAAACTTCACCTTAATACAGGAGACATTCGGGGTTTTCTTTATGGGCCATAATGTATTCCATCTCTCTCTTTCTTTCTCTCTCTCCCTTTAATTAATTATTTTTAAAGCACGACTTTCACACAAGGAGGTACCCTTGCAGGTGCATTCCATACAAACTGACCATCAAGAAACAAGACGTTAGTTTTACAGCATCAACTTTATTTAGCTATTATTACAGAATGACTGTTCCTGGGACAGGAAGGGCATCCCACAGTCAAGGGGCAAGAAGAGACACACCAACACAGCTTAGAATCGATATAAGAAAACAAGAGGAATGAGCACAGAGGCGAGGCGGCCGAGAAGCCCGGGAGGAGTGGACGGCGACGCTGGGGGCCCGGCCCCTGGTCCCCTGCCCAGCGGGGTCCCAGCCACCACCGGGTGGGTGCGTGTTGGGGGCGTGGGCTGGGCAGGAGGAGGCAAGGGGGGCGGGGGACGCACACGCCGCGCTCGGCCTAAGTCAGGCCGCATGAGGCTCCATGTAAGAGGCCCCAGGCGGCGGCGTGAGGGCCCCAGGACGCCGGCCGTTTGCGGGCCGGGAAGGGAGGCCTGAGAGAACCCGGGAGAGAGAGAAGGGACAGGAAGTTCCGTACCGCCATAGAGCCACTCTTCCTCCTCATCCCCTCCGGTCCCGCCGCTCAGCTCCGACACTAGGCGCTCGACCTCGCCGGCCGACATGGCCGCCCCGAGCACAACTTAAAGGCGGCGATCAACAGCCCCCTCCAACCCCTTCCCCAGCCTCGCTGCCCGGGGTCTCGAGAGGGGCGCGAACCCCCGGCGAGCGAACGAAGAAGGCGCGAGACTCAAATCCCGAGTAGATGGCCCGGCGGCGGAGGCGGCAAAGAACACGACTCCGGCGCCGCGCCGCCCGCGCCCGCGCACGCGCAGCAGCACCCAAGCAGCACGGAGTCTCTAGGTGGCTTCGCTTCCGCGGCGGCAGCCACCTGAGCCTGGTTGCGCCTGCGCACCGTAGTTGACCCCGCCCCCACGGGATCTCGCTTGCCTTTTAGCGTGGCTTTCTCCCGTGACGTCCTACGTAGGCTACGATTCCCCTCCCCCAACGTTCCTTCTGATAACCTGTATTGCTTTTGCTGGAGAGTGCGCCGTTGTTACTTTCTGCATGCGATGCTTGCTTTCTCGTTTTGTTTTGCTTTTTTTAAATCTTCCGGAAGGCCTTGTTTCATTCTTTACTTGTTGCATCAGACTTGATACAGAATCGTTGCCTTATCAGTCCCTGTTTCTCATTAGAGAAGAAATCATAATTCATACCCACTTTCCTGAAAAATTAATCTTAACAGCAAACAAAAGCCAAACTAAAAATGAATAATGCATTCTCTTTGTCAAAAAGTCAAAGACCTTCTCATCCACTACCCTCCTTTCCAGAAGTAGCCCTTGTTTTTCTGTTTCATGTGCAGCATTATGAAATTTTATACATATTTGCTACACGTGTGTTGTTTTGGTGACAGAACCTGAGATTAATGAGTCTTAAAGGGTACAATATTGTATGTATCATTGTGTAGATTTTTTTATTTGATTGGTTGGTTTTTTTTTTTTTTTTTTTTTCCTCAGCCGTGTCTTGGAGGTCCTTTCCATATTTGTGTATGTCAAACTATGTTCATTTTTTAAGGGCTTCATCGTATTTTTTCGTTTATTTATTTAACAATTATTGAATATCTGCTGTTTAAGAACTAGGGAAATAAAAGTATGAGTAAAACACAGCCCCTGCCCTTGGAGAGCTCTCAATTTATTGAGAAAGGCAGAAGGATGGTAAACAATTAACTCTCCTACAAGGGAAAAGCAGGTCTTAATAGAAGCACAAAGTGTTTTTATACCACCAATGCCACACCATCTCATGCTATTTAAACAAATCATGTGGTTTTAATCTCCCTAACCTTTGAACATTCCTCTATTGCTATTCTCAGTCTCCCTTATCTGAAGAGGATAATCCCTTGCGTATTTCTAAAGTCTGTTGAAATATAGTCAACTTTTGAAATCTTTCCTGAACCCCATTTCTTTATTTATTCTATAAATACTTATGGAGGGCCTACCAAGTGCCAAGGACTCTTCTAAACTATGTAGATTCAGCAATGAGTAAAACAAAGTCCTTCCTCTCGTGAAGCTTTCATTCTAATGAAAGGGAGACAGACAATAAACATATAAATGTACAGTATGTCAGATAGTGATAAGGATTATAAAGTAGGGTAAGCAGGAAAGGGGGACCCCGAGCAAAGTGATGAAGAGGGATAGGATGCAATTTTATATCAAGTGGTCGGGGAAAGCCACTCTAATGAGGTGGTACAAAAGTAGAGACCTGAACGGAGAGAAGTAAACCGTTGTGAATTTCTGGGAGAAGCCCTATCAGATGGAGAGAATAGGAAGTGCAAAGACCCTGAGGCAGAAGCATACTTGGAGCATTCAAAGAACCCCAAATGTAGCTGGAGTGGAGTGAGGGAGAGAGGGGATATATAGATGAGATTAGAGTTATTCTGGAGTGGGTAGTGCAGAGCTAATCATTCCTTTCTGCACACTATGCTGATTCCGTGGCATGTGTCTATCACATCATATAGTAATTATTTGACTACATATCTGTTTTCCTAAGACTCTTCACCAAATCCTCCCTCAAACAGGGCATCTTCTTATATGTCGTTCTAATTCCTGGTGTGGTGCCTAGCACTTAGGAGATCTTCTTGGCCTCTACTGACAGTAACAAAGTGAAGATTTTACATTCTGCTCGAGAGTATCATAAGGCAATCACTCACAGTCCTGTCTGTTTATGTTTCTATTTATCATTCTATGAGTCTGTAATGACCTTTGGTGGTTTCATGGGAGAACAAACTGCCTTTTGCTGAGGAGCCTCTTTCTCCTTTCAGCTGCCTAAAATGAGCTTGTCTTTCAAGGCATTACTTAAACTGAACTGAAGAATTGATGAATAATAATTGATGCATCAGAATCGCCTTCATGGTGGAGGTAGCATTTGAGCTAAGCTTTGAAAATGAAGATTTTCACAAGCAGAGAAGCCCATAAATCACTAATAACCACTCTTAAAAAACCTCTTCCTTCCTTGCTTCCAAACTGAGTTCTTTGCCTGGATGGACTTCCTTAGTTAAAGTTATCTTTATCTCCCACCAGGGGAGACTTCAAAGATAGGTAGCTTGAAGATATTATATAAAATTATGACCTTATCAAACTACGATACTCCATATATTCTGATGATATTTGTTTTCCACTGTGTGTGTGTGTATGTGTGTCTGTGTTGGTGTGTGTGTGAGAGAGATCTGCTGGTTCTTCACAAAAAAAAAAAAAAAAAAAGCCAAAAACAGGGCTTCCCTGGTGGCGCAGTGGTTGAGAATCTGCCTGCCAATGCAGGGGACACGGGGTTCGAGCCCTGGTCTGGGAAGATCCCACATGCCGCAGAGCAACTAGGCCCTTGAGCCACAATTACTGAGCCTGCACGTCTGGAGCCTGTGCTCTGCCACAAGAGAGGCCGCGATAGTGAGAGGCCCGCGCACCACGATGAAGAGTGGCCCCCACTTGCTGCAACTAGAGAAAGCCCTCGCACAGAAACGAAGACCCAACACAGCCATAAATAAAAATAATAAATAAATAAATTTTAAAAAAATAGCCAAAAACAACAAAGCATCAGTTTTAATGTATCTATCTCTGAGAAGTACTGAAAGGGAATGCTCAGTAGATGATGATTAAAATGATGACGGGAGGTAAAGATCAAATAAAAGTGCCTTGCTCAGTATCTAGTAGATAGTAAGTACTAATAGATGTGTTTTGAATAGATATGGCATTTAGGCTCGACTATACTATTCATTGCCAACTTTAGTTATGTCATTTCAATGTTCCTCACTTTCCTTATCAGTAAATTGATATATTAAAATAGCATTTTATACCCACTTCTTGGAAGGATAACAAGGGTAAAATGAAGTTTCAAATGTGAAAGCATTTGACAAGTTAGAGGTGACTGGTAAAAGAAGTTTTCATATATTGAGGTATGGGGAAGTCATTCTGGCTTATCCATGAGTTAACTTGAATTTTATGCTAACTAGCCTGTTTGTGGCCTATGAATCATACTTTGTACCTCTTCTTTAATTATTAAAGAAAAGGGCACGTTGACCAGAAGTAAAGAATGTCCATGTTAAAAATAAAGATTAGGGACTTCCCTGGTGGTCCAGGGGTTAAGACTTTGTGCTTCCACTGCCAGGGGCGTGGGTTTGATCCCTGGTCAGGGAACTAAGATCCCTCATGCAGCGCAGCCAAAAAGTAATAAATAAATAAATATTAAATGCCTCCCTTCCTGGGTCACCAGTGCTGGTACTCCTTCAATGATGAGACTAACTTTCCAGGTGCCAAGACCATACTATTCGCCGTGTAACTGCTGATCTTCCTTCTTTTTTTTGAAACCACGTAAGAATGTACCCCTGACTTGTTTGATGTTCTTACTTCTGATAAGACATAAAATTGTGCTGAAGACTATGCTTCTCCAGAGCGGTTCCTCAGAGTTATCTGAGAGGCTGTCTTCCAGGCTATAGTCCTCAGTTTGGCAAATAAAACTCTTTTCTATCCTATTATAAATTGTTTATTGATTATTTTCTTCAACATATGTTATGGTTTAGGCCTTTTGTCCTTTGGACATCCTGAGAAACTGCACATGTGTAGAGTTTTCCTTCGTCTCCAGATACCACAACAAGGAATTAAGCCTCAATTATCCATCTTCCTCTGCATTCTGATATATTTTAACACTAAATTCTATGTTGCTAGTTGTTTCTGGCAATTGTGTCATCTAGTCACATCTACACTGCTATGTAAACTTCACATTCTTTAAGGGTGAAAACAAAATTTTTTTGTTCACCAGATTCTCTCTTACAATATCAAGCAAATGGAAAGTGCTTAGTAAATCCTTAAGTGTTGATCATGAATAGAGAGGACTTAGAAATGAGATGGAGATATGCTTGATTTTATGAGAATAGAAAATAATTGCTAGCTATTTTGAGCAGAAAAGTACAAATCACATTTAAATAAGGTAAATCTGATGATTTTAAGCATGTAATTTTAGCAAGAATTCATCTAACTCTGCCATGATGTCTGAGATCAAGAAATCAATTTTTTCCTGGGTTTTCTTCTCTTTTCTGTCTACCCTGTCCCCCAAGGTTATTTCATCCAACCCCATGACTTTTAATACTATGTGATATATATGTATGACTCCCAATTTTCTGTCTGCATTCTTAATTTATCGTTAAGCTCAGGGCAAGCTGCTCACTCAGATGCTTCACCTGATGCCTCTCTTGGGTATTTAATAGGCATCTCAAACTTATGCCCAAAACAGAACTTGTGAATTCCCTTCCCAAACCTGTCCTGTCCCACTTCCATTCTCTCCCAAGCTTCTCCATCGTATTATCAATAACCACAGTCCAACCAGTTGTTCAGCCAAAACCTAAGGAATCATCCTTGATTCCCCTCTTTCCCTCTTGAGTCCCTCTCACACCTATAAAAATCCATTAGCAAAACCTGTTACTTCTTCCTACAAAATATATCCCAAATCTGTCTACTTCTCTCCATCTCCACTGCCCCACTGCAATTCAAGTAACACAAACCCTTCAATAGTTTCCTGTTACACATAAAATAAAATCCAAACTTCCTACCACGTGACCTATAAGCCCCTTCATGATCTGGCAGCCCTTTGGGTGGCATGTGGCTGTACAGGTTGTGTATTGCCCAACTTTATGCAGTCCTCCACATTTCCTCATTCTGAGTCACTTTCTGTCAACTCTTTAAGTGTCATTCCCTTATGTACTCTGTGCTTATTCCCTCCCAGTTTCTTCAGGCCTGAATTCCAACTCTGTATCTAACTCTCAGTCCCTAACTTTGTTCCATTATATATACATGTCCCACATTCTCAGTATTTTAGCAGAGATGTCTCTACTCATTCACTGAAACTGAAATCTAACTTCCCTCCAAGGACAGCACATCTCCTCATCTTTCTCTACTGGAAACCCACCATTTTTCTTCACCCAGTTGTACTATGGAGCCTGGAGATAGTATTGCCATTTCCCTTGCTCTAGTGGGCCACTACCAGACTGTTATGGTGCCACTTTCTTTTGAAAATCCTCCTCCTTGCCAGTGCATACCTCCTTATTAACCACCTCTGCCTCTCTCTCTTCATTTCCCCTTATTCACAGATGATGTTGGGGTCTGGTACACAGTCTTCCGTTCCTTTACCACTTGGCATCATAACAAGTAACTTGCACATTCTGCTCGTCTGTTTTTTGATCTCCTAGAATCTAACTATTCAACAATCTTCATTCATCCACGTCAGCAGTCTGCATTTAGGGCCACACTATGGATCTCATTATATCCTAGAACTGTTCCCTCCTTGAACTTTAGGGGCCAAGCTACTTTCTTTGAACCTAATTTCATATTCTGCCAACTTTTTTTTTTCAGATTCCATCTCACTTTTCCCTTTTCTGTCACTCACTACTGTTGACCACTCTATTCTTTTTGAAACTTGTTCCCTTCTTTTCTAGTTCCTAGCTCCTATTTCTTCATGGGCCTATCTTCAAACAGTACATTCAAGCTATACTAAACCATTTGTAGCTCCAGAGAACATGTTGTAAGGTTTCATACTTCTATACCTTTGTTCATGCTGCACTCTTTGCTTGGCTGCCAGGAATGCTCCTCCCCATCCTGTACACCTGGTGAACACCTGGTTTTCTTTGAAGGCAACTCAAAACTTATGTCCTATATGAAACTTCTTCTGACCACTTCCCTTTTTGCTTCACTTAGTCAGAGTTTATTTTTCCCACTTTATAACTCGAACATTTTTTTTTTTAAAACATTGCTCTGGGACTTCACTGGAGGTCCAGGGGTTAAGACTCTGTGCTCCCAATGTAGGGGGCTCTGGTCCAGGAGTTCGACCCCTGGTTGGGGAACTAAGATCCTGCATGCTGCATGGTGTGGCAAAACAAACAAACAAACAAACAATTAAAAACATTGCTTCTGTAATGTTTTATTGCATTTGCTTGCTTTACATGTGCGGGTTCTTTTATTTCAGATTCTTTTGAAGGCAAGACTGTGGATTACTTCTATCTATATCCTCAGTGTCCAGCACGGTGTCTGGAATATTGTACATGTCCATTAAAAGTTGGTTGAATATATTATTTATTATACTGATATGAACTGAGCATTTATTCAACAAACATTTATTGAATACCTGTTATTTTCTAGTGTTGGGGATACCAAGCTTCTAGCGCACCATCTAGCAGAACAGATATGTTAAGGAAAACAGGTATGTTAAAACTTACCCCAGATATGGCAAGTACTTAGCAGAGGTGTAAATTTTTCATGGATCAGGTAATATATCTTATTAACCACTGTATTTTGGAGCCTAGCTCAGTGATTACACTTAATAAGTGCTTTATAAATACTGATTGAATGAACTGAACCTATAAGACATTCTGGGCTCAATCTGTTGACTTCATTGTGCAGCTGTTTAATGTTCTAAGCTGGGACAGCTGGAGAGAAATTGAGAAATCATGAAGGTTTTTGGTGCCATTATAACGCATCTGGCTTTATTCTGTAGGCAACTGGGCCAGGAGAGGATTTGAAGCAGAAAAATGGTTGAACAAGCTTAGCTTACTAGGAAGCAAACTGAATGAAAGGGAGAAGAGATGGAAAACTGGGAAATGATGGGGGGTAAGGGTCACTGCTATTGTTCAGTTGACCGAAGACGGTGGATTAAGGCAGTGAGAGGAAGGATGGATGAGGAGAAAGGGCTGGATTCTAGATTTCTTAAGTGGATCAAGAGTTAGTGCCAATGAGATGAGGGAAGGAAGATGGAGAAAGCGAAAGCGAAACCGTTATGTCTGTTAGAGGTTTGTGTCCAATAATGTATGTGATAGTAATGTATAAACTATGAAACATCACACAGCAGTTGGTTGTTTTTACCTTCTCTGGCTGCTCTTAGTTTTGCTGGCAACACATCACTTTTAAAGAGATGCGTTCAGATCCAAGGAAAATATCATATTTAGAATTATGTTTTATCATTCCTGAGATTTCTCAAGGAGCAGCGAAGATAATCCGAGCAGAGGGAGACGAAAAGAAAATCCCTCAGCTCTTTCTTAGGCAGCTCCTTCCCACTTCCCCGAACTTTCGAGGCACCCGGGAGCCTCGGAGCCCCGCCCGTTTATTCCCAGCCCTCACCATTCTTCCGCGACGTCTCCCCGCTAGCCAATCACGCTCCGTGACGTCATTAACATGAGCCCACACTGGATGAATCGGAGGCCATCCCACGTGTACTGTGTTGACTGTCAAGGTCTCCCGGAGCGCAATTCCTGGAAGCTGTGAGTTCTGAGGGAAGTTCCTGCGCTCGGTGCCCTGAGTCTGCGAATCCCCACCATGAGCACCCTAGGCGTGCTGTCCTTCACCCAGCAAGCCTGGGAGCAGGTTCTGGCCAAAGTGAAACGGGCCGTGGTCTACCTGGACGCCGCCTGCGCCGAGAGCCTGCACTGGGGCTGCGGGTCCTCACGGCTGCTGGAGGCGGTGGGGAACTCTGCGTGTTACCTGCGGGAGTTCGAGCCCGCCGCAGTTGGTGGCGGAGCCGAGCAGCCCAAAGCGGTGTTTGTGTTGAGTTGCCTGCTGAAAGGCCGGACCGTGGAGACCCTACGGGACATCATCTGCCGCAGTCACTTCCAGTATTGTGTGGTGGTCACGGCTGTGAATCACGCAGTCCACCTCACGGCTAATCACGTGCCGCCGGCGGCGGCGGCTGAGCTGGAAGGGCAGCAGCCAGTGTTCGAGCAACTGGAGGAGAAGCTGTGTGAGTGGATGGGCAACATGAACTACACGGCTGAGGTGCTGCACGTCCCGTTGTTACTCGCATCTGCTGCTCCCCACCTTGCCTTGACTCCAGCTTTTGCTTCCCTTTTCCCACTATTACCCCAGGATGTGCATATCCTCAACCGTGCCCGACCGGACAAGAGGAGGCTGGGAAACCTGGCTGAGGTGGATGCCACTACCCTAACCCCTGAGCTGCTGCTGACGATTAGGTGCCTGGTGTCCGGCCTCAGTTCCCTGTGTGAGCATTTAGGGGTACGGGAGGAGTGTTTTGCTGTAGGTTCCCTCAGTCGGATCATCGCTGCAGATCTGGCCAATTTTGCTCCCGCCAAGAACAGGAGGAAGACCGCCACAGGCAGGGCATCAGTGGTCTTTGTGGACAGAACTCTGGATCTCACAGGTAAGTGGCGTTTGCTGTGGAAGGCTTCATAACCGCTTTCCAAAGTGCTGGGACTTTCATTGATTCAACATATATTTTATTGACCTCTTACTATGTGTCAAGTTGAGGAGTCAAAGAAGAGCTAGATGGACACAGTCCCTGATCCCACAGTTTATCGTCTAGAGGGGGGATACAGACAAGCAAATCAGCAATTAAAATCAATTTGTTAAATGCTGTCTTGGGTAAATACATCCTCAACGTGCACTGCCCTTTTAAACAAGAACAACTGCATCTAGCCCAGAGACTGGAAAACCAGACTTATGCTAACATGGAGGAGAGCTGTCCTCCACCTGGGAACCTTTTAGAAATGTGCAGATATCAGTATTCACAACAATCCTTCATAAGAAAGCTTTAAGTTGTTGGAGAAGTATTAACAGGTGAACAAGTGGAGGTAACCTGTACCACAAAACACGAAAATATTACAGACAGTTGGCTTTCAAGTTTCTTTACATGAGTGTTAACAAATGAGGCTGAACTTAAGTTTCACCAGAAAATGAGGCTAAACAGAATTGTAGAAAATATCTACAATTGTATTTAGCCTCATTTTCTGGTGAAAATATTTTCAAACGTTTATTTATTCTTAGCTCTCATTCTATTGACGATTGGGTAATCCCAAATTGTAATAATATTTATACACATAAGTAACAAATGTTACCCTTAAAATAGGTGAAGAGAAAACATTTTCTGATATTTGACATGTGCATTTATTTTCAAAGGTCAACTTTATTGTTCTCTAATTAGGTAGATGTAATGCTGCTGGTAGTGTAGGCTGGCCACACCCAAGTTCAGGGAGAATAATAAGGAAACTGACATTGGTAAGCATTCCCTTCAGTAGGTTAAAAAACATGTGGAATGAAGTTAAAAAACCACAACAGGTGCATTTGAATTTTTGACCTTATAAGATTCATTTTCAGGTCATAAAATAGAAAGTAAGCTAAGTGGTAATACTGAGATGTAAGCTTAATTATGCGGCTGGAGTAACCAGGTGCTCAGCCTGTCAGTGTGATTTAAATAAAAGTAATCATTGTAACTAACACCCCTGAACTCTTAGAGGATTAAAAACACCTGATGAGTGAGTATATGCTTGTTGAGTTTTTGAGTGCGTGGTATGTACTGCTTATGCTTCTATTTCTTTTTGCCCAAAATGTGACATATTGTTTCATAATTAATCAAGGTCACATATTTTTGTGTCCCCCCCCCCCAAAGACTCCAGTTAGGCAAACTTTAATGTCCTGGCCATCCAGCATCATAGCAACTACTCCTTTACATATTATGCATCTCTTCCTTGTATATGACTCTTCTAAATACAGAAAAAACAAGGTAAGTGTAGCTTCTTGTCCTCTAAAAGCTTACAATACAAAGTAGTCAAGAATGATTTAGAAAATAAGGGCACTAGGAAGAAAAAGTTGCCATTCAGCACAATTATTTTATACTTTCTCTGTCTTCAAGCCTCCAGATTTCCCTCCCCATGTTCACCCCCTCAGCTTTCTTGCTTTTATACAAGCCATCAGGAAACTTCTGTATCTTCTTATCACTAAGTCTACCAACCTTTTTACCTCTGTACCCCACATATTTTTCTTTCCTTCCTTTATATTAAAAGGAGATGTACTGTCCCTGCTACTATCTAGTGCCAACTTTTCCTCCTTTGCAGACTAGATCTTTTCCTTTTTCACTTCTCTCATAGGTTTACTTCTTTCAAATACCCTCCCCTTTCCTAGATCATCATTTTTTTAAAAAGTCTTTTCTACTAGATTTTCCCCATCAATATACACACAGAATGGAACATCTCCTTTCTTGACCCCTCAGGCTCCTCCAACTTCAGTTTCATTTTTGCTCCATTTTTAGCAAAGTTAGAAACTTGTCTGTACTTGCTATCTCTACAATCATCTGCTTCAGTTTTCCCTTGACCTCAATTAGGCTGTTTGCCCCTCAGTACTCCTCAGAAACTTCCTTTGTCAAGATCACTGGTGGCCTCCATGTCACCAAATCCAATATTCAATTATCAGAATCCATTTTACTCAGTCTCAAAGCAGCATTTGTCACAACAGAGTAGAGGATGCAAATAGTTTAAAAAAATACAAATATTAAAGAAGTACAGAAGACATACAGATCATGCAGTTTCTTGTGTAATCCCATCAAAACATAAAATTGACGACATGTTATTTGCTTGCTCACAACCCTCCCATCACACCCACTATCAAATCTAAGTTCCTTAGCACGGTTTGCAAGGCCATACATCATCTGCCTGTGTGTACCTATCCCACCTCATCCCTTACTGATCTCCCCCCACACACTGCTCTCCTGGCATGCTGGTCACCTTGCCATTTCTCAACATGCCAAGTATGTCCCAGCCTCAGGCCCTTTGATGTTCTTGTGCAGCTCAGCTTGGAATGCTCTTCCTTCAGGTGTCTACATGGTTTTGTCGCTCACTTCCTTCGAATCTCCACTCACATGTCTCCTCCTCAGACAAGCCTTCCCTGACCACTTTCTTTAGACACTCTCTAACCCCTTACCCTACTTTATTTGTTATAGTCTTTACCACTACCTAACATGTGAATTGATTGTCAGTTGCCTGTCTCCTCCCATTTGAATGGAAGCTCCTGAAGGGAGGGGCTCTATTTTGTTTACTGTTTATTTTTTTTATTTTTTTATTTTTAAAGTTACTTGCCTTTCTTTTATTTATTTATTTATTTATTTATTTATGGCTGTGTTGGGTCTTCGTTTCTGTGCGAGGGCTTTCTCTAGTTGTGGCAGGCGGGGGCCACTCTTCATCGCGGTGCGCGGGCCTCTCACCATCGCGGACTTTCTTGTTGTGGAGCACAGGCTCCAGACGCGCAGGCTCAGTAATTGTGGCTCATGGGCCCAGTTGCTCCATGGCATGTGGGATCTTCCCAGACCAGGGCTTGAACCCGTGTCCCCTGCATTGGCAGGCAGATTCTCAACCACTGCGCCACCAGGGAAGCCCCGTTTACTGTTTATTAACTAGCACTCAGAAGAGTGCCTTGAAAATAGTGGGTATTCAGTAAATATTTATTGAATGAATGGATGAATGAACAGGTGAATTAAAGGTTGCTGCCAACTAGACTTTCATTGAGGTTAATATACTTACTTTTTCTGATTGAAAATACTTCTGAGATTCCTAAGTTGCATCACTAGTCCTTCACAAATGCAGCTGGGCACACATTTGCTGAATATTCTAAAATTTGATAATTTGGGCCCACAGTAGTATTTGAGAAAGGAAATAATAATATTAACTAATCATATTTATGTGATTATTTAATGGATTAAAATCACTTCCACATTACCTTATTTGTTCTTCTCAACAAATTAGGTGAGTTAAGTATTATTTATCATTTCAAGAATAAAAAATTGAGGCTCTGAAGTTGTTCTTTACTGGAAAAAAGAAAAGCAGAAACATTAAGTCGTAGGCCAGATGTGACAGGATTGCTCCAGTATTTCTATTAGTGTCCGAGGTCAGCATCTTTTGTTTTCTGAATTGTCAGAGTTAAGTGCTCACTTTCTTTGTATTTGTTTAGGATCCTTCTGCCAGTAGGTGGGCTTCCAGGGTGTGCTTTAAATTGGTGAAGGTACTCATTAAGCAAACTGGTGTGGGAGAAGACATTTTAGGTAGATGAGACCATGTAAAAGAATATTTAATGTTAAAAGGGGCATTGTTCAAAGGGAGCAAATGGGAGGTTTCTCTGGGTAGATTCAAGGCAACAGGTAAAGAGAAGGAAAAATTCATTTACTTTGTCCAGGGCTTAGGAGGAACCATGAAAGTATTGTTTTCAATAGAATGCCAAGATAACTATGCAAGCTGATGATAAAGCAATGAGAGTGAACCTCCCAGAAGTTCCTTGAGGTATTTCCCAAGTACATTTAAAATTATAAGGACTCTGCTTCCTTCCTACTTTCCTGAATAATTCAGTGGAAAAGCATCTAGGTGGGGCTAAGCAAGAAAGGTGTCCATGCAGGGAGGAGAGCACTACCAGGCCTGGGTGAGAGAGCTCAAGTTGGGTGAGATCTCCTGAGTGGGGAGAGGTGCCTGCACGGGGTGGTGGGTGGCAGCAGCAGTGGCCTGGTGGGATAGGAGATAAAGGGAAGCCAGAGTGGGTGGCATAAAGGGGTGTCCCTGGGGCCCAACATATTTACCTCTCTACTGGTGCATGGAACAAGTTTGATTTGTGGTCCCCTCTGAAATCAGTCAGCTTTGGCATAGTGTAGCCAAGAAAAGGTCCATGGTCTACTTCCCATTTTTAAATTATGACATTCTCTCCTTCAGAAGGGATCAAAATTCTATCTGGCTGGTGGAGGGTAGATTTTGGAGGATAGATACTAATTGGAACAAGTTTGTTACTATGTCCTAATAACTTATAAATTGAAGTTTTTTTAATGGATACCTTTTGGATAACCCTCCAAACTGTCTTCCAGATGGTCAGTTTAATGGTTCATTTATTTCAAAAATGTTTCAACATAGTGTTATTATTCCATATTGGTAATCCTCAGGGCTGGTTTTCAGTTGGTACATAGCTGTATTGTCAAACCTGTTTTTTAAATGCTAAAGTACTTCTGTACTAGCCAGTAAAGGGAAATTCTCTACTTGTTGAGAGTTACGTGTTACTGTTGCCTGGTGGAGGCGAGTGATAGGGCTTAGGAGCATTCTGGTGTGGATGCAGCTGACCCCCAGGGGTGCTGAGGGTGTGAGGCAGCAGAGGGAACTCATGCTGGTAGTGATGGTTGTAGAGATGCAGCACTTCTCCTCTGCTCCAGAGTGGCCCAAAATTGGATGGGGTGGTAGGGTAGGTGGTGTTGGTGGCATTATTTTTGGCATGGGTGCTTTCCAACCTTGATCCAGGCTCTGGCGTCCAGGAACATACCCGATCACCATGCTCAATTTTTTTTACTGATCTTTCCTGGATCCAACAAGCATAAGGAGCTGGGGAGCTCATGACTTGTTGTTACAAGAATTTACAATTTCTTTTCTTTTTTTTTTTTTTTTTAAATTTTTAGTGGAGTACAGTTGATTTAAAATGCTATGCTAGTTTCTGCTGTACAGCAAAGTGAATCAGCTATACATATACCAGTGTGGTTTCTTGCATCAGATTTTGGTTTAGACAGAATGTGGGGCATTGTTTAGCCAGGGATAGCTGTAGCATATAGATGATTACACCAACAGTTTCTAAAAATCAAAAGGTAATTGGAAATTATTGGAATGACTTGAATGGTTTGAATTTCAATTTAAATTATGTGACAGCAGTTTTAATATAGCAACCAAAGGGAAATACATTTTTAGTTTTTTATTTAGATGTTAATTTATATACCTAGTATATTAATTTGTTATTTGTTGTTAAATGTTTTAGATGCCATTTTTGATAATTTACCATTAGAAGATTTATATGCTTATGTATATATTCTTCTTGGATGTAAAACTGACACTACCAAAAATAACCTCCAATAGTTCATAAATATTCAGCAGTGTTAACATCATGCTTACAATTTTGAGAAATTTCTCTTTTTGTCATCATCTTTGCTGAAAGTAATATCACTTTGTCTAATAGTTGGGTTTTTTTTTTTTCAGTAAACATTTATTGAGTGCCTACTATGTGCCAAGCGTTGTTCCAGGTCTAGGGAAACAGTGGTGAACAAGACAGACAAGCTCCTTGCTCCCTTGAAGCAATTGATAAGCTCTCAGGGCTGAAAAATAGAGAAAGTTTGTTGCAATTGTTTGAGAAGTAAATGGCCACCAGTGTCTGTTGCTATGATTTTGGCATACTTCTACCATGTCTAGACCACACAGAAACTTGTGTCTCTGCAGAGTGCTTCAGGCATGTTTGCATAGGGGATTTAAATACAGCATTCTACGGACTGTTCTGTTCTAATTTGTTTCAAGGGACAATTAAAAAGGTAGACGTGATTTATGAATCTCGAAAAGTTTGAGTCTGGTTTTCTTTCCATTCTTTTCTGGCTCTTGAGATCGACTAGAGAGCTTTGTTGATAGTCTACAAGTTCAAGATCAAAAGTTAGGAGGTGGCGGTAACTCTGGGAATTAAATTTCCTTTCTTGGTTCAATTCTTCTGAATTTTAGTTTCATGTAAACTTTTAAATTAAATTTAGTCAGTTAAAGGTTAACTCCCAATCCAATGGGTGGTTCTTAATCCTGGGATTATGGTATACTTGTGCATTTATATTTGCTTTAAGGTGTGATTGTATGTTATTTTGTTAAAGTCTTGAAATTTGAGACTATTAATAGTGGGTAACATTTGAGAGCATACTACTTTTCTCAGCACTCTACATATATAAACTCCTTTAATTTTCATAATAATTCTTTTATAATTATCCCTATTTCACAGATGAGGAAACGGAGACATACAGGAGTTAACTAACTTACCCAAGATCACACAGCTAGTCAATGAGAGTCAGGGTTTGAACCTTGGCAGCTTGCTCTAGAGCCTGTGCTCATAATCTCTCTCATATGTGAGCCTATCATCGTCCTGGTTAGTAGAGATGATGCTGATATGGCCTCTAGAAGCTAGCAGCTTCCGAGACTAAACACAGTTGTTGGACGCTGGTGCTGCCTTAGTATTCAAAAAAGTGACTTATTCTTTCCTCCCCCATCTCCTCCAATCTGATTTTCCACAAAATGCAAAATAACCAACTAATATCTTTATTTTAGGGTTCAGAGGATACTGTTTAAAATAAGCATAGGTATGAGGAACAATTGAGAAGCCATTTAAGGCTCTGACTAGATTGCAGGTGTTAGATCCAGACCAGTATAATAACTTCAAGTCTTAGCTTAGTGACTTACTTGCTGTTTGATTCTCATTGAGCCTTTTGAGGGTTTTCTCATTTGTAAACAGGGGAAAAGAGTGACCTTAAAGTGTTG
The DNA here is from genome assembly GCF_028021215.1 of Eschrichtius robustus. Lineage (NCBI taxonomy): Eukaryota > Metazoa > Chordata > Mammalia > Artiodactyla > Eschrichtiidae > Eschrichtius > Eschrichtius robustus. Next base: position 78,896,497 of record NC_090827.1, read on the forward strand.
TTGGAAACATATGAAATCATCCATCCATTATATAACTAAAACAGTAGATAGTAGATAAAAAAGCGATAGGGTTTCCATTTTATTTAATTATTTTTTAAGCTTTTAAAAAATTTATTTTATTTTATTTATTTTTGGCCGTGTTGGGTCTTCGTTGCTGTGCGTGGGCTTTCTCTAGTTGCGTCGAGCTGGGGCTACTCTTCGTTGCGGTGTGCAGGCTTCTCATTGCAGTGGCTTCTCTTGTTGCAGAGCACGGGCTCTAGGCATGCAGGCATCAGTAGCTGTGGCTCGTGGGCTCAGTAGTTGTGGCTCGCAGGCTCTAGAGCTCAGGCTCAGTAGTTGTGACGCACAGGCTTAGTTGCTCCACGGTGTGTGGGATCTTCCTGGACCAGGGCTCGAACCTGTGTCCCCTGCGTTGGCAGGCAGATCCTTAACCAGTGCGCCACCAGGGAAGCCCGGGTTTCCATTTTAGATAGCATAGCTAGGGAAGACCTCTCTGAGGATGTGACATTTGAGCAGAGATTGACAAGAGAGAGGAAGCAGGCCATGTGACAGCCTTGGTATTGAACATATAAGACCCAGGGAATGGCAAGTGCAAAAGACCTGAGGTGGGAATATGGTTGACATGTTTGAGGAGGCTTGTGTGGCTTCCTTCGGCTTGCCCTGCAAGCAAGGAGGGCGGTGATAGGAGGTAATGTTGGAGAGATAGGCAGAAGGAATTCATTGTAGGGCAAAGTAAAGACTTAGAGTAAAAACCAAATTATGATGGGAAAGTTGGAGAGTTTTGAGCTGTGATGTGACATGCTCAGATTTACATTATACAGGATGATATATGCAAGGAGTAAGGGGATTGCAATAGATCCTCAATATATGGTAACTGCTACCACTATTTAGGTTGTGTAATAGGCATGAGTGGCTAGTTGCAGTAGCCTTAGCTCTGCCCCTCCCTAGTCGTAAGTCAGTTTCCTGATCTGTGAAATGAGGATAATAGTACCCACCAGAAGACTGAGAGGGTAAAATAAGTTAACATGTCTAGCTCCTAGAACACTGCCTGGTACATAATGGGGAATATGTTTATTAATACTTTTATTAATTAATGATATGCCTTTAAAATGATTTAATGTTTTATTCTTTTAAATGTATGTTTTCCCCCTAAGTATAAGACTAAGAACATAAGTACAAGAGTAATTTGCCATACATGTAACCCAGAAGAATTTTACTACCTGACCTGTTATCTGCCACTAAAGTAAGTGAGAGTTGGTTAGAATTAACCATTTGTCAAGAACTGTATTCTGTCATACCTAGAGAAAAAAAAAATGAAGTGCAGTAAGTGAAAGAGTCTTTCTGTATGATCCTGCAAGATCACTACAATTTTGGTTACTTAGGGGAGTGTAAAGAATGACATGGATGATTTTGATTCATTTCATAAATGTTTATTGAGCAACTTTTATATGCAGGCTCTGTGCTAGGTGATAGTGACATAAAGTCTCCCTATTCAGTGTGTCCTGGAGACTGGCAGCCTCAAGCCCAACTGGAAGCGAATTAACAATGCAGAATCCCAGGCTTCACCCCAGGCTTAAGCATCAGAATTTTAACAAGATCCTCAGGTGATCTGAATGTGCTGTAAAGTTTGAGAAGTGCAGACATAAAGATCAAACAGTCAAGACTCTTGTCTACGAGGAACTCATAGTCTATGAGGAAGCACAAAGCTTAGCAAATTCACGTATGAATGATACATGCCTTCATAGGGTTTAGGTACAAATATTCTCTTAAGGGGTGGCCATTTCTAGACCAGTGGTTCTCACATTCGAACCATCCCAGAAAGTCTGATTTTTCAAAGTGGTCTGGACAGAGGCTGGAACCAGTATTCTTTTAAAAGCTCCCTACGTGTGCAAACATGTAAGAAGGAGAATAGGTTGTTCTGGGAATTCTTTTTAGGTAATTTTTTAGTAGGCCTTAATGTTGGGATGAATGACTGAGGGAGAGGTAAGCGATCAGGAGGGAAGGGTGATAAAGATGATGAGGAAGGAGACTGGGGCCATGTTCCAAAGGCTTTAAATTTCATGCTTGGTGAGGAGCCATAATAAGTTTTTAGGCAGGCAAATTGCATGTACAGATTTTCTGTTGAATGTGTTCTCTGGTGGATGATGTGATGGATGGATTTATTGATTCCAAAGTGGGAACTGAGGGGGGATGGGTAGGATTTTGTTGTAGTTTTGCTTGCTTTTTTTATAGTCAAGTTTATTAAAGTATAATTTACATATAGTAACATTCATGCTGTATAGTGTGTAGTTTTGTCAAACAACATATAGTCATGCAACCACCCACCACAATCAAGATATAAGAGGAGTGCCATCACTCCAAAAAATTCCCTTTGTGCCCCTTATAGGCAGTCTCTCCTCTTACTCTCATATCTGGCAACCATGGAACCATTTCCTGTCCCTAGAGTTTTATCTTTTCAAGAATGTCATATAAATGCAGTCATATAGTGTATAGCCTTTCGAGTGGCCTCTCACTTAGCATAATGCATATAAATGCAGTCATGTAGTATATAGCCTTTTGAGTGGCCTCTTTCACTTAGCATAATGCGGTTTAGATTCATCCATGTTGTAGCTTCTATCAGTAGTTCACTCCTTTTTATTAATGAGTAATATTCAGGTGTATGGATGTAGCACAGTTTGTTAATTTGTTCATCAGTTGGGCTGTATCCTTAAAGTGTGTAGAGAGGAATAACATTGATAGCTGTCGGCTCAACTAACTCATACTGTGTGGTGTGCAGTGATTCTTTTTTTTTTTTTTTTCCAGTGATTCTTAACTGTTTTGAAATTAAGGAACTTTTTTATTGAGCAACTGGTCAAAGTTATGGATTACCTAGATAAAAGCATAGACTTAAAATATTTCTCATAAAATTCAACCCTCCCATGCATCCATAGAGGAGCCCAGCCTAGGAGCAATGGCCTCCTTGAGATAAAAGCAAGAAATACTAGAGGCTAGGAGACTATTGATCAGGAGACTATTAAAATATCTAGGTAAGAAATGATGTGAATTTATACCAAGTCAGTAATAGGAAGGATGAAGAAAGGAGTAGTTGAGTATTTAAGTGAGAGAATTAATAGAGTGGTGACTGATATAATGGTAGAAGATCAAGAAGAATTTGAAGACATGCCAAGTATTCTAGCCTGGGCAATTTCAGAATCCATTCACAGAAAGAGGGAGTGTAGGAGAAGATTTGTTAGGGGCAATATAACGAATGCTATGTGACTCTCCTATCTAAAATTACTGTGTGGTGAAAACTACTTACTGAATAAACTTGTATAAGTACTGCCTTATTATTCTCCTGCCTCCATCCCCCCAAAGTCCTACCTGGTATATGGCAAACTGAAACAGCCTTTTGACTAGTATGTATTATCTACTTTAATACATCCCCTTTGTACTAGATTTGACTGATATGAGCCAACCATAGGTAGTGTTAGAAATGGTAGTATTAGATAGTAACTAATAACTAACATTCCTTTAACCATCCAGATTCTAAATTGAATATGAAATAAAGAGTTGGCAGGCAGAGGCAAAAATACCAGTTTTATGGTGGATACAGCAAACATTAAAGAATGTGGCTTACATCTATGGGCAAGTGAGATTCCTAACACCAAATTCTTGGGTTGGAAGGTTTACCCACTCAGCATCAGGAGTGGACCAGAGCAAGTCTTTTTCCCTCTTTCCAAGGGCAGAACCTATCCTAGGCAGAGTGAGTAGAACCTGACAACCCAGGGGAAAAGTGATTGAAGGAGGTGAGGCAAGTTCAGAAATGTTATGCTAATTGTTGTCCTTCTACACAGAAGGAAACATCAGGAGCAATAATGAAATATTCTGTTCTTAGAAGACAGAAATGTCATCAAATACTGAAACATCTCAAAATAATGAAAGACGGTCATAAATATTCTTAAGAAGGAGTCATGGGGAATCAGAAAGGAGGTGAGGTGTTTTTTTTTTTAATTAAGATTTGTGTATTGTGTAGTTTTTTTAAAATTAATTAATTTTTATTTTTGGCTGTGTTGGGTCTTTGTTGCTGCACGTGGGCTTTCTCTAGTTGTAGCAAGCAGGGGCTACTCTTTGTTGCAGTGTGCGGGCTTCTCATTGCAGTGGCTTCTCTTGTTGTGGAGCACGGGCTCTAGAGCGCAGGCTCAGTAGTTGTGGTGCATGGGCTTAGTTGCTCCGCGGCATGTGGTATCTTCCTGGACCAGTGCTCGAACCCGTGTCCCCTGCATTGGCAGGCGGATTCTTAACCACTTCGCCACCAGGGAAGTCCCAGGAGGTGAGTTTTTGAATATACTAATTCCAAGAATCCAGTAGCCCTATCTCAACACAAAGGGACACTGTGCACAACCCCAAAATATCCTGTTTGTGAAATGTAGAGAAGGCTCTGTGTTTTTATCTTTAAGCCCTACTACAGTATGACTGAGCTCTTGTGAAGATGCCTCAATTCTTGCTTCTCACTTTATTCCTTATAAGTAGAGGCAAGTGAAGATGTTATATGCCTTATAATGATGATACTGGCACATACATTCACATATGATCCACAGGGTCATACAGGACTGCTAGTTTTCTGGTGCTGTTAACTATAAAAGTTTAGCCTTTGAAACAATTGGCTGAATTTAGGATCTCAAATACTGAGCTTCAAAGATATTTGGGTGTTGGTTGGACCAACTCTGAGTTTTTAGCTTGGTAAAATAGCACCACATTTTTGGAAGTTGCCTCAGATCACACAAGGAACTAATGGAGGATGGGACCACTAGAGCCCATGTCTCCAATTTCTTGTTCCTATACCCTCTTTAGAAAAGAAGGCATTGGGAAATAAACCATTCTCTGGCCAGACTAGACCCCATTGCTCTTGGCTAGATTAGCAGTTGGACAGGGAAAAATAACTGGGTTCAGGTTGACTTCCACTCTTGAGCGTCTTAAATAATATTTTAAAATTTCTATAATAACGGAAAAATTAAGCTCTCTGAAAATTTAAGTGTGATACAAATCTTGGCATTTTATTCATTTCCTAGAGGAAGAATCTGAAGTTACTGTGACATTGAGAGGCCCCAAATGCTTAGTCTATGTTTGAGTCATGTAACTGGCACTAATTAAATTTTAAAAATGTATATTGAACCCTCTAAAGCTGGACATGCAACAGACTGTATTCAGAGAAGAGCAGGACATGAGTTGAAAGCCTATGCCTGCTTTATCCTTCATTATCACACATGTTAAATACACATTCCTTTTGACTAAACCTAAAAAGTTGAGTAATCCTGCTCATGTAAATTTGGCATTTTGTTAATTCTCACATATAATATTTTAAACAGTTTCTGAAAGAGTGTGAATTATTTTTCTAATTAATTTAGGTCAGTCTCATGTGCTCCTTGCAGAAAGCATGGGGGAAAAAATTAACTTTAGGTAGAGTTTACATCAACCAAAGTCCTACCATTCGAAGATAACCCTTGGTAAAATTTTGGGATATTTATATGGGTGTATAGCATGTTTTTTCATTTCATTACAGCAGGAATATATGTTCACCATAGAAAGTTTAGAATCTATAAATAAATAGAAGAAAATAAAAATCACAATTTGAGAACTGCTTCAGTAAATATGCCATAATTTAAAAAAACTACTCCTCTACTTCTGAACATTTAGGGTGTTAGTATATAATATTTTAAGGAGGTAAATGATACATTGGTTCTGTAAAAATAACTATTAGCTATTAAACCTTAAGGAAAAATAAGTATGTCATGTCTTGACTTCTCATACTTGGAGAGTTTCAGGAGGACTGGATTAGTCAACAGTTTTAATTTGCCAAAGGTTTAATGAACTGAGACTTGCCAAAGACCCCTGCATTTAGCATAGGGAGGAGGAGTGAGTAGCAGCTAGATTGTAGGGGCTAAAGAAGTTAGGAAAGAAAGGCAGAACATATAGACTACTTGTTTGTACAATGTGTCTGTGAATGGCAGATAAAAATAAGAATAGCTTGGGGGCAGGGCTCAGAATTTGGGCACCAGGTTCAAAGAAGAGTTATTATAGTGATGAGTGGAAGTGAGGAGGTCACTAGTGGAGAGAGAAATGATGCTATGGGGTAATCGTCGTATCTCCATTCATTCCAGGCTTAAAGATATTATTCACTTAGAGACTTCTGACTGCCCTGTAGATCTCAGGGCCACTTATAGTCACTAGGCATTCATTCAGCAAGTATTTAACGAGTAGCTTGTAGTGTGAGTGCTGGGGAGACAACCATAAACTATAGACAACATAAATAAGACATGGTTCCTTCCAGGCCTGATAAGTGAATATTTTACTGGTAGAATTAGAACTCTTTTCTTTAACATCGGAAGCCACATTAGAAGCACTCATGCTGGTTCTGTCTTAAGTCATTTTTATGGGCCTGATTTTTTTTTTTTTTTAAATGGCGTGGTTTTTGGATTTCTGCCTCCCGAGTTTGAAATCTTGCTCTGTAATTTGCAACATATATAATTGTGAGCAAGTTACTTAAACTGAATCTTCTACTCTGTCAATGAGCATAATAATACCTACCTATTAGAGTTGTTCTAAGAATTAAGTGGATAATAAATGTACAGTATGGCAGTTAATACCTGGTACGTCATAAGCTGTCAATAAATATTAGCTATTGTGACGAAGAAGATGATGGTGCTGACAATGATTCCTTGGATTTCTGGTTTAGTCTTTTCTACCTAGTTCTTCTGTGCAATTAATATGACATGGCAAAAACAATAGAGATAGACATGAGGAAGTAAAATATTAATTGATTTGACGTGGGTGGGATCAAAACAAGTTGATTTGGCCAGTCCCACCCATTGTTGGAATCGTGTCTTCCAAGCATTGATGGCTTTTGGAAAGATAACCTGGTCTCATGGAAAAAGCATTAAACTGTGTCATTGGTCTTGAATTTTAATTTGAGCTTATTAATTCATTTGTTATTAAAAGAATTAATATATGTAAAGCACCTAGAGCAGTGCCTGGTACACAGAAAGCACTGTATAAATGCTTTTATCACTGCAAACTGTTACTATTCATTCATTTGTTCTTTCCTTCATCTAACAAATAATTAGTGAGCCTACTAGCTGCCAAGTTGCCTGCTAGACATGGTGGGTAGAGGGTGAACTAGATAAATGGTGGCCATGATGAAGCTAAACTTCTAGCAAAGGGGAGATCTGCTATTCTTGGTCAGGTCTCTAAGCCTTTCTGGGTCTTAAGGTCTTATCAGTAAAATAAAGAAAATCCTTTTGGCTCTAAAATTTCAGGATAGTGTCGTCCTATCACGCCATTTACCTGACCTTCCAAATGTTTATTATTTATTTATCTACTAAATACCTATTGATGCTTACCATGTGTAGGCACTATGCTAGGTGCTGGGAATCACAGCAGTAACCAAAGCAGACACAGTGCCTGCTCTCAGGGACCATTAAGTCCAACACACAAGACATACATTTTGTAGGTAATTGTGATATTGATTAGTGTTACTAAGGGCAGAATGTTAGGTTTATGTTATTGATTTGTGTAACAGAAGCTAAAAATGGATACTGTTTTTGATAGAAGGGGTATTATAGAACATTAATTTAGCTGCTTTTTCCTCCCATTTTGTGAGTTCATATTTTCTTGTCTGCTTAAACAGGGGCGGTTGGACATCATGGAGACAACTTGGTGGAGAAGATCCTTTCAGTGCTTCCCCAGCTTCCGGGCCACACCAATGATGTGATGGTTAACATGGTGGAACTCACTGCAGTCCAGGCCGAGGAGGAGAATCAGAATATGGTTGCACCCGGCTGTCTCGCACAATCCAAGTAAGATGTGTAGTTTTTTCTCTCATCCTTTTCTTTCTCTTCCCTTTTCTTTCTCTTGTAGATTGTTCCTGTAGAAAGGAAACAATGAAGAATCAGTCTGGTTGAAAAATTCATAGTGGATAGCATTTAGAAAAAAGAATTTTTTCTTAACTTTGAAATAACCATATTCATTAGACAACATAAGCCAAAAAGTATGGAATTTTATAGAGGTGTCATTTGGATATAATATAAACTTGTTCCCAGGGTCAGCTAAGAGAGTCAATTTATGCACCCACAGACAGCTTCACATGGAGTTGAGGCTAGGCTTACTCAATATCTCTTTCCCAGTTGACTTTCCCACATGACTAAAATACTGCCCACATAACTTTGAAACAGTGCCATCTCTCTATATGTAAATGATATACTCTTGGGCATCAGTGGGAAATGTTTTTATTTCTACGTATACTTTTTCACATGGTTAGAGAAACCAGAGAAAGAAGATGGGGTACTGTATGTTATGCAGAGTTCCAAAAATAGAAGAATATTTCTCCAGAAACATGACAATAAAAAGATACAATAGTTACCTTTTCTACTTTGTCCTTCATCAACAGTTCTTGAGGAAAAAAAAATATATTAGAAGAGAAAAAATGTGTGAGTATCCGTTTCCCTTATCTCCAAGTTTTAAAGTTTTAAACAAAACAGGACCTTTCAGCCTTGTAGTTTCCAATCTTAACAGTAACAGATACATTTGGAATTTCCTATCATATTTGGAATGAATTTTCAGCTCCTGAAGTTTTCAGCTTTTTTGTAGTTAGTTAATGACATTTACTGGATGCCCAGTGTGTATGGGCCAGTGTGGGAAGAAAATAGAAAGTTCTGTACCCTGGTTTTTTTGTATGCTTATGCACACAATAAAAGCAGAGGCCCTGTGTTCACTTTGGCAACATGTATACTAAAACATAGGCCTGAGGGCTTGAAGCTATGCAAACCCAGAAGTAATTATGGTTGGAAATATTTTTAGCTGCTCAGAGGGCCATTCAAAAGTTAATTATTAAGGACTTACTATGAGCCTTACTCTGGGGTAAGTAATATGAAGGACATAGAATAATATAAAATGTCATTCTTGCCTTCAAGGAACACTTTTCTTATTCTAGTCATGATTTAGACACAGGTACAATTAAAAAACAGTAGAATGATATGAAATCAAGACTCATGTGTCTACTACAGATTATAATTCCTGTAAGTGAAGTAACAGGTTAATGTGGTCTTTGTAGATCAGTGTGGGCTTTGTGGAAATGGCGGTGCTTGATTCAATTATGTCTTGAAGGATTTAGAAAAGGAAAGAGGGCTAGAATGAGCATAGTTGTGGAAACAAGAATGGTCAGGGCCTAATGTGATGGGTTGTGAGGAAGAAGGACATCTCACTGGACACCACTGCCATCAGCTCTATAACATTTTTCAGGACTTACTGTGTGCCAAGCACACTTCCAGGCATTTTACATTTGGGAAGTCATTTAAGTTTTAAAATAACCCAATGAGATAGGTGTCTTTATTCCATTTTACAGGTAAGGAAGCTGAGGCAGAAAGACATTAAGTAACATAGCTAGCAGGGCGTGGAGTTAGAATTTGAGGCCAGAATGTTTGATTTCCGAGCCACTGTCTTAACTTATATGCTGTGTATGCAGGGGCCAGAGAAGCTAGGCTCATGAATAGCTGTAAAGAGACATGAGAGAGAAAAATAAGGTTACTTCATGATTTAATTTGGGGAGGCCTATTTGTTCAACATAATGGTTACACAAACAACAGAAATCAGTTTTGGCTAATTTCAGCAAAAAGGGAATTTATTAAAGGGGATTGGAAAGCTAATAGAATCAAAGGAAGAACTGTTAATCAAATTTTGTAAAGGACTATACCGTTCCAGAGGCCTAGGGGGCAAGAACTCAGGAAAAGCTCTTAAAGGCACTGACACCAGAGAGACTGAACTTTAACTGCTTTCTGTCTGGAGTCATTCTGCTTATGAGTCAGATTCCAGGGGAAAAGGCAAGATTGGCCTACCTTGGGCCTTGTGGCTACCCTTTGCCCAGTGGGGGTCGGGAGCAGTTCATACTGACTGAGAGTTGTGTCAGGATTGGATGGCATGGCAGAGGGGTGGTTCTTCAAAGGGAAACTGGAACATCTATCAGAAGAAAGGGAAAGGGATACTGGGGCAGGCAGAAACAGTAGATGCCCCTTAATAATAACAGCACACACTTAAAGAGGACTTACTGTATAACAGGCATGGTTCTGAGCACTTTATGTAGAGTAACTTATTTAATGCTCACAACATCTCTGTGAGGTGAGTTCTACTATCATCCCCTTTTATAGATAAGGAACGAGGTTAAGTAACATGACACACACAAGTGATGGGGCCCTATATTTGAACCCCGGCAATTTGGCTCTAAAGCCAGTGCTTACTGTTACCCTATGCCACCTCCACAGAAGCCTAAGATAGTTACAAAAGGAACATGTGAGCTCCCCAGAGAAGGTGGCAAAAGAGAGAAGAGTTGAATCCATCATTTTAATGAGCAGGAAAAGCAAGTGAGTTCTGAGAAGTATAATAGGACAAATGTAAGAATCAAGACATCTCTTAGATCTACAAGTAATATATATATATGTATTTTTTAATTAATTAATTTTATTTTTGTCTGTGTTGGGTCTTAGTTGCTGCGCGTGGGCTTTCTCTAGTTGTGGTGAGCGGGCACTACTCTTCCTTGCGGTGCGCGGGCTTCTCTTTGTGGTGGCTTCTCTTGTTGCGGAGCACAGGCTCTAGGTGCACGGGCTTCAGTAGTTGTGGCACGCAGGCTCAGTAGTTGTAGCGTGTGGGCTCTAGAGCACAGGCTCAGTAGTTGTGGCACACGGGCTTAGTTGCTCCACGGCATGTGGGATCTTCCCAGACGAGGGCTCAAACCCGTGTCCCCTGCATTGGCAGGCGGATTTTTAACCACTGCGCCACCAGGGAACTCCTACAAGTAATATTTTGATTATGGCCAATTTATTTAACCTTGACTCCTCAGCATTCTTTTTACCCCAAGCTTAGTCCAAGGCTTAAACCAAACCAGTCCTGGAATCCCATTTTCCTTGCCAGTGGTTGCTTTAGAAACGGGGAGGCAAAAGAAAAGTCTTCTTAGGGTTTCTTGGTCAAGTTTCTTTGCTTTTGAGAAGAGATTCAAGGAAGAGACACACTTTCTCTTTCCTCTTACACTTCTCCCCCAACTCCCAGAGCTCTGATGTATATCCTGAAACTGTGACAGACCTTGTTGCTCACAACCGGAAGTTGAAGGTAACACACTGAAGGTGGTGTGGCCAAGGGTGCTACGGGCAAGAGCAGCAGTGGGTTACAGTGAGGTGTCTGGACCTCGTATTATGTAGGAGAGTATGTTTCCTTATTAAGTCAAATTGACTTGCTCTTGTCTACTACTTGCAACCGAAGTCATCCTAACTGACATACTTTCTGTACTTCAGCTATAAGATGAGGGCATTGGCTTAAATGACTTCTAAGGCTTTTCAGTTTAAAATAAAAATTCTTCTCAACTGAGTACCTGCTGTGACTCAGCTCTGCTTCTGAGCACTTGAAACTAAGCTCATTCATATGTATTTTCCACTCCTGGTCTTTGTTTTTAGTGGGTGCCTTTTTCTCATTAGACCATGAGTGAATGTTGCCATGGAATATGAGTTTTCGGTGCCATTCAAGTATGAGAGTGTGGTCATAAATGTCAGAGGAAGTGATGAGTTCTAGAAGGATCTGAAGAAAGCTTTAAGGAGAGCAAGTTTGGTGAAATAGTGAGACCAGAAGTCAGGTTGCCGACGATAAAGAGATAGGTAGTGAGAAAACTGTAACCAAATAAAAGTATACAGCAATAGTAGGGAGAAAAAAAAAGGTACTTTCTTTACAGTTGCTTTGAAGACTGAGGGAATTGTGCTGATTAATTTCTTTGCAAAGAGATATTGAAATAAATTCAGCTGTCCTAGTGTATACTGTTCTTTTGTCAAAATAATAATAATCACTACTATCACCACCCCCCAGAAAGTTCTTGGTGAAATGACTGTGAGGCTAAAAAAGCTAGTACTAAAATGCAAAACAGATGGGTGCTTGTCTGCAATGGAATAATCTTTAGAAAGCAAGTCTCTGACTAGGATTTAAATCTTGACAATCAAAATTTATTGCTAAAATAATTTTTATAAAAGGTTGTTTATAATTATAGCAATTAAAGTTACTGCCAATGCAGATGAAAAATTGATAACTTAAGTGCATTATAACATGGCTTTCCAGTTCCTGTCCATTGGTCCCTGGATTATGTGGAATATTTTGTCCAAGAGGAGGCAGAATCTTTTCTGTTCTTATGTTTTCCTTCTGCTGAACTGGGTTTCTATTCTCTGCCCCAGCTCCAGTCTCCTAACCTATTACTTTTTCAATTCCTGAAGCACCCTTACCCTGATGCCTCAGGGAAGTCCCTAAAAAAGCAATATTTTAAGTCCAGTTTTCTTGTTAACTTTTGTGTTGGAGGTGGGAATGTTTTTTTCTTAGACTATAGAGCAATGGAATAAATAGAGTAGATCTTAGAGTAAGAGACAAATGCAGCAGTGGTTTTACCCTAAATCCTGATGAGCCAATTTTTTGTTAACTTTCACATTGTTAAGTAACCTGATAATGGTGTATATTAAATCACTAACTCAAAGTCAAAAATCATTAAATTACCGGGGGCTTCCCTGGTGGCGCAGCGGTTAAGAATCTGCCTGCCAATGCAGGCGACACGGGTTCGAGCCCTGGTCCGGGAAGATCCCACATGCCGCAGAGCAACTAAGCCCATGCGCCACAACTACTGAGCCTGCGCTCTAGAGCCCGTGAGCCACAACTACTGAGCCCATGCGCCACAACTACTGAGCCTGCTCTCTAGAGCCCACAAGCCACAACTACTGGAGACTGCTCCACAACAAGAGAAGCCACCGCAATGAGAAGCCCGCGCACCGCAACGAAGAGTAACCCCTGTTCGCTGCAACTAGAGAAAGCCCACGCGCAGCAACGAAGACCCAATGCAGCCAAAAATAAAGAAATAAGAATAAATAAATTTATTTAAAAAATCATTAAATTACCCCTAAATAGTGGTAATTTTTTTTTCTTCTTTCCGTGGTTTCCAAATACCAATTAAATATTACTGTTAAAGACACTAACATTTTTCAGAGGGAAGAAAGGTAATTTTTATTAGAGCAGAATCAGAGATACTACTTTGATTTTAAATTTACCTGCAGATAGAATTACTGAACTCAGATGGAAACATTAAGTAACTGTATATTCAGTGTTGACTTTGAGGTGAAAAGCCAGCACCCAAGAGGGTGTGTCATCACATAGCAGTGTTGTGAACGACCTTACTGTTGGTACAGACTGTGGGCATCTTCTCTTCCCCACTTGGACCTCCCTGCAAAAATGACATTTTATTTTATGTTTTTACTTTTTAAGTAAACATTGCAAATTGAATAGGAGAAAGGCTTACCTCTTCTCAGCATACAGCTTTTGCTATATTTAACTTTTTTCAAGGAATTCTAAAAATCATCTAGTCTCAGTTACAGGTTTAGAAAGCAGAATTGATGAGTAATTTGTGGATGGTGGGGTGAAATAAAGCAGGGTTCTTTTCTGCAAATGAAGGGATAAGAGTGTCCACTAAGAAATAGTTAAATAATTTAGTATGCCAGAGACATTTAAGTTATATTTCTTGATAAAGAATTGTTTAATAGCATTTTTCAGAATTTTAAAAAAATGCATGTTAAGAAAAGAAGGTTTGAAGGTAGAAATTCTTGTTCTACAATTGCTCACATACATGGTATTTGTTAGTTAAGGAATGTGCAGGCAATCCCCAGAATCTTGTTCATATTGAAAAATTTTAAATGATTTGTGGTCTCCATGTTGTGAGAAGACTGAACTCTGGGTCACTGTGGCTTTGGGATCCATAATCTAAATGGAAACTATGACTCCTTTAAATAAGGCCAAGAACGCTCTGAAGTTAGCTAAAATGGAAAAGGAGGAATGGAAAGACTCATTACATTTGAATGACAAGTTCTTAATTAGGTTGATGTTCACTGCCAAGCAAAAATCCACAAGTTTAAAAATCTAACTCCTGGTAAGTTAGCCAACCACAGCCTTTATTGGGGTGCTTCTAAGTCTTATGTTATAGTATAGACCAGGGTGTATTCAACGGTGTGCCAGGATTGTCCCATAGCTCTGGCTATAGCTTCTCTCCTCTAACACCTGCTGGTATTCTTGTCCGAGGGCCCTTTTCCTTTCTTTCTTCACTCTGCATTGTATTAACAGTGTCACACTGGTGATAGGGGTGGGGGGCTGGGATCAACAAGGTGGGGGTAGGCATCCTTCTAACAAAGCTGGAAGGAGGATAAAGTAAGAGCTAAGAACAAGGCAATGGTTTTAGCATTGAAAGAAGGCATTTTGGGGGCTGCAGGCAGATGAGGTCTGAAATCCAGGAAGTTTATTTGAATAAAACATCATGGGTGGAACTATGAAAGCAAATCCTCTGAGCATGTAAATGTATGTTGTAGTTTTTTTTGTTTTTTTTTTGGCTGCATTGGGTCTTTGTTGCCGCGCATGGGCTTTCTCTAGTTGTGAGCGGGGGCTACTCTTCGTTGTGGTGCGCGGGCTTCTCATTGTCACGGCTTCTCTTGTTGCGGAGCACAGGCTCTAGGCGCGCAGCATTCAGTAGTTGCAGCAGGTGGGCTCAGTAGTTGTGGCTCACAGGCTCTAGAGCGCAGGCTCAGTAGTTGTGGTGCACGGGCTTAGTTGCTCCGCACCATGTGGGATCTTCCCGGACCAGGGCTTGAACCCGTGTCCCCTGTATTGGCAGGTGGATTCTTAACCACTGCGCCACCAGGGAAGTCCTGTGTTGTAGTCTTTTGGTTTTTATTTGTTTATAAAATTTGTTTTCTTGCAAAGCAAGTTGAGAGATGAGATTTTTTTTAAAGTCTTTATTGAATTTTGTTACAGTATTGCTTCTATTTTATGTTTTTGGTTTTTTAGCTGTGAGGCATCTTAGCTCCCCAACCAGGGATCGAGCCAGCACCCCCTGCATTGGAAGGTGAAGTCTTAAGCACTGGACCGGCAGGGAAGTCCCTGTTGTAGTTTATTTGTCCAAAATATTTGTTAATTGACCACTCTGTGCCAGACACTTGATGAAGACAAGATCTCTGCCCTCATGGAACTTACTCTAATGGGGGTGACAGGCAACAAACAGGTAAACAAGTGACTATATAATGTCAGGTGAGGATAAGTGCTATGAAGCAAATAAAGCAAGGGAATCAAGAGTAACTGGGTACTGGAGGTGGTGAGGAGGGGCATGGAGGAGGTAGAAAAGACCTTTCTGAGGAGATGTCTTTCAAGCAAAGACCTCAGTGAAGTAAATTGTAAGCCTCGTGGATATCTGGGGCTAGAACACTCCAGCCTAGGGAAAGGACTAAGTGTTCAAAAATAACTCATTGTGGTATTAATTTGCTTTCTGCTAATGGCTCATGTTGTTGAACATCTTTTCCTGTACTTACTTTCTATCTGCATATCCTCTTAGATAAAATGTCTCCACATCTTTTGCCCACTTTCTAATTGGAATTTTTTTAAATATTGAGGTTACATAAGCCTTTGTCAGATAAGTGATTTGCAAATATTTTCTTTTAGTCTGTAGCTTGTCATTTCATCCTCTTAACAGGGTCTTTTCACAGAGCAGAAGTTCTTAATTTTGATAAAGTTCAGTGTATCAGTTTTTCCTTTTATAGATTGTGCTTTTGGTGTCAAGTTTAAGAACCCTGCCTAACCCTTATTTTCACTTCATTGAATCACTTTAGCACCTTTGGCAAAAATCAGTTGAGCATATTTGCTTGGACCTATTTCTGGGTTTTCTATCCTATTCCATTTATCTGTATGTCTGTCTCTCTAGCAGTACCACACCGTCTTGATTACTGTAGCTATACAGTAAGTCTCAAAGTCAGGTAGACTGATTTCTCCATTTTAACTTCTTTTCAAAAATGTTTTTGCTATCTTAGTTCCTTTGCCATTCTATATAAAATTTAGAATAATCTGTATATATAAAAATATTGTTGGGATTTTGATAGAAATTATATTAATAATTTATATAGCAATTTGGGGCGAGTTGACATCTTGACTCTGTTGACTCTTACACTTATGAGAGAAATTTGGTATTTCTCTCTATTTAGTTTATCTTTGACATTTTTCATCAGTGTGTTGTACTTTTCAGTATACAAGTCTTATACAGTATACATGTTTTTTAAAAAAATAAATTTATTTATTTATTTTTGGCTGCATTGGGTCTCTGTTGCTGCGCACAGGCTTTGTCTAGTTGCGGCGAGCGGTGGCTACTCTTTGTTGTGGTGCGTGGGCTTCTCATTGCAGTGGCTTCTCTTGTTGCGGAGCATGGGCTCTAGGTGTGCGGGCTTCAGTAGTTGTGGCATGTGGCTCAGTAGTTGTGGCTCACAGGCTCTAGAGCGCAGGCTCAGTAGTTGTGGTGCATGGGCTTAGTTGCTCCGCGGCATGTGGGATCTTCCTGGACCAGGGCTCGAACCCATGTCGCCTGCATTGGCAGGTGGATTCTTAACCTCTGCGCCACCAGGGAACTCCCTGTATACGTGTTTTTGTTAGACGTATACATTAAGTATTTCATTTTTTGAGTGATTATAAATGATATTGTAATTTTATTAGTGTCCACGTGTTCATTGATAGTGTCTAAAAATATAGTTGATTTTTTAATGTTTATATTATATCCTACAACCTTGCTGAATTCACTTATTAGTTCTAGGAGTTTATCTGTTAGCTTCCCTGGAATTTTCTGTGTAGATAATCATGTTATATGCAAATAAGTTCAGTTTTATCTATTCCTTTATGGCCTGCATGCTTTTTCCTTTTAGCCTTATTGCCCTGGCTAGAACTTCCAGCATTATGTTGAATAAGAATGGTGAGAACAGATATCCTAACCTTATTCCCAGTCTTAGGAGAAAGGCCTCAGTCTTTCATCTTTAAATATAATGCTAGCTGTAGGTGTTTTAAAAGATGTTTTTTATCCATTAAAGAGGTGTGCATCTAGTTCTATTTCACTGAGAGGTTTTTTTTTAATCATGAATGGGTGTTGAATTTTGTCACAGTCTTAAAGATTTTTGCATTCATATTTATGAGAGATATTTGTAATATTTTTTTTGTACTGTCTTTTTTTAAAATAGGGTAATACTAGCTTCATGAAATGAATTGAGAAGTATTCCTTCCTCTTTTATTTTCTGGAAGAGATTGTGTAGAAATAGTATTAATTCTTAAATCTTTGGTAGAATTCCCTAGTGAAACCATCTGGGACTGGAATCTTCTATTTTGGAGTTTTTAAATTACAAATTTAACTTGCTCAGTAGTTATAAGACTATTCAAATTATCTGTTTCGTATTGGATGAATTGTGATGGTATATTTTGAGGAACTGATGTATTTCATCTAAGTTGTCAAATTTATATACACTCAGTCCTCTGTGTCTGTGAGTTCTGCATCTGTAGATTCAACCAACCATGGATTGAAAATATTGGAAAAAAAATTCCAGAGAGTCCCAAAAAGGCAAAACTTGAATTTGTCGTATGCTTTCTGTCTTTAATTGGTGTATTTAGATCATTTAAATTTAATGGAATTATTGAAGTGTTAGGACTTGAGTATGCCATTTTAATTTTTGCATTCTGTTTGTTATCTCTTTCTTTCATTTCTGTTTCTTTAATCTAACCCTCCTGTCAGTTACTTGAACATTCTTTAAGAATTCCATTTGATTTATCTGTAGTGTATCTCTTTGTATAGTTTTTTCAGTGGTTGCAGCAGTTGTTACATTTTTTATATACATAACTTATCACAATCTATTGGTGTTGTTATTTTACCTGTTTAAGTGAAATGTAGAAAGCTTACCATGCATTATTTCCCTTTACCGTCCCACACTTATAATCATCTTAATATTTCCTCTACATACATTTAGAACTGCATCGGTATTAAAATTTTTGCTTCTCTTAGTTTAGAAAACTCAGAAGACGGAACGCTTATTGTATTTATCTATATTTTTGCTTATTGTTTTCTTTCTTCATTGTGTTTCAAGATTTCCTCTTTTTTCTTTCCTTTTTAGAGAATTTCCTTTAGCCATTCTTTTAGAATAAGTTTGCTGATGACAGAAGCTCTTAGTTTTCATTAGTCTGGGAATATTTTTATTTTCCCTCATCTTTTTTTTTTAAGAAATTATTATTATTATTAATTTATTTTGTTTATTTTTGGTTGCATCGGGTCTTAGTTGTGGTACGTGGGATCTTCGTTCTGGCATGCGGGATGCGGCATGCAGGCTCTTCATTGTAGCGTGTGGGCTTCTATCTAGTTGTGGTATGCGGATTTTCTCTCTCTAGCTGTGGCATGCGGATTTTCTCTCTCTAGTTGTGGCGGGCAGCCTCCGGGGTGCGTGGGCTCTGTATTTTTCGGTACGCGGACTCTCTAGTTGAGGTGCACAGGCTTAGTTGCCCCATGGCATGTGCGATCTTAGTTTCCTGGCCAGGGATCGAACCCACATCCTCTGCATTGTAAGGCAGATTCTCTACCACTGGACCACCAGGGAAGTCCCTCCCCTCATCTTTGAATGATATTTTCATTGCATATATTATTCTGGGTTAACAGTTTTTTTCTTTCAACACTTGAAAAATGTTGTGCCCCTTCCTTCTGGCCTCCATGGTTTCTAATGAGAATCCACTGTCATTTGAATTGTTTTTCCTCTATAGATAAGGTATCATTTCTCTTAATACTTTCATGAGTTTTCCTTTGTCTTTAGTTTTGCGAAGTTTAATTATGATGTGTCTTGGTGTCAATTTCTTCGAGTTTATCCTGTTTGTTGTTTGTTCACTTAGCTTATTGTATCTGTAGGTTTATGTCTTTTGCAAATTTGGGAAGTTTTCAACCATTATCTCTTCTAGTACCTTTTCAGCTCCACCTACTTTCTTCTTCTGGGATGCCGGTGATAGGTATATTAATTTCCTATTGCTGCTGTAGCAAATTACCACAAATTTAGTGGCTTAAAATAACACAAATTTATTCTCTTGGAGTTCTGGAGTTCAGAAGTCTAGAATCAGTCTTGTAACCCTAAAATCAAGGTGTTGGCAAGGCTGGTTTACTCTGAAGACTACAGGGTAGGTTCTGTTCCTTGCCTTTTCCAGCTTCTAGAGACTGCCTTGGCATTCCCTGACTGGTAGCCACGTCATTCTAATCTGAACTTCCATTTTCACATTGCCTTTTCCTCTGCCTCCTCTTGTATCCTTCTTATAGGGACTATTATGATTACATTGGGCCCACCTGGGTGGACTTTTTAATTGAAGCATTATTTATAAAATTGTGAAATGTACAAATGAAATCATGTGGTATGTACTCTTTTGTGTCAGGCTTTTTTCGCTAAGCATAATATTTTGAGATTCACCACATTGTTTTTATCTCTTTTTAATGCTTTGTAGTACTATTCCATAGCATGAATATACCACAGTTTGTTTAGCTGTCTTAAACCTCGTCTGTTTCTGGTTTTCTACTATTATGAATACAGTTACTGTGAACATTCTTGAAGAAGTGTTGTGGGGGAGATACACTGTCATTTCTCTTAACATTTTAGTGGAAATGTTGCGTTATACTTTCATTTCAGTGGAATTGCTGCATTACAGGGTTAGTATTTGTTTAGTTTTAAAAGAAACCACCAGATGTTTTTCTAAAGTGTTTGTACTGTTTTACACACTTAGCAGCAACACGTATGGGTGCTGGTTGATCCACATTCTTGACAAGATTTGGTATTGTTCATTGTTTTGGAATGAATTATGTCTCCCTAAAATTTATATGTTGAGTCTCTAAACCCTAGTACCTCAGAGTGTGACTGTATTTGGATATAAGGCCTTTAAAGAGGTAATAAGTTAAAATGAGCCCCTTAAGGTTGCCCTTAATCAAATGTGATTGGTGTTCTTATAAAAATAAGACCTACATAGAGACACCAGACACAGAGAAAGGCATTATGAAGATGTAATGAAAAAGGTGGTCTTCTGCAAGGCAAGGAGAAAGGGCTCAGGAGAAATCAGACCTGGTGTCACATTGATCTTAGATTTCTAGCCTCCAGAACTGTGAGAAAATAAATTTCTGTTGTTTAAGCCATCAATCTGTGGTATTTTGTTGTAACAGCCTGGGCAGACTAATACATCTATCATTTTAATTTTAGTCATTCTTGGGGGCATGACATGGTATCCCATTGTGGTTTGAATTTGCATTTCCCTTAGGACTAATGATACTGAGCACTTTCTCATGTACTTATTATGTGGCGAAATTGGAACCCTCATACCTTGATGTTAGGAATATAAAATGGTGCAGCAGGGGCTTCCCTGGTGGCGCAGTGGTTGAGAATCTGCCTGCCAGTGCAGGGGACACGGGTTCGAGCCCTGGTCTGGGAGGATCCCACATGCCGCGGAGCGACTAGGCCCGTGAGCCACAATTACAGAGCCTGCGCGTCTGGAGCCTGTGCTCCGCAACAAGAGAGGCCGCGACAGTGAGAGGCCCGCGCACCGCGATGAAGAATGGCCCCCACTTGCCGCAACTGGAGAGAGCCCTCGCACAGAAACGAAGACCCAACACAGACATAAATAAATAAATAAAATTAAAAAAAAAAATGGTGCATCAGTTATGAAAAAAAGTTTGGGAGTCCCTCAAAAATTAAACCTAGAGTTAATGTATGAGTCAGCAATTCCATTCCTAGGTATATACACAAAAGAATTGAAAACAGGTATTCAAAGAAAAACTTATACATGAATATTCATAGCAGCACTATTTCCAATAGCCAAAAGTTACAAAAAACCAAATGTTCATCAAAGGATAGATGGATAAACGAAAGTGGTATATCTATAAAATAGAATATTATTCAGCCATGAAAAAGAATGGAGTACTGATATATGCTACAGTGTGAATGAACCTCAAAAATATTATTCTAAGTGAAAGAAGCCAGTCACAAAAGGTCACATATTATGTGATTCCATTTATATGAAATACCCAGAGTAGATTAATCCATAGAGATAGGAAATAGATTAGTGGTTGTCAGAAGTGTGTGGAAAGTGACAGATGAGAAGACTGCTAAATGAGTATGAGGTTTCCTTTAATACTGAAAATGTTTTGGAACTAGATGGAGGTAATGGCTGTACAACATTGTGAGTGCAATAAATGCCACTGACTTGTGTACTTCATAATGGTTAATGTTATGTATATTTCACATCATTAATAAAAGTAATTGAATAATGTAAGCCATGGTGAGAGATCCTTAACTAATCTCACATTCGGTTCTTTAATACACATTTAGGTTTGGTAGATTATATACTTATTTTCTAAATATTTCAATTTCCCTCCTTTCCCTCTGGTTACTCTCCTGCTGCCCCCAAGCAAGGCCCCCCAAGCAAGGCCTGGCCTTATTGTTTGTTTGGGCCTTTGGTGTATAGGCTGAAGCCATGCTTTAGGAGGTAACACGTGGTTGACATCTCTTTTTCTTTGTCTCAACAACTCGTAATGTTCAGCCTGAATCCTGGAGTGAAGATGAGACAGAGCAGAGCTCAGCCAACTCTTAGTAAACCTAAAACAAGAGTGGAAATATACCTTTGTTGTTGTAAGCCTCTGAGATTTTTGGAGTCATTTATTATCACAATATTACCTAGCCTCTCTTGATTGAAACATCAGGTAATAAAATACCAGGGTGGTAGAATTTCAGGTGACTTTTATCTCCTTTTATATTTATGTATTGTTTGAATTCTTTTAAACATATCATTTATATATTCAGAAAAAAACAATAAAATTGTATTTATTGTGGAAAAATATTTAAAAGTTGAAAAATAATTAGGAGCAATATTTTTGCTAGTTATCTTCCATATGTTGTTAATAATTATTCTTACCGATAAACTATAAACTCACAGAAGTTACGAATTTCATTTTACGGAGTGAATGCAGTACCCTCAGCACTTTGGAATTTTTAATAAATTATGGTTATCTGCATTTATAATTCCAAATATTTTCCCAAAGTGATATCAGTTTAGAATATTCAGTGTCTGCTTAATGACTCAGTTTAATCAAGTATTTTCTAAGGATATACCCTGGGCAAGACCTTCCTCTTATCTAACATTTTGCCCATTTTCATAACTGACAATTAAATTATTCTCTTTGGCAAAAGCACTGACCCCAGAGTTTAGATTTCTCTATATTTTTTCACAACCTAGAGATTTTGGTCTTCTGGAGAGAAAACAGTATCTCATAAGGGTTTAGTGTGCATCAGAGATTAGCTGTTTTACTTAAGTACTTAATTCAGTCATCCAAACAGTCCTTAGAGTATCATTTTTATTTTTGAAAGAAA
The DNA here is from genome assembly GCF_028021215.1 of Eschrichtius robustus. Taxonomy (NCBI): domain Eukaryota; kingdom Metazoa; phylum Chordata; class Mammalia; order Artiodactyla; family Eschrichtiidae; genus Eschrichtius; species Eschrichtius robustus. The sequence goes on from NC_090827.1 coordinate 78,918,756, forward strand.
GAAAATCTTCACAGAAGTTACTAACTTGTTAAAGCTTACAGAGCTGGCAAAGCTGTGCCCTGGATTTTGAGCCCAAGTTCTAATTACAGAACTCTTCTTTTTTCTTGTACAAAAAGCAGCCTCTATATTTGTACTTTGTTTACAGAAGGCTGTTACTTTATATGTGGAATAATATCACTTTATTTTCCTGTCAGGATTATCCTTACTTTTTTTTTTTCCTCTTTTTCTGGGATTTTATCACTGAGTGTACATTGCATGACTATACAATTATGGCTTTTCCAATGTTATAATTCAATTTTGATAATTGCTTTATGGACAGTATTAACAGTGGAGTGAGAAAAGGGATTTTCAGGATATAGCCCCAAACTGTTATTGCCCAACACTAGTCTGTGACTAAATTTCTCCTTTTCTGTGAGGAGCACAATATAAGAGTTTCTGAGGGCTTTACACAATTTAGAGTTTGGCTTTATTGTAATTTAGGATTTTCTTTGCTTCAAGGATGTCCATGCTTTAAAAAAATGTCAAGTTCCACAAGGAAGAAGCCACAGGTCTTCAGAGCCTATGTTTTGTACAGAGAGATTATTCTGAGCATTTTGAATCTAAATTGTTTCAGAAGCATGAAGCATAATTTTTTCTTTTTTTAAAAATTGAGGTATAGTTGAGGGGCTTCCCTGGTGGCGCAGTGGTTAAGAATCCGCCTGCCAGTGCAGGGGACTCGGGTTCGAGCCCTGGTCCGGGAAGATCCCACATGCCGCAGAGCAACGAAGCCCGTGCACCACAACTACTGAGCCTGCGGTCTAGGACCCGCAAGCCACAACTACTGAGCCCATGTGCCACAACTACTGAAGCCTGCACGCCTAGAGCCTGTGCTCCACCGTAAGAGAAGCCACCATAATGAGAAGCCAGCGCACTGCAGCGAAGAGTAGCCCTCACTCACCACAACTAGAGAAAGCCTGCACACAGCAATGAAGACCCAACGCAGCCAAAAATAAATTAAAAAAAAAGTATAGTTGATTTACAATATTATATTAGTTTTATGTGTACAATGTAGTGATACAAAATTTTATAAATTATAACTCCCCTTAAAGTTATTATGAAATATTGGCTATATTCCCTGTGCTGTACAATATATCCTTGTATCTTATTTATTTTATACATAGAGTTTGTACCTCTTAATCCACTAACTCTATCTTCGCCCTGACCCCCAAACTGGTAACCACTAATTTGTTCTCTATATCTGTGAGTCTGTTTCTGTTTTGTTATATTCATTCGTTTGCTTTACTTTTTAGATTCCACATATAAGTGGTAATGACATACAGTATTTCTCTTTCTCTGTCTTATTTCACTAAACATAATACCTTCCAGGTCTATCCATGTTGTTGTAAATGGCAGTATTTCATTCTTTTTATTATGGCTGAGTAGTGTTCAATTGTATATACTACATCCTCTTTATCCATTCATCTGTTGGCTATTTTAAATAATGCTGTTATAAACATTGGGGGTGCATGTATCTTTTCGAATTAATGTTTTCATTTTCTTTGCTGTATACCCAGGAGTGGAATTGCTGGATCATATGGTAGTTCTGGTAGTTCTATTTTTAGTTTTTTAAGGAACCTCCATGGTGTTTTCTATGGTGGCTGTACCAATTTACATTCCCACCAACAGCATACTAGGGTTCCCTTTTCTGTACATCCTCATCAGCATTAGTTATGTTGAATAAAAGTGGCAAGAGTGGACATCCTTGTTTTGTTCCTGATCTTAGAGGAGATGCTTTCAGCTTTTCACCATTGAGAATGATGTTTGCTGTGGGTTTGTCATATATGGCCTTTATTATGTTGAGGTATGTTCCCTCTGTGCCCATTTTCTGGAGAGTTTTTATCATAAATGGGTGTTGAATTTTGTCAGAAGCTTTTCCTGCATCTGTTGAGATGATCATCTGGTTTTTATTCTTCAATTTGTTGATGTGGTATATCACACTGATTGATTTGCATATATTGAAGAATCCTTGCATCCCTGGGATAAAGCCTACTTGATCATGGTGTATGATCTTTTTAATGTATTGTTGGATTTGGATTGCAGGTATTTTTTTTTTTTCTTTTTTCTGTTCAGCATCAGTGATTTCCACTACTCTGTCTTCCAGCCCACTGATCTGTCCTCTGTATCATTTAGTCTACAGTTGACTCCTTCCAGTGTATTTTTCATTTCAGTTATTGTATTCTTCATTTCTGTTTGGTTGTTTTTATATGTTTTCTAACTCTTTATTAAAAACTTCTAACTTTTTACTCTGTGCATCCATTTTTCTCCTGAGTTCTTTGGTCATTTCTACCATCATTACCTTGAACTCTTTCTCAGGTAGATTGCCTATCTCCACCTCATTTTGTTCTTTCTTCTTATGGGGTTTATCTTGTTCCTTCATTTGGAATGTGTTCCTCTATCTCCTCATTTTGCCTAACTTGCTGTTTTTATTTCTGTGTATCTGGTATGTTGGTTACGTTTCCTGACTGTGGAGAAATGGCCTTTTGTGGGAGATGCCCTGTGTGTCCCAGCAGCACACTCCCCTCTCATCGCTAGAGCTATAAGCTCTAGTGGTGCCCCCTATGTTGGCTCCATGGGTCCTTCTGTTCTAGTGGACTGACTGCTGTTGGTGGTCTGGTAGGCATAGCTGGCCCTGGTCCTGTTGGTTGCCAGGCTCTGCCTTGTGCAGAGGCTACTGGCCACTGGTTATTGGGGCCGGGTCATGGACGGCTGGCTGTGGAAATCTGGGGAGTCCCTGGGATGGTGCTGGCCTGCAGATGGATGGGCCACGTTCTGCCGTGGCAGAGTCCTGGGGCTGGTGTCTGCCCGTTAGTGTGTGACGTTGGTCTCAGGGCTAGTTCTTGTCCTATGGTGGGTGGGGCGGAAGCTCAGGGGTCCTGGGGCTAGTGCCATCTCACTGGTGGGTGGAGCCATGTCTTGGCCCACTGGTGGGCGGGGCTGGGGCCCAGGGGATCCTGGGGTTGGTGTGCCTGCCCACTGGTGGATGAGGCTGGTCCTGAGGCTAGCGCAGGCTCTCTGGTGGGTGGGACCAGGCCCTGGTGCTAATAAGCTAGAGGGAGAATTTGAAAATGTTGCTTGTCAGCACCAGATCGTTCCACCTGGGAGAACGATCTCCCCAAAATGGCTGTCTCTAGCATCCATATTCCCAGAGTGAGCTCCAGTTGTCTCCTGTCTCTCTGGGAGACTCCCCAGGATCAGCAGAATGTTCTGACCCTGGCTCCTTTCAAATTACTGCTGCTTCTCTGGGTCCCAGAGAGTGCGAGATTTTGTGTGCATCCTTTAAGTGTGGAGTCTCTATTTCCCACATCCTTCTGGGTCTCTCTAAAGCAAGCCTCACTAACCTTCAAAACCAAGTGTTCTGAGGGCTTGTCTTGGTGATGCTGGACCCCTAGGCAGTGGAGTCCGATGTGGGGAGCCCGTTGTGTGGAGCAAGGAGCCCGTTGCTTCTTGGGGAGAACCTCTGCAATTGTAATTATCCTCCCCCTTGTGGGTTGCCCACCCAGGGGCGTGGGTCTTGGCTATACCATGCCTCCACCCTTCCTACCTTTCTCATTGTGGTTCCTTCTTTATATCTTTAGTTGTAGAAGATCTTTTCTACTAGATTCTGGTCTTTCTCATCAATAATTGCTCTGTAAACAGTTGTAATTTTGGTGTGCCCATGGGAGGAGGTTAGCTCAGGGTCTTCCCACTTCACCACCTTGGCCAAGCTCCCAGTGTAATTTTTAACTTGAGAAGTGTTGTTAGCATTTAGGTGCTTGGTATTACTGAGATTTTTTCCTTGCATTTATTTAGAACAGTGTTTCCAAACTTTGTTAATTGAAGAGTACCTTATTCATATACTGACCTTTCAAAGCTACTTGATATTTTTCTTTGAATTGATTGATGCCTTAAAATTTTTTTTGCAAATTTTTTTTAATGTACAAAGGAGTGGCAAGAATAGTACAAGAAACTACTTATTTTCCCCCTTGAACCATTCGAGAATAATTTGCCTGTGCCCATCACTGTCAAATACTTTAGTGTGTATTTCTCTCAAAGGGATATTCTCCACTGTAATCTCAATCATGAAATTAACACTGTTGTACTACTACCATCTAACCCACAAATTTTGCCACTTATCTCAATAATATCCTTTATCAAAGCAAAAGGATATTGGTCAGAATCACACAATGCATTTAGTTGTCACGTCTCCTTAGTGTCCTTTATAACAGTTCATAAGTCTTTCCTTGATGTTCATGACCTTGACACTTTTGAAGAGTACAGGCCAGTTATTTTGTAGAATGTCCCTCAGTTTAGGTTTGTCTCATGTTTCCTCATAATTAGATTCAGATTATGCATTTTTGGCCATAGCATGCAAGAGATGCTGGGTTCTTTTCATTGCATTCTGTCAGGTGGCACACAATTTAACTTTGACCATTCATAGTGATAACTTTGATCACTTGATTAAAGGAGACATTTTGAGATTATGTAAATATCCTTTTCCTCATCAAACTTTAACCCACCGCTTTAGCATTTATTAGTATTTCTTGGCTGAATTATTTCCGTGATGGGTGTTTTTAATCGGGGATGTTTCAGACTTGTGTCCTTACAATCCCTTCATTTTGAGTTTTTACTCTGAATTCCTATCTCTTTTACTAACAGTGTAATTTTGGCTACAAAAATCTAGAAGAAAACCTGAAGATTCCTTTTTACTCTGTTCCTTAGGAATGGATCTTTGTGAAGTGGTTCTCAGATTTTTGGATTTCAAGGAGCAGAGAAATTCAACAACATAAAGCTCCATACTTTTATTAGTCATGTGAAGTCCTCTAGTTTTTCCATACAACACACACACAGAAGATTATTTATCTTACAGTACTGAAAACACTTTAATTCAAATAATTTAGCTTTATGAGAAACTCTACCTCATCCTCATTATAAGCAAACATAGTATGCTTGCTGTGCAAATGCAACTTCAAAATAGGTTCTCTTTTCTAGCCCCTAAACAGATGTGGACCCCTAAACCACCCTTATAGAAAGAACTATTATATATTCTTCTCTCCTCAGATTTACATCCTTATTAACACTTTAGCAAGGTTTTGTATTTCTAAGGTGCCAAGGGACATGGTACAAAATGCCTTAACAAAATATGTGGGAGTTAAGATGGTAAATAATAGGAGCAACATAAATTCATATTCCACCTGAACCAACAAGACTATAATAATTTCAACAAATCAAGTTTTCTCGACTTAGTGTCTTTGAAACCTCACACTTATATGTGTAAGGTACAGTGGTGTCGCCCGGGGTGAATAGAGTAATAGATTCTGGAATCACTGTATGATAATAGAATAATAGGGTGTGCTGATTTTGAAATTATCCTTCCTCATGGAGTGGAGTGATACAAAGGGTAAAGTGAACAGATTGAGTTTGTTTCTAAGAGCCTCTATAAAACTGTCACTAACTCTTTATCTTAGAGTTTCTTTACACGTGAACTAATCCGCAACTTTCCAAGTCTTGAGTTCAAGCCAAAACACACAGATGTAATCCAGCCTAGAGTAGAGTTCCCCAGTGGAGCAAGCGCTGGCCTTCGGAATGGGTCATGGAACTCAAAATATAGCCTTCAGAGTCACAAAAATGTTCATGGAGGGCATGTGTATTTGGTTTTTTAAGTAATCTAATTGTGTTAGTAATTTAAAGTCTTCATATTGAGTTAATCTGTTTATGCATTAGGAATCCATGTGTAAAACAGTCTTTATTTTATTGTTTGGTATGAGGAAATTATGAATAAGTTTGTATCGATTATGGTTATTATCATTAATGAGCTGGTAGAGAGTAGGAATAAAATATGTTTATCTGTACTGAGATGAAGTTCAGTTTCCCATATTATTTTATATGATTGTCAAATAGTTTATGTGTTATGTTCCTGTGCATTTTTTAAGAGGTTTTGTAGGCCTATTGCTGTGCTGAGTGAAGGCATCATATTGAAGGAAGAAATGATGAGTATTCTTTGGAAAGAGAGGAAACTTTGATTATATATCATGTGGAGATTGTTCCTTTATTACTATGAACATTATAAAGCTTGTGTGCAATTGTTTATCCTGGATTTAAACAGTGTTTTATCCTGCACTGTGTTTAGTTTCTTAACACATGGTTATGATCTCTGCAGTGTAAAGTCATTCTAGTGCATTTATGATGTGAAAACAGTCACACCAGTAGATTTCTATTAGCTATAGCTTGATAGAGAAGGCACATGCATTTTTTAGGACATTTAAAATTTTTGAATACCAAACTAAAAGTATGTAGTTCACAAGATTATTATGCTAATTGAAAGTTGATAACAGATAATACATTTATTCATGCTTTTAAAATGACAGGGACTTCCCTGTTGGCGCAGTGGTTAAGAATCCGCCTGCGAATGCAGGGGACACGGGTTCGAGCCCTGGTCCGGGAAGATCCCACATGCTGCGGAGCAACTAAGCCTGTGCTCCACAACTACTGAGCCTGTGCTCTAGAGCCCGCAAGCCACAGCTACTGAGCCCACGCGCCTAGAGCCTGCACTCTGCAACAGGAGAAGCCACCACAATGAGAAGCCGGTGCACTGCAACAAAGAGTAGCCCCTGCTCGCCACAACTAGAGAAAGCCCGTGTGCAGCAACGAAGACCCAGCGCAGCCATAAACAAACAAACAAATAAATAAATAAAATGCCAGCTCTTTCCTCAGGTAGAACAGTACAAGGTAAATTTGCATGGTACTTTATTCTTAAGTGAATATCCTGAGCAAATAATGAAAATCACTTTCCTAAGAGATATATAGGATCGATGAGACTTGGGGAGTAGATATGAGTGACTTGATCATATATTGGAGCTGCATCAGGGTTCCTGCTTTTTCCATTCTACTCTGCTCCTTCCCTGAAACGTACTTCAAAGCAATATTGAATTTAACATTTTGAAGGGATCTTATCTTTTTCAGCAATGTATTTGATAGTTATGGGAACATTCTTTAACAAATGGGACAGTGGCTACAATACCTCCTTAAAACAATCTCTTCCTTTCAGTTGAACCAGAAAGGCCGATTGTGTTGATGTGGGTTTTTTGGGGTCCTAGAACAGCTTCTGTGCAATTTTTGTTTTCTACTCATTATTGTAGTATAGTGGCTTTTCCACCAAAACTTTGTGACCTTGAACAAGGTACTTAATTTCTCACCGTCACAGTTTTCTTTTCTGTAAAAGAGACAGTACAGTGGATGATTTCTAAGGAACCTTTGATTTGAATTCCTTTTATTTTATGATCTTCATGTGCTGTGTTTGGAAAATAAACTTCAGAACATGAATTACGTGAGGGGAGTGGTTTTATGTCTGTTTTGTTCACTAATGTATCCCCAGTCCCAAGAATAGGGCCTGGTGCAAAGTAAGCACTCATATTTGTTGAAAAAAAAATGAACAAAACCCAACAGAAGAAACTTCAATAGGAAGAAATAAATGGATTATATTTAAAAATTAAATTTTATCTGCATACTTTGAAAGGATTATAGTTTTAATGTCCATCTTGGGGAGTTATTTTTGTAAGACTGGCTATTTATACATACATTTAACTGCAAGTAATAGTAAATCTGATTCTAACCCTGTCCTGGTAAAATCCTTTGGTGGCTTTCCGTTGCCCTTTGAGTAAAGAGTAAAACTTTAACTCGTTTTAGAAAGCTTTCTTAGATCTGCACCTTGCTTATTTTTTCAGCCTTTACCTTCCCCATCTTTTCCTGCCACCTCCTCCCCTTCCCTCCTATGTGCTCACATTCTTGGCTGCAGCTACACTAAACTTCTTTAGGTCCTCAATGTCCTGCTTTTCCACATTTTGGTCATCCCACGTGTTACTCTTTTCCTCTCCTCATCTTTTATTTCCTATAACAGCTCTTAGTGCATTAGCTTATAACTAGTGGTTTAGTGTCTATTCTCCCCAGCTGGACTTTGGAGGCTTTCTGAGAGAAGGTTTGTGCCTGACTTGTTCACCCTTGTGCACTGTTAAACCTTCAGTGACTGGCACAGCCCATGGCCCATGGGGTGTTGATGGTCTGAGTGCACTGCCACCCATGGGCACAGGATGCTGACATTCTGATAAAGCCAGAATATTTCTGTCCTTAATGCCCTGCGACCAATTTCCTCCCAGTTCATTAAAATAAATTCTATTTAACAATACCTAATTTGAGCTAGTGACGAATGTTTAAAACAGGGCAAGTGGGATTTGGAATAGGAAGTGCCACGTTAGCCAGAGTGGTCAAGGAGGGGAACCTTGAGCTGTTCTGACAATAGAACTGACATTGGTAGGTGCTCAATAAATATTTGTTAAATGAATGAGACCAAATCAATGAACATCTAGAGGAAGAGGGTTCTAGGCAAAGGGAATAGCCAATAAAAAGGCCCTGAGTTGGGAACCTGCTATGACCCATTCAAGGGGCTGAAATCTGGCCAGTGAGGCTGAGGCCTAATGGATGAAGCTGAGAAGGTGAGAAGCTGAGAGATGAAGATGTAGATATAGAAATGCACCAAAGTATATAGGCTTGTTGGCCAAAATAAGGAACTTAGATTTCAACGTAATAGTAGTAGGAAACATGGAAGGGTTTTGAGCAGGGGAATGATATGATGTGATAGCTTTAGGAATTCACCCTAGTCCAAGCCATCAATTCTTGCCTTCACCGTGCAATAGCCTCTTGCCCAGTCCTTAGATCCATTCTCTAAAATGGGGCCAGAGTGATTTTTTAATAATGCAAATCTGATTAGGTCAGTCTGTTGCTGAAGACTCTTCAGTTGCCCTTGAAAAAATGTTTACCATCCCTAATGTGGGTTACCAGGCCTTGGATAATTTGATGTATGCTGAGGGCAGTGTCAGTCTAGATGTTCATGTTCCATTCATACTTTTTTTCATTTCCTTGAAAAGGTCTCAAGTTCTCGTCTCAGAACCCCTGCCCATGATGCTACTCTTACCTAGACTGATCTTACTGCATTCTTTAACTGGCTAATTCCTGCTCAGTTTTCAGGCCTCACTGTCACATCCTCAGCTACCCTCTGACCTCCACTCTCACACCCAGACCAGGTTCGGTGTTCTACTCTCTCCCTGGGCTTCCTTTCTCTGCTTTTGTCACCCAGTCTCCAGGCACATGCTCAGTTCCAGCCTCCCTGCTGGATTGCTAGCTCCGAGAGGACAGGGCACTGGAGGCTGCTCACAGCTGTGGCTGCAGCACCTCTGTGAGTGCCCAGCCTGCAGGAAGTGCTCATATTCTGAGAGAAAAAATCAACAAAGAACTGCTTTCCAGTGCCAAGGGTCTACTTCAGTATCCTCTGTGTTTAGCTGTTTTCTGTTGAGATGAAGGCTAACGGATAATTTTGTTTACGATGAGGTAATTGTTTTAAAAAGTAGTCAAGAGGAGAGATGACTGTTGAAACCTCTATGAATAATTTAATTAACAAACCTGCCTTCACAGCTCATTAAGCTCACCACTGATGGAAGCCATTATAACCTGCTGTGAAAAACTATGACTCAGACGGCTCTCTGTTTAAAATTAGTTGAAAATGGTTATTTGGTTGTTTTTGTTGTTGTTGTATCACTGTATTTCTGTTGGAATACTGTGACTGTTATTGCAAATTGTGTAAGCTTAGCTTCCTGTGCATGCCATGGAGAAACCATTTCTCTGAGTTTAGTCATAAGATAATGATGTGTCTTCACATTTTACCCTCAGTCTCTTAATTGCATGCCTTCCATTTGATTGAAGTAGCACCATGATTCAACATTTAGCCACCTTTAAAAAATTAATACTGTCTTTTTTATATTTTATTTGATGATGAATATTTCCTGTTAGTTTCTAGCAGACTGCATTTGACATTTCATACATGCCAAACCAAGACAGCTTCTAAGATTTCATTCATAGTTGAGTAATTCTGGTGAATGAAAAGTCAGGAATTAACTGAAAGGACCATATCTTCCTGTACAGAAGTCTCCTGAGATTTAACAAAGCTAATTCTAGCAGGTTATTATTATGTGTATATTGCTGGCCTGTAGTCTTCTTCAAACATGACAATTTGTCATAATAGTTTGACTTTTAAGGATATAAGATAATCAGTTTATTAAAAAAGGACATAAATTCAGTATGTATTTGACATCTTATGTAGTTACTGACAATATAGAAACTAACCACATTTCATAGTAATAAAATGGATTTTTTTCATAGGATGAATATTCTACTTTTATATTATATCTTCCAAGGGATCTATTGAAACAAAGTTGTATTCCAGTAGCTACAGTGAAATAAAGTTTATCTCGTTGGAAAACTTAACTTTAAAAACAGAGAAAAGGGTAGAAAATTGTTTAAAATATTCCGTAAGCTGTTGGGATTATTCTTTTGTTAACTCTCTTTCTTACTACCACTGGACTTGTGAAAAAGAAAAAGGGTTGTAATAAAAGAAGTAACAGCATAGGATATTCCCCTATCTTTCACTGAGTGTTACAAAATTAATCAAATTCATACACGTGAACTTGGAGTACCATGCATAAGGGAAACCATATGAATATAGCTTGTTAAGCACCCAAGGAATCTCAGGAGTTAGCATTCTAGTTTGAGCCTTTGTTTACAGAATAGTGTGGAATCATGGTTAATAGTTGGATTTTGGAGTTCACAGGGACCTGGGTTCAAATCCTTATCTACTGGCTATGTGATTTGGGTAAATTATTTTATCTCTTTAAGACTCAGCTTTCTCACCTTTTAATGGGGCAATGATTCTTATCCTGGAGGGTTATTGATCAATGAGATAATATAGTCATATTGCCTATGACATAGTGAGTTCTCAATAAATAAAAATAATATCATTAATAATATTTATAAGGAGATGTAAAGCCCCAGAAAGTAAACTGAATTACCCAAGGTCACAGAAACAGCCCCTGGCACTTTGAGTGTTAGTTCCTATCTCTAAATCTTCCTTCCTTTATTGTTAACAATAGGCTATGTTAGGCAAGTGGCTTCATTTTGTCTCAGTTTTATCAGTGGTAGAGTAGCTAGCGGCTATTTCTCCTTCTTTCTTTCCCAAGGAGATAATGAACATCAAATAAGAGCTAATAATACCTCAGGACAATTTAGACTTTAGTTTTTTGTCAGTTCAGTTATATAAATGATATATATGGAGAATGATTTAAAATTCAGCGAAGTCTTCTTAGAAATATTTAAAGAAGAAAGTTGACTAAAAGTGGGACATGATTGGCCTTGTGTCACAAGTGACTGTCAATGGCTAATGGTGACCCACAAGGAGAGTAGTATGATATTGTTTAAAACAAAAAATGTACAAAATCTCGAGAGCAAGCTTGACCTGCTTATGAGTTAATGTGAATCTACTTTACTCTTCACTCTGTCCCATTCTATCAGTCGTGGGCCCACATGTGACTTTAAAGGGAGAATAGAGGATGTATTAAAAATTGGGAAAGAAAGCCAACATGAAAAGCTTACAATAACTGATATTATAAATAATGGATTCTCCCTGATGACTTGCATAATACAAACATGGCATGGTATAGTAGAAAGATTACTGGCTCAGAGCCAGTTACTTGGGAATGAGTCCTGGTTTTGCCATTTATAGGTTGAGTGTAGTTACATAAGTCAGTTGGCTTCTCTGAGGCTCCTTATTTTATTTATTTATTTATTTATATATATATTTATTTGGCTGCATTGGGTCTTCGTTGCTGTGTGCAGGCTTTCTCTATTTGTGGTGAGCGGGAGCTACTCTTCGTAGCGGTATGCAGGCTTCTCATTGCAATGGCTTCTTTTGTTGCAGAGCGGGCTTCAGTAATTGTGGCACGTGGGCTTAGTAGTTGTGGCTCGCGGGCTCTAGAGCGCAGGCTCAGTAGTTGTGGCTCACGGGCTTAGTTGCTCTGCTGCATGTGAGATCTCCCGGACCAGGGCTCGAACCCATGTCCCCTGCATTGGCAGGCGGATTCTTAACCACTTCGCCACCAGGGAAGTCCCTCTGAGGCTCTTTAAATTGGGGCAGTGATATTGGCTTAGCTCATGAGGTGAGGATCACGTGAGACCTAAGAACTTGTTTTGTTAATTCTGAAATGCTTCTAAAGTGGAATGTAGTGATGGTATTTAACAGTATTTTTTAATATTATATTTTATTTACCTTTGAAAACTCTTCCTTAAGTAAGCCATGAAAAAAAGAAATTGTTTTTGGGTGGGCCGAATTATTAAAAAGATGTTGTCCAGCTGTTCCTGAATTTAAGAGAAAAGACTAAAAGACTAATAAGCAAGATGAAGTAGGTTTACAGTAGAGCACAGAGTTTAGATTAGGTATAAATAGTATCTAATAGCAATTTGATTTGTTTGAAGCTGTAGTGTTTTTCTCAGGCATATTATAAAATTTTTTTTAGATGCCTTCAAAAACTAGAAATAGATTTACATCTGTTTGTGTTGGGTTAGGTAGCATCCTGCTGAAGATGTAAAGATGATTAACGTTACTTCTGTTGTTCAATTCTACCCCAAAAGTTGTACATCCACTTTATAAGTCAGTCTGGAAATATTTATAGAACCTGAACTCCTCATAAAAGTAACAGTTGTAGTTTTAAAATGTCTTGTAGTGTGCAGTCTACAGAATTTCGGTATTAAATTGATGAGGTAAGAAGCTGGCACCAAAGTCATTGCTTAAAAATCTTTGTACAAAAAAACTCTAACTCCCTGTAGCTTTGATTCTCTAAGTAATCTGTAGTAAAGTTTCTTATTTTATTCCTGAAAATCAGAATTCTTCACATCAAACTGTCTTACGTAGGGCAATTGCTTGAGTCAGACTTACTATGTTTCATTATGAATTCTGCATTATATATTGTTGACCTTTTCATATTAGAAAATGAACCTACTGACAGTGGTTATCCATATGTGTATGTAAGTATGTGGAAGAGACTAATGTACTTCTAAAACAGGCTTCCTTCTATATATCTTATGAAAAGATCCTGACCACTGATTTTTTAAAAAATTTAATTGAACTATAGTTGATTTACAATGTTGTTAATTTCTGCTGTATAGCAGAGGGACTCAGTTATATATCTATATATACATTCTTTTTCATTATGGTTTATTATAGGATATTGAGTATAGTTCCCTGTGCTACACAGTAGGACTGTGCTATACAGTGTTGTTTATCCATTATATATAACAGTTTGCATCTGCTAATCCCAAACTCCCAGTCCATCCCTTCCCCATCCCCCTCCCCTTGGGAACCACAAGTCTGTTCTCTATGTCTGTTTGTTATTTTTTCCTAGAAATCTTAGTGATTTATTTTATTAAAAATTTTTTTTATTGGGGTATAGTTGCTTTACAATGTTGTGTTACTTTCTGCTGTCTGTTGACCGTGGGTCTTTTTATTACTACTACTGCTGCTGCTGCTGCTGTGTTTATCGGGCACTTATTATGTGCCAGGCATTGTCCTAGGTCTTTAGTTATACTAGCATATTCATTTCTCATAACAACCCACTGAATAAGTACTATTACTGTCCCCAGACAACAGAGGAAGAAACATGTATAGACAGGTTAATTAACTCTGCCAGGGTCAGAGAGCCAGCAAGTGGGAGAGCCAGAACCCTTCGTGGTTGGGTTCCAGAACCCATGCTTCTACCAGTCTACAGTGCTGCTACCACTAGTGCACTACACTGACCCTTTTGTGATAGCCCTCTGTGTATTGCTTATTCCCTCATTAGGAAACTAGTTTGGAGAGGATAGAGAATTATATAAAATATACTGTCGTAATTATAGTGTGAATTTCAATGAACTTTCCTTGACTTATAAAATTGGACCTCATGTGTCCAAGTTTCACATGATTTCATGTGAAACTTCAGTAGTGTGAAATGTTTATTGGATCAACTTTTATGAGGATATTAGAGAAAGGCAGTGATTAACTCCTGCACTCAACTCAGATGCAGATATAGGAGTACATGTGTAAGCCACCAAGCAGCAGTAAGAATGACTTAGTGAAGAAGTGGGCGCAGGACACAGCAGAGCTGCCGGTAAGTATGACTTTGATCTTTTTCAGTGCTGATTATTCAGAGAACCAGAATTAGTCCATGAATGTTAGCTTGGTAAACTTTAAATGACCATGTGTAATGCGGGGGTATATGTTCAGAAAACTGTTTTGGAGAGAAAGTAGACATTAGCAACTGTCATATCCAGACAATCAGAATTGTTTATATCGACAAAGCAATTTTCATGACCCGGCTCCACATCGGTGTCAGAGACCATGTAAACTATATGTTTCTTCTTAATGTTTTAATAGAAAAGAACCTGAGAGTACAAGCCCCAGGTGACTTCAGTATACATGAACAAATCGAGATTGTATGAAAAACATACTCAATATAATTAAGTGGATTCATTTAATATATTACAAACCCTTGAGCATATTGAATTTTAAGACAGTATCTTTCACAGCAATAGTAATAATAGTAACAACCACCCGCACCACACAACTCCTTACATTTACTGTGAATCAGGAGAGTGCTTTATGTGCATTATCTTATTTAACCCTCAACCACCCTGTGAGGTAGTCACTGTGTTACTTCCATCTCACAGATGAGAAAACAGAGGAAAAGAGAGGATTAGTTACATGCATGAGGTTATGCAACTAGCAAGCATTGTTTGTTCATTCAGTATTTGTTGAGTGTACCTGTGACGGGCCTGGCACTATTCTAGGTAGTGGGGAATTAGCAATGAGTATAAAAAAATCTCTGCTTTCATAGAAGGACTTTACCTTCCATAAGGGAGCTAGACAAGAGACAGAGAAACATGGAAACAGAATGAATCAGATGGTAATACAAATTATGCAGGACAGTAAAACCGTGTGAGGGGGAAGGGTGTGCTGGAATAAGTTGCTGGGGTGGGCTGTCGTCACTCTTACACGGGTGGTGAGGGTGACATCTCAGCAGACACCTGAAGAGAGAGAGGGATGTTGGTAGGAAGAGCATTCCTGGCAAAGGAGGGAAAGAGGTCCCTGTGCTTGAGTGCCTGCGGAGGCTCAAAGGGGCCATGGAGCTGCTGTGGGTGAAGGGAGAACGGTGGGATTTGAACTCAGATTTATCTGACCCCAGAGCCCATATTTTAACCATTAACGTAGTCTGATGGGGCAACCACAGCATTAGCTGACCTACTGTGATCTTGGAGACACTGTATTATTCTCATGGAAAAGAGGGCGGCAGTAAAGTTCTACTCTAGAGGTTCTGTATGTAGAGTTGAGTGTATAGAAGAAATCCCTGTGGCTTGGGGTGCTTTGGAGAATAAAAGTAGGGAATGGTTGTAGACCATAAATTTGGGAAACTGGGAGGAGTGTACCTCCCCTGCTCAAAATTCCTCAGTGGTTCTCCATTGCCTTCAGAGCTTTAGAGAAATTAAGTAACTCTCCCAAAGCCCCATAGCAAATAGACCTAGCTTTAAAAAGAATTTTTTTTTCTTATCGTAGTATAGTTGATTTACAATATTGTGTTAGTTTCAGATGTACAGCAAAGTAATTCAGTTATATATATATATTTTTTTTTCAGATTATTTTCCATTATAAATTATTACAAGTTGTTGAATGTTGTTCCCTGTGCTATACGTAAATCCTTGTAGCTTATCTATTTTATATATAGTGGTGTGTATCTGTTAATCCCATAGTCCTATTTTATCTCTCCCCCTCTTCCCTTTCCCCTTTGGTAACCGTCAGTTTGTTTTCTATGTTGGTGAGTCTGTTTCTGTTTTGTAAATAGACTCATTTGTATTATTTTTTAGATTCCACTTATAAGTATAGACCTAGTTTTGAGTGATGATGAAGACTTTGCTCATGACTGCTGAACTATGCTACCCTTCTCAGAAAGTGAAATCAATCTCATGTTCCTTGGCTACTCATCACTTACAGACTGAAGTCAACAAGCCTTGGCAAGGAAGGCAGGGCCCTCCTAGAGCAGCTCCCACCATCTCCTTTACACTTACTTCTACTGCCCCTGCCCTTCCACCTTAGCGTGGAGCAACTTTGCTTACATGTCTGCCTCTTCTTCCAGACAATAAATCGTTGGAAGCTTTTGCCCTGTTTTGTTCTATATTCCAACCACGGAGAATAGGGCTTGGCATGCAGTTACCTGCTCATTTAAATTAAACTTAGAGGGGCTTCCCTGGTGGTGCAGTGGTTGAGAATCTGCCTGCCAATGCAGGGGACATGGGTTCGAGCCCTGGTCTGGGAAGATCCCACATGCCGCGGAGCAACTAGGCCCGTGAGCCACAACTACTGAGCCTGCGCGTCTGGAGCCTGTGCTCCGCAACAAGAGAGGCCTTTTATTATTTATAAAAGTAAATAAATAATAAATAAATTAAAAAAAATTAAACTTAGAATATTAATTTTAATATTAATGATGACAGTTTTGGTCAGATCAAAACAAGTGGAATATGTTGAGCAGTGATGTGAGTTCATGCAGAAAAAATAGATGATAATAACCTTTCATTAAATAGTAGTTTTTATTATGTGTCAGACATTAAACTCAGTGTGAAATACATCATTCCATCATTCCAAATCAAATTCAAACGTGAAAGATAAACCTTATTAGGTATAATTTTAGAACTAAATATCTTATTAGATACAACTTTTAAGATAAAACTTTAAAAAATGTATTAATTTTCAAACTATTGCTAACTGGATAGTAGGAGGTGTTTCTGGAGCTTTAAGTGGAGGAAAATGTCCTTAGAAAGGGAAAGAAGTCATCTTTGTTTCTTTTTTTTTTTTTTTAAACTTTGGGTTTATTTATTTATTTATTTATGGCTGTGTTGGGTCTTCGTTTCTGTGCGAGGGCTCTCTCTAGTTGCGGCAAGCGGGGGCCACTCTTCATCGCGGTGCGCGGGCCTCTCACTGTCGCGGCCTCTCTTGTTGCGGAGCACAGGCTCCAGACACGCAGGCTCAGCAGCCGTGGCTCACGGGCCTAGTTGCTCCGCGGCACGTGGGATCTTCCCAGACCAGGGCTCGAACCCGTGTCCCCTTCATTGGCAGGCAGATTCTCAACCACTGCACCACCAAGGAAGCCCTCATCTTTGTTTCTTTGTACTCAGTTTTTTTTTTTAATTTTTTTTTTAAAAATTTTATTTATTTATTTTTGCTGCATTGGTTCTTCATTGCTTCGCGCGGGCTTTCTCTATTTGCGGTGAGCGGGGGCTACTCTTCCTTGTGGTGCGAGGGCTTCTCACTGCGGCGGCTTCTCTTGGCGGAGCACGGGCTCTAGGCGCACGGGCCTCAGTAGCCGTGGCCCGCGGGCTCTAGAGCGCAGGCTCAGTAGTTGTGGCGCACGGGCTTAGTTGCTCCGCGGCATGTGGGATCCTCCCCGGCCAGGGCTCAAACCCGTGTCCCCTGCGTTGGCAGGCGGATTCGGAACCACTGCGCCACCAGAAGCCCCCTGTACTCAGTTTTTAAAACGTTACTACAAATGTGTATACTTGGCTACATGCAGAGGTCTTCCGGAAAGAACACTGTACTCATTTATAATGTGGATGTGGCACGTTGGGTGAGACAGAGGGCTGTTGGAGAAGTGAGCCCAGATGAGACCCTGCATAATGCCCTACTTTGGGCTCTTATCAACGGTTAAGTGTAAGGGCTTTGTCAGTGCCGTCCTTCCAACCCAAGGCCCAAAGTGGGCTACTTAAGGCCATCGTTTCATAGCCTAATTCCTGATTGTCATTCACTAGGAAATCTACTTGTTAGGAATTCTATTGAGTAATTTTTGAATAGGAATTCTCATTGCTGATTGCCTTCTGTTTCTCAGACAAGTATATTACCTGAAATTTATATGCTTGTAATCACTGATACATCATTTTTGGACATGTATTTAATTTTGGTTTACATAACATTTATATGTTACTCTAGCAATGTTCAGTTATACTCTGAAATACTTTTAAGTGCAAATTCTCAAAAAAAAAAATGTCATACAGTTTTCCCATACTTCTCATAGCACAGTATGCCCCCCCCCCTTTTGGGTGGCTTGATTTTATTGTTTCCTTAATTTCTCAATATTTTGTGCTGATTAGAATGGGTTAGATGTTCTTTATTTCATCCTAATACTTAGAACTGTCAGTGGGAAGGACTACAGTAGTACTCAAAAAAGATGCTTAAGAAATTATTTTGCTGGCCGCCCTTTCCGTTATCCAGTAGAAATTTACCCTAAAGCTCTTTCTGTGGTTTTATTGCAGTGACCCAGCAGCCAGAGCCCTGTGGGAAGCATTATTGAACACCAAGCACAAAGAGGCAGTGATGGAAGTCCGGAGACATCTAGTGGAAGCAGCAAGCAGAGAAAACCTGCCAATCAAGATGAGTATGGGTAAGTTATCCACTTACCCACAGACAGTGACCGCCGGCTCTGAGGAAGTTCATTTAAGTCTGCTCTGATCTGTGGGCCAACCTAGCCAGCATGGCATCTAGGTAAAAGTATTGAAGACATTTGTAAACTGATGAAAGAGTAGGGAAGGAATTTGTACATATGCCCTCGGGGCTCAACCGTGAGCTCTTTTCTTAGACTCAGCTTTGGGAAGTCCAGCAGAGTCCTTGCTTACAAGGCATCATGCTGTTAGTTATTTGATCTAGAACTCTCAAAATTGGTCTGAACTTCCTCCCCTTCATTCTGTCCCACTCCTACTCCCCTACCCCCACCTCCGCACTTACTGTGGAGAAGTGGTCTCTTATTAGTTTAGACTTGACGAATGAATGACTGCTGACAAATCAGTTGAGGAGATGGACATGTTCTGTCCTGGCCTCTCACCCTTAGAGTGGTCTGCCGATTGTGTGGTCACATCAGTGTTACCCCTTCTTCACCACAGTATGAAATGCCCAATTTTTCTCATTTCTCATTTTTTTTTCACATGGAGCTTTGTCCTTAGTATTAGAAAAATGGGGCTGCAATGGAATTTACATTTTAAATGGCTTTTTTCTATGGATTAAAAAGTCAGAGAACTAATGTTTTTATTTGAGTAAAGGAATCTGGGGTTTTACCCTTTTTAAATTAACTAATTTTATTAGTATGGAAATATTTAAATATGGCTATTGAATCTGGTTTTAATAGGTAGAATTTATTTCTGGAAACTTGTAAAAGTTTATTTCTCTATTTAAAAAATAAGGTTTCTCTTATAATCTGCTCTTAGGTATCCAATAAATATTAGTACATTTTACTAGATGGGTAAATTTTTCTTGCTGAGATTTCTCACCCAAGTTCTTGATTACTAATGAGTACAAAAAAAAACAAACTGTCAAGTTGAAATAGAAGAACAAAATTTTGGAAGTAAAAGAATGTGGATGAACCTAGAAGTAAAAAAATTAGAGGGTCATAATATGAACAAAAATCATAACTTTCAGTGTCTTAGGTGATTATATATGAGGGCTTTAAGGAACATGAAGGATGATAAGAAAAGTGAAAATAACTAACATTTATTGAGCACGTATGATGTGCCAGGTTTTCTTCTAACTCTTTACATGTGTTATTTAATCTTCACTGTAATTCTGAGACGGGTACTATGAGTACCCCATTTTTCAGATAAAGAAGCTGGAATAGAGAAATATTAAGTTGCCCAAGCCCATACATCTGATAAGGAGTAGGACTGGATCCAAATCTAGACATTCTAATGTGAGAGAATATGCTTTTTATTTATAAAATTATCCTAACTTCATACAACCAATGCCAGAGTCCTACATGTTGTTTTGAAGTAGAAATAAAGTTGTTTCTTTGAGATCATCCTGGCATTTGACTATAATTCTTGTATCTTTCTCTCCTTCCTCCCTCGCTCCCCTCTTTCTTTCTTTCTTCCTTTCCTTTCCTTTTTTCTTTCCTTTTCTCTTCTTTTCACAGTTATAGGTACACATTAATAACATATGTTTACCTAAAATATTTCCTTATCTGTGAGTATGTTGAAATAAGAACTAATTCACATCATGAATAGAGAAAAGTAGGAATGCGCAAAGGGTCTGGGTGATAAGGTTAATTTATATTGCATTTCAGTGATAAAACCTTATGATGCTATCACAGAGCATAAATCAGTTTTTATTGCTCAATCAATGCAGGACTCTTGAAAGATCAAAACACTTTGCATTTCTAAAGCTCTGTATCTTTCAAAAATAATCAGAGCCAGGAAAAAAAAAAAAAAAAAAGCGGGTAGCCCCATAAGGAATTCAATTTAAATATTTGAGTTTTCTGTCAACCAAAAAAATTTTAGATAAGATGGTTTGATTTATCCCCAAGCTCCAGACATGGGGGAGGGTGAGGAGAGGAAAAAAAAAAAAAGAAGGAAAGAATCAGACAATTGTTAGCCAACTTTGTTGTAAGAAGGACCAAAAAGATTGGCCCAAATCTTATTCTATCTGTGTGCCAACTATAATTTAGTAAAAGATAACACACTGTGGCTATGCATTTCTGCTTCATATCACTGGTCAGAATTTCTGGTGTGTCTCATTTCCATATATCAACAGATACATAACTATGAACAGTAAGGAAAAGGGCTGGAATTTAAACATAATAAAACATTGATATTTGAAATCTGCTTATCATTAAAAAAAGAAAAATCATGCTCTGATATCCTAGATGGCTGGAATGCTTTTTCTAGCAGCATTTAAAGCTATGAAATGTCCTTTAAACTATGCACTGTTCTCTGAACCCCTGCTGTAAATTCTACTGAAGTACACATTTTTCTGACTGTGACAGAGGCTTCTGGTATTTTTGAGACATTAAACAGATATTTTAATTCTAGACTGAAGACTTTTCTTATATTTAAATTCACTGGGATGGATCCCATTATTGAAGCCTCAGCTCTTAAATATAAAATTTCTCAGCAAAAGGTAAGTTAATATTAAAACATCATGAGCACCAAGAGAAATAAACATCATTCTCTTAGGGGAAAAAAGTTGAATTGCCAAAAGAAAGAAAACAATTCATTTTATCATTTCACATATAAACATATGCCTTCTTTCCAAGAGATTGTTATGAAATTGTCAGTTAACTAAACATATACGTTCTTCCAGAAAAGTGATTTTTTAAAACATTGTAAACTGAATTGTATTTTTCCCACTGGCTTTTCATCATGGAAAATGTATTCTGAAAGTAAAAAACAAATGGACTCTAAGAAACCCATTTGTTTGGACCCAAAATGTTCTCTCACAGAGGAAGATGCCCATCTCATTCTCTCCATTTACAGAGAATCTGTTCCTCTGGCCTGACACTGTGGTTGGGGGATCTTCACCGGTTTTCCCATAGCTCTCTGCAGAGCGGCTATATTTAATGGCTGGCAGAAAGAGCCTATTAGGGCTAAAGTGAAACAGATCTCTTTATGACACTGTTCTTTGTTCTGCAGCCAGATTTCTTGAAAAAGTATTCTATGCTCAGCGCCTGTTTCTTTATTATTTTCTTGCTTATTAATCTAGTGTAGTCTGGCTTCTGGTACTTTTTTGCTGAGAAGTCCTCTGGGCTACTAAGTGTAAGGGCATTTTTCTCAGCCCTCATTCTTCTTCATTTCTTTGTGATATTCACTACCAGATTGTTGCCACTTTCTTGTACATCTCTCTCTGTTTTCTGGGACTTCCAGCTCTCCTGATTGTGATGGAGTGCAAAGTCAGTTACACATGGAGGTGAATCACAGTTCTGCTGCTTATTAGCCAAATTTCAATTTATTTATCCATAAAAATGGGGAAACTATTTCCTGGAATTTTGAAGGAGAAAGAAAGCTCTGAGCAGAGTGAAGATTATGATTATCAAGCAAACTGGAATTGATGTGCTGCAGTTATATTCTATCTGTGGGGAAATTTATGTGGGAAACTATATTATAAGAGGGTTGTTTGATGAGAGTAAAATCAAAACAAATAAATCAAATTAGATGATTTCCCCCTTTCTTTCTTGGAAATGTACCAATTCATTCTTTCCACTTAAGTTGTCTTTTTCTAGTCTTTATGCTGAATATTTCCCTTTTGATAACACATTCTTTCTTTAAGCAGAATTCTAAATAGTTTTTCCATTTTCAGCTTAGTTATTACCTCTTCCCTGACTCTGTTCACCCCCCAAATCACCTTCTGTATTTGGGATTCCCAAGCCTCTGTGGTCACACTTTTACAGGAAAATCTCTTGAGCTACGTTTCCAGATGATAATCTGATCCATTGTGTTGTGAAGCTTCTGAATTTACTCTCCTTGTTTTGTGGCACTGGAATGTTAGCTCCATATGATCACCATCAGTTTCTCCCTTCCAAATTAAATGTGATGAGTTTTTTCAACCATTTGTGAAAAGACTAGCCTTTAACCAACACATTTTCTAGTTCTGAGCCACTGACAAAGTTCTAGTTTGTTAATGTCCGTCCTAAAATGTGATGTCCAGAGCTGAGTAAAGATGTGTTGTTCTTTGCCTCTTTTTGGACACCGTACGTCTCTTAATGAAGTCCCAGATGAAATTAGTGCTTTTGCTTCCCACCAATGCCACACCCACTATCATTTCCTACTTTTAGAATTTAGCAGTACTGGCTTTGAAAAATAGCAATAAATCAAAACACTAAAATTTTATTCGACGTATACTTTTTTCAGCATTATTGAGAGTACTCTGCTTCCTACTATTGGTATTGAGTTCTTCCAGTTCTGTGTTTTGATCACATTTATATCTTTTGCCTTCATTATGGAGAATTTTGTTTGGGATTAAGGGGAACATGTATGCATACACATCCATGTGTGCGTGCGTGTGTGAACTGGGTGTGGAGATTGTGAAACGTTGCAAAATGGATAGGTTAAAACCTAATAAGACTAACGTACGATTTGATATATGGTAATTGTTAAGAGATAAGAAAATCTGGATGCCTCATAGGGAAGGTACACTGTTGAACTCTCACATATCCTTGTCTTCATGTATTAGCTCTTGCCACAGTTCGGGGAATGAGGAAGGGAATTGACTTTTATTGGATAGCTACTTTGTTTCAGGCATTATAACAAGTTTACATAGTTTGTTTCATTTAATCCTCCCAGTAGTCTTGTCAATTTGGTACTCTTCCCCGCTCCCACCCGCCCCAGATCTCAACCCACCCTTCTGCTCTGTGGTGCTGGAACTGGCACTGTGCAGACCACATTCTGCTCTTCAGCTGGCTTCCTGGTGGGCTACACTGATAAGGGGTGCCAGAGGGAAACTGCAAGGCTGGAAGGGGAAGAAGCAACTTGCCTCTTTCCGCCTGCTGCCTGTGCATTTTGCTTCTGCTTGTCAGTGTCATGCCAGCAGCACTTCTTCACCCCAGCAGTGGCAGGTCCTTCCTGTGGGAGCAACTGAATCCAGTTTGCAGTTCTTCCAATACTTGCAGAACCAGCTTCATGGCACCCCCTCCTTAGAGGTACCAGCCTAGCCAAGTAGCACTCCGTTCTCAAGAGGTATAATTCCAGCCTCTGTGTTTCTTCCATCCTACTGGTGGTAGCTGCTTCCAACAGTTGCTGCCTGCATGATACCTTGGAGTTCTCTTTTTACCTTTCAGTTACCCAGTTAACAATTCTCTATGTTAAATTTTCTCTGCTCAAATAACTGGTGTATTTTCTACCTTCTACCTGGGCCCTGACTGATAGTCTTATAGCAAGTAAGCCAGGATACAACCCGGGTCTGTCTGACTTCTGTATCAGGAATCAAACTACTGGGGGTGGGAGGAGTGGCTACAGAGCCACAAACACAGATATGGTTGTGCCATTCCTCTGTCTAAAACCCCTTGATGGTTCCCCATTGCCTGAAGATAGTGTCCCAACTCCTTAGCATGCTATTTTAGAAATCTTTCTGACTTCTAGCCTCATGCTTCACCCATCCACTCAAATTGCTTTTCTTCCCTACTCCCCATTCCTCAGCAGGAACTTCTGTAGGTCTTTGTTGTTTTCGCCTGAAATATTCTTGTTTGATTGTCCCTCCAGATCCCCTCCACCCTTCTCTGCCTGTGCTTCTGGAGGCTAACCGTTATGGACTGCCTCAGCACGCTTTTCTGCGCTTGGCCTCTCAGTTCTGTTTGGCCAATGGGAGGCATGGGCAGGAAATTTAGAGGGTGGGGGGGAGGGTATGGTTAGGGTACTGTTTGCCTGGCTTCACCCCTGCCAGGATGCAATTGGTTGCTTCCCTCTACCCTTCCCTTGTTGGTTTTCCTTAACACTCCTGATTTCCCTTAGCCTAACTTCTTAGAAATTCCTGTTGTTATGTTTGCCTTATTTTTCCTGTTAGAGTGCCATCTTTTTCCTGCTGGGACCTTGACTAATATAACCACTCACTTTACACTACGTGCTTTTGCACACACGCATGCACACACACAAACACTTTCCTGTCAAACCCACCTTATTTTTCATGATCTAGTACAAATGTCACTTTCTCTGTGGAACCATATCTAATTCCCCTTTAACCTTCTTCCTACACCCTCCTCAGCGAGCTGCATTGATTGCTCTGGCTTCTGAGGACCCACAGCTCTTTCTCTTATTTCTCTTAGTGCTCTGTCTTAGTAGTTACCACAGTGCAAAATAGTTAAATGTGTGTGGATCCAAAACTTTGCTAGACAGTGTCCATTTCATATTCTCCATTGGATGTTTGGCTTGGTATATAGTGTGTGGCTTAGTACTTGCCGCTTGAATGAATGGATTGCCTGATGCATGTGAAGGAGTAGTAGAGGGACAATGCGTATTTCTACTTTCAGTTATATGCATTAATATTTCTATTTACAACTTTCCTTTATGATATTTCTCGTTCCTCCTGATGTGTTGTAGCATCTGATCATGTCTTCTTTCTTGATGCTTTTCCCTTGGTCTTCATGTCACTCTGCTCTTCTGGTTATCTTCCTCTTTCCGATAATTGTTTTATGCTTTTTTTTCCTTAATTCTAGTTTCCTGGAAGACTGTAGATATTTTTGTATCCCCTGTTGTGCCTTGCACATAGATACTTGGTTAATAATTGCTACTGATCTTAAAGCCTTACCCTACTTCTCTCCTCCCTCCAAAAAAAGAATGCTCATTTCATTCTCCAGGCTTTTAAAATTCTCCCCCAACATTTTCTCCATCATATCTCGCATCCCCTGTCATTCTTTCTAAAAGATGACATCTTCTATCCCTATCGGTACTGTTTTTGTTCATACTTCTATTATAGCAGTTACCACCAGACCCTGAGTAGTTGGGGCTGAGAATTCTTATCTGTGCTTCTTAGTATTGTCCACACCTAACACAAGACCTTGAAGTTACTATATACTCAGTAAGTGTTTATGGAATGAATAAATAAATTCTTGAATTAATACTGTCAGTTGGTATTTGTTATGTATTTATTTAATGGATTGCTTTTTCTATCTCCCTCCTATGGAATCCAAGAGTGACACTGATTTCGAACGTCAGTTCTCAAACTTTTTGGTCTCAGAACCCCTTTACATTGTTAAAAGCTATTGAGGGGAATTCCCTGGTGGTCCAGTGGTTAGGAGTCAGCACTTTCACTGCTGGGGGCCCAGGTTCAATCCCTGGTCAGGGAACTAAGATCCTGCAAAGCATGTGGTGCGACCAAAAAAAAAAAAAAAAAGCTATTGGGGTTCACAACAACCTATGAACAACAAAAAAAGAAACTATGTGGACACCAAGAGCTTTTGTTTATGTGGAGTATATCTATTGATACACGTGAGATAGATAGAAAGAAAATATCACGTCAGGAATTCAAGCAGGGAAAATTTTTAAAATATTAATTAATATAAAAATATAATAAACCTATTATATGTTAATGTAACATATTTTTGTGAAAAATGACTATATTTTCTCAAATAAAATAATGTAGGGAAAGAGTGGTACCACTTTACATTTTTGCACATCTCTAACGTCTGGTTTAATAGAAGACAGCTGTACTCTCATATCTGCTTCTTCATTCAATCTGTTGTGATATATTATTTTGGATAAAGTATATAAAGAAAAGCTGGCCTTACAAAGATACGTAGTTGAAAAAGGGAGGAGTATTTTAATAACTTTCCAGAAATTTGCAGATATTCTTTGATACTACACCAGGTTTACAAGAGGTAATTTCTTACAGGTTAATTGCAGTGTGGAATATGAAACCATATTGCTGAATTTTCCATACTCTGGTACATTAAAACCCATTGGTGTCTCTTGCGCTTTGAGTGGCTCTTTTATGCACATATTATTTTATAGCATTGTACATTAGTCACTTGGACAATATTGGTTCTTTAAATTATGCAGACTTTCGAAATGTTGACATATATTATACAATATAACAAAGCCACATTTGTCAATATCACCACTGATATCATTAGAAAATCTTTAAGTATTAGGAATGTAAAGATATAGGGGCAGATACAAGTTTTCCAAAATTATAATTTCACATGAAAACTTGAGTTTCGATATTGACAATACAAACTGTTAATTGTTTTCCTTGAAGTGACAGACTCACTTCATTTACTTGTTGGAAAAAGTGTGTGAAGAGCCATACTTTTTCAGTTGTCTTTTCAGTACAAATTTTATGCCATTAAAACAGTGTGAACAGCAGTTCACAACTCAAGTAATCACATCAGTGCTTTTCCTTGATTGAGGTAATGGTTGCACTGATACTTTGGTTTGCCCCAGAAGTGCTTTTTGTGTATTTCCCATTTCTTTACACAGAATATTGATGTTTTCTTAAGGGTTGAGATTTGATAAAATTAGTAACATTTGCTTTTTTATCATGGCCATTCTGAAAGTGAAACTGACTACTCGTATAATTTGGTACCACTTCCTTGATTGGTGCTAAGGCACTGGCACTTTTACCCACCACTTGTTTTTGTACCATCAATACAAACACAGGATAGTAACAAAATCAGGTAGCATCTTTGTATTATTATGAAAATAGTTCTGACTTTTCTGACTACCTGAAAGTGCCTCAAGGACCCAGGGGTCCATGGAACACCTCCGAGAACCATTATTTAAAAGAGTATCATATTTTCCGGCGTCCAAGATTAGCACAGTTTTCTAGAGATCATTGGAATCAGTAGAAGGGGGAAAACTCATTGAAATTTTTTCTATACATTATCCAGATTTAGCCGTAATGGACAATTATTTTCATTCATTTAAAAGGTATTTATTATGTGTTCATAGTATAAAATTAGGTCCTTGTAGGGGGTAGGAAACATGAAAAAATACTGTCTTATTTTCAAATGAACAAGTTAATTAACTTTTCTGAATCTGTTTTCCTGTCTTCAAAATGGGGATTCTATTGTCTGCTAACCCGACAATTAGATGAGATGATTTATTATGTAACATATAAATGTTTGTGAAATTCAATGTGTTCTGTAAAAGGAGGATATAGCATGATAAAATTATTTACTGTCTCCTGGGCAGATAAAAGACATTATAAAAATAATGACCAATGGTCATACAATTGCATATGAAGAGTGTTCTACCAGATTTAGGGGTGGAATTACATTGCCTGTATGATTGCTTCCTGATCATCTTAGTTGGAAAACATGTGACTAGAGTAATGATTTCCAGAAGTGAAAGTGGAGATTGGGGATTTAGTTACCTAGTGATTATGTTGGAGCCTAAGTAGTGAATTTCTAAAGGAAATATAACAAGAGGGTGATCATCCAGGAAAAGAAAGTAGAATGATTGACAGGAGGGTTGAAGGCAGAGTCGTAAGGAACACATCCATTTAGGGGCATGAAGAAGAAGAGAATCTAGAGAAAGAGACAGAAAGAGTTTTTATTGAATTAATACTTAATAGTGCCCGAAAGCCTTAAGGTCCCTAAGCAAATATTTCCTTCTTACACTTCATCACCTAAAACAGAACCTGAATTGCCTCTGTTTCTCTGTTTCCTCATCCACAAAATGGGAATCTGAATTTCTAATATCCCATCTGCAAGCATCTGCCCTCTGGCTCTATATTTTTAACTTTAATTGGTGCATCTTTTTCTTCTTTTTTTCTCCTCCTCCTCTTCTTATTAATCTTTATATTTTCCCCGCAGAAGGGATCCTCAACATATGAGAATATGGGCTAGGAGTTTAAAAACCCCAAGGGAAGATCCATGGCTGTGGGGTGGGAGTTGCTTTACTTGGAGGCTATTCTTTCCAAGTCAGGGTAGACCCACCAAGGAAAGGCTCCTTACCTGGCAGGCTGGTAATCTGCCCCTTAGATAACAGGGGTAATCTATCTGTTCCTTTCTGTGCTCTCTGCTGAGTTTATAAACACTGATGCAGTGTTTAACTTAGCCTCAGGAAGGCTGCATTTCCAAAGAAAGCCAAACCGTAAATGTTTCTGGTGGTTTTATAGTTCACTGTTTCTGTATAAATCTCAGGGAGAGCTGTTTATTTTCTATTTGTGACCTGTGGTCTTGCAGCAGTTATACTTTATTCTGTACTATCCTGAAAATGTATCTTGCAATAGATTTCTCAATTTTGGATCCATTTGATTGAATTGATTCATATAATTAAAATGATCTTTTCACATTACTTTCTTATTCTGTCTTTGTAATACTATAGAGCTCAAAAATTTGTGTAACAAGAAACATATACTGTTTAAAGGATATCCCAGGAAATCCTTCTTTAGTATTTATAGTGTTACAAAAATGGACATCGATTCCCAGCTGGGTTTTATCCAAGTTTCACTATACAGTTGGCTGTATATACTGCCCTTCAAATCCCTACGGGAGAAGATTTATAATGTCTTCCCTCTTCCCCCCTTTAATAACTTGTTTCAATGCCTAATAGTCATCACGATCGTGGAATTTTTTTCTCATGTCTGACTTAAATCTCTCCACCTGCATGTTAACCATATTTCTTTGTCCTTTGACCTCAGTAGAGGTGGGAAACTGACAGTTATTATTACTCTTATATTTCTTTTTCTGTTGAAAGCCAACGCTTCATCCATTGTACAAATCAGTGATAGTAATAGACTCAGATTTCCCAGAGACAAATACTGGTCTGTTCATTCCACATGAAACAGACATTATTTTATATCAGAACCAAGAGACTCTTTAAAAAGTAAAAGAGTCTTTAAAATTCATATCATAACATTAGTAAAATAAAAAGTAATTGTCTATCCCCCCTCCCTATCATCTTACCCTTCAATGTAACCTTTGCTCCGAAATCAGTATCTTGCCTTCCAGGCCTTTTCTATGTAATTAGGTGAGAAAGTAAGTAAATAAGCAAGTAAACCAACAATGAGAAAAATAAAATAAAGGTGCATACTAAGAGTATGGCAATGTGGTTTCCATTGTGACTTTTTTTTTTTTCCTCTCTTCTTAGAGTTTTGGCTACCCAGTGTAAAATACCATGAAGGAAACTTAATTATACAGTTGTGCCAGGTTTTAAACATTGTATGTATACTTTTAAAATTATGTTAAGTTTGATCATATTTAAAATGTGTGGTTATATTGATACAACCATGGAAAACTGTTTGGCAGTATCAACTTTAGATAAGTGTACACTGATCCAGTGGTCTCACACCTGGGCATGTATCCAATGGAAATGAGTCTACCAAAAGGTATGTAGTAGAATGTTCATAGCATCATTATTTATAATGGCCCTGAACTATAAAACCTAAATATCCTTCAA
Organism: Eschrichtius robustus; assembly: GCF_028021215.1. Classification (NCBI taxonomy): domain Eukaryota; kingdom Metazoa; phylum Chordata; class Mammalia; order Artiodactyla; family Eschrichtiidae; genus Eschrichtius; species Eschrichtius robustus. Next base: position 78,948,318 of record NC_090827.1, read on the forward strand.
AGTAGAATGGATAGAGAAACTATTATAGTCATACAGAACAATAAAACACAGTGAGAAAAAAAAGATTGAGATTTTGGATGATGGTGAATTAAAAAAGCTAGATACAAAATAGGATATCTGTATACTTCTGTTTATATGACGTTCAAAAGCAGACAAAAAAGTGAGTTGTGTTGAGAGAGTTAAAAGTAATGGTTTGCTGTTGTGAGCTTATTGACTAGGTAGGTATTGATGGAATCTTCTAGAGTTCTGGACATACTCCATACCTTGATCTGGGTGGTGGTTACGTGGATAGATGTGTGTGTAACAGTGAACAGAACTACATACTTAAGATGTGTAAGCTTTACTTTATGTTATACCCCTCACTTTTCACCTCCATTATACCTGAGGCTTCTGAGTCTGAAATTGGTTGTATCTTCTGGGCAGATGGCCCTTCTTTGCTGCAGTGCCTTGTCACATATTCTAGGCAAAGCCTTTGGTTGGGGGGGGAGGGGAGGAAGCTTATTTTTACTGTTTGTTTTGCTGCATGATTTAGTACTCTTCTATTCCTCTGTTACTTCAATTAAAAAAATTTTTTTAGTGCATGACCATAGTATTATTACATATAAAAAAGCCAGAATTCTATTATAGCTGTAATTACCTGAATGTTCTCATTTCTGCTATTTCTCAGTTTACTGGTATAACTAAGTACAGTTATATCTCCCAACTGAAAATTTTATTCAGGCTGTAGTCTAATATGTATGGATTTATAGCTGTATATCTTTTTCATAACTGGGGAAATTTGAGTATAGGCTCTCTTCTTGAGATGATGAAAATGTTCTCAAATTATATAGTGGTGATGATTGCATAACTCTGTGAATATAGTAAAAATCAGTGAATTGTACATTTTAAGGGTGAATTTTATGGTATGTGAGTTACAGCTCATAAAGCTCTTGTTAAAAAAGAAGCTCTTAGAAATAAGGATATTATCGTAAAAATAAAATTCAGCCAAAGTTTAAAGATAAATCAAGAAAATTTCCTAAAATATAGAAAGAACAGGACATTGAAAATATGATACCGAAGATAAAAGATATAGAGAACCAAGTCAGGAGGCCCAAGAACTATTAGAAGTTTCAGAAAGAGAGAGAAAGCAGAGGACAGGAAACTAGCAAAGAAAGAATGTAAGAGTTTCCCAGATGTGAAGAAAGACATATCAAGTATATAGAATAGGCTTAAGTGGAAAGAATAAAAACCCTCTAAACTAGACACAATCACTGTGACTCCTCAGAGTTACAAGAGAATGAAAGGATCCTATGGACCTCAAGATGGAAAAAAGAAGCTTATCTACAAAGAAACAAGAATGAGACTAGCACACATTTCTTATGAGCAACCCTGAGCCAGAAGATAATGAAGCAATGCATTATTTTCAACCTAGAATTGTAGATCCAGATAAACTGTTATTAAACTTCGAGGGCAAGAAAAAGCCTTTTCAGAGGTAAGAGAACTTTGCTTTCCACACATCTTTTCCGAGGAAGTTACTTGAGGGTGTCCAGCAAAACAAGGCAGTATAGCAGGAAAGAAAAATCAGGGATTTAGCGAAGCGGTGTTCCAATAGAGGAGAGCAATAAAAGGCGTTCCAGGCTGCTGACTGTGCAAAAAGGCCTAAAGAACAATCTGCCCATGATGGAACTGGGGAATGAAGGAGTTTGCTAGTAAAGTATTCAGGGAGGGGAAAAAAAAAAAGAACAAAAAACCCCACAAATCAACTATACCTCAATTTAAAAAAAACAAACAAACAACACAACACGGACTTCAAAGATAAGACAGTGTATTTGAAATTAGGAGACTTTACAACTTTGATTAAAGCAGGGAATGCTCTTTCCCCACCCCCTCAGAAAAAGCCCATATGCATTCTAGGATCCAAGTGTATTATATGCATAAGGAAATGTAATCATAGCTTGTACATTGGGTCTGTCATTAATAGTTATATAGTTTATAATGATACAAACACTATTGACTAATTTTGAAGTTTTCGAATCATGCTATAGAAAAAGCACATTAGACTAAATTATGGTTACAAAACAAAATATAAATGCTATCAGTCTTGACCAGATGAAAATAAAAGTACAGATGATTTGGAAGATGAAAGGGGGAAATATGAAGTAGAGGGAAGGGTAAGGGGAACTAATATCCTCTGCTTAGAAGACGAAAAGCCATAGCATGCCATCTGTAGTTGACAGAACAAAGAAGAAAGTTTAAGTATGTAATGTAAGTTACAAAGATAACCAACAGATGGGGAGGAAAAGTGCTTGAAGTCTTGTCTGCTTATGGACTATCTCACGATCTCTTTGTTGTGTGTTCCTTTCCCTTTTTAATTCCTTTTTGTCTTTCTGGTGAAATGAGAAGAGGATGTAAACCGATGTGTTCATGCTACCCTCTGAACCTTTCGTACATTATTTACAAAACTCCGAAACCATCTTTTGTACACAAGATTCTGGCTCTCTCATGACAGCTGTTGAATTAACATTTGAAATTTTCCCTGACAGTGCTGCCCACCAACCAACAGTTTAATTTTAGTAGAGTTGCCGCCTTTGTCTACATATTGGTATAAGTGCTTTTGCTATAATTTACACGCATTCCTGGAAAACTTGTTTTGCAAAATCACATACTAGTTATCAGGGCTCGTGATAAAAAAAATATCATTAGCAGAAGCCCATTCAAAAATCGATACAAATTTATAATTAGAGCACTAACGTAAACGATAAAAATACTAGCACAGTTAAAAAGATTGGCCAAATTTCTATAGATAAAGACTATAGATAAAGAAACGTTACCGCATATATGGGACTTTATGTGAACAGAAGAGTTGAAGGTAGCTCACTGGAAGGTAATGTAAAGAGGAGCTGAGACCGTTTGGTTATAGAGGCAAAGGCAAAATGCACTGAAGGTCAGGGAGAACCAAACAGGAAGCACTCCCAAGACAGTGCACGGGGCCAAGCAGAGCCAAGAAGAACTAGGAATGTAATCAGTGCTCAGCTCCTCTTGTGGCTTGCAGAGTTCAGCTATGTTTGTTTACTTTGTGTTCAGCTGCTCTTATTTGGCGGCACAAAATGTTACAATGAGAAAAAATGACAAATGAAGAGATATTTTTGTGTAATATTAAAATTATTCATGTTTGCCAGTTATGTGTGAGTTAATAAACCAGAGTTTTAACAGAACATGTTATATTTAAATATTTTAATATACTTTGCCTTTATTACATTAGAAAAATGATTAAAAAGGAGAAAAATGAAATGCTGATATTTGATTTCTGGAAATACATGTCTTAAAACATAACTTTGGGGACTTCCCTGGTGGCGCAGTGGTTAAGAATCCACCTGCCAATGCAGGGGGACATGGGTTCGATCCCTGGTCCGGGAAGATCCCACGTGCCGCGGAGCAACTAAGGCCGTGCGCCACAACTACTGAGCCTGTGCTCTAGAGCCCATGTGCCACAACTACTGAAGCCCACGTGCCTAGAGCCTGTGCTCCGCAACAAGAGAAGCCACCGCAATGAGAAGCCCATGCACCGCAACGAAGAGTAGCCCCCGCTCGCCGCAACTAGAGAAAGCCCGCTCACCGCAACTAGAGAAAGCCAGCCCGCGCGCGGCAGCGAAGACCCAATGCAGCCAAAAATAAATAAATAAATTTCTTAAAAAACAAAAAAAGCCCCCCAAAACATAACTTTGTTTATTCACATTTCACACACTGGGTTTTCATTCATGTTTTCAGGACAATGATGAATAAAAAACATGCAATGACAGTATTATCATTTGTTATAGAGTTTTTTTTTTTTAAGAAAACATTTAGTAGCTAAATATGCTATTTTAGACAAAATTTCTGATGGTTACTTCTACCATTAAGACACAATTTGGGGATTAAATCAAACCTAGCACTGACAGAATACTTTTTTTTTTTTTTTTAAAGAAAATCAACAAAGAATCATATATGTGTAGATATTTTAAATATATCTTACCAAGCCACAAAACAGGTTCAGAAAGTTATAGTTTATCAAATGCATATAGTAAATGGAAGAGTAAGTTCCATAATTCATTTGAATACAATGGAATTCAATATTGTAAGGATCACAGACAATATAAAAATATTAAATCCTTTTATTTTCCAAATATGTCCCCTTTCTCCCAAGAGATAATTCTATTTCAATAAGAGTTTCAAAATATACATAGAACTGATGGTTGTTAAAGTTTTGTGTTTGTGTTTCTTAACTAAATTGAAATCTGAAGCCCGTTTCACTTCCTTAAAAACTATAAAAAAGAAAAAGAAAGCCTAATAGATTTTCTTACTTGAAAACTATTTTTCAAATTTCAAAATTGTCCCTTTTCAAAGAGTTGTTATGTATTATGCAGTTTTGATATAAAATACCCCTTGTTTTTAGGACTTTAAAAAAATGTGTTGCAAAGCCTTCTTGGGTTGACATTTTAAAATCACCATGTAAATCTGCCTGACGAGTTTTTTTTTTTTTTTTTTTTTTGGTAATATGAGATGTGAATAAATGTTCTGTTACTTTTTCAACACCTGGTTCTAGTTGCTTGCAGTTTTAGTTGATATGAACTGAGAAGTTTTCTCAAGTTGTTAGCCTCACAGTATAGCATTTTTGGTAGTCAGGCAGTTGATTTTGACTTGTTTTATGTAAGATTGTGATTAAATTTATATTTAAAACATGTCACTAGCCTATATTTTAAAGCATTTGTGTGAAGTACTCTTTTACTAAATTCCAATTAACATGTTATGAATTTTTACCAAAAAACCCCCCTGCTTTCATGACATATATAAGGAAGTGTTAATGGCTTGTGTATGTAAGAAAAAGGTATACAGAGGGGAACAGAATGGAGCAGCAAAGGTGAATAATTGCTGATTCACAAGGTAGTGTTCTGTTGGCATTTCCTGTTATGAAATATATCCATTTGTTCCTTTGGATCTCATGCCTTATGTGGGGAGGCAATGTTATGTAAATATGGTCACTGAGTCCAAGTCTGAGCGAGGAAAATGCTAACTGGATAAAAAGTTTAGCTATGTTTTTGAATTGAAGACATTCTTTTTTTAAAAAAAAATTTTATTTATTTATTGACTGCGTTGGGTCTTCGTTGCTGCGCTGGCTTCCTCTAGTTGAGGCGAGCGGGGGCTACTCCTCTTTGCTGTGCACGGGCTTCTCATTGGCTGGCTTCTCTTGTTGTGGAGCACGGGCTCTAGGGCACGCAGTCTTCAGTAGTTGTGGCACGTGGGCTCAGTAGTTGTGGCTCATGGGCTGTAGAGTGCAGGCTCAGTAGTTGTGGTGCATGGGCTTAGTTGCTCCACGACATGTGGGATCTTCGCGGACCAGGGATCGAACCCAAGTCCTCTGCATTGGCAGGCGGATTCTTAACCACTGCGCCACCAGAGAAGTCCCTGAATTGAAAACATTCTTATCTTTAAATTGAACATATGGTTATGGCAGTCGAAATCTAAACAGACCTGGTGACTTTCTCTGATGATTTCCATTTCTTGAGGCCTCTCTAAAAGACGGTTATGTTACGAATGGATTGTATGTATTCTGAGCCTTTTAAATTCCTCCTCCTTCAGTCCAGGAGATAGGGTTGGAGAGGTAGGCAATTACATATCACATAGAGCCTTTCACGGTTTCAGGACATTTTAGTTTTTGCTTTAGCAATACTTACCACAATAATGATTAAGCAATTGTTTGTGTAATTGTTTTATGACTTTCTCTCTTGATACACAAAGCTCTGTGTATCCAGGGACCACACTGCGTCACCTGCAGCACAGTGTGTAAACAAATAAATGGAGCTCATGGCAATGTTAGATTTGAACCCATTTCATGTGAAAATTTGTTTTCATATATTTATGTTAATATTTAATATGTCAAGATGTTTCTGTGTAAAAATATTAATCATCTGCACAAAAGATCCCCATCCCTTAAGAAGAGAATGACATGTAATGAGCTGAATTAATTAGGAGAGCATCCAGGAATCGTTTGCCTTCTTTATTTGTTGGCCATGAGGACAGATTTTTGTCTGATTTGTTCATGGGTTTATTCTTAGCAGTAAGAACAGTCCCTGGCACAGAAATATATGTTGAGCCAATGGATTAATAAAAGTTAATGACACTCACAACTCAACAGGAAGAAAATAAACAACCTAATAAAAATGAGCAAAAGATTTGAATAGACAGACTTCACCAAAAAAGATATAGGGTGGCAAATAAGCACATGAAAAGACCAACATTATTAGTCATTAGAAAAATACAAATTAAAACCACAGTGAGTTGTTGCTAGATACCTAATAGAATGGCTAAAACCAAAATAACTGGCAATACCAAGTGCTAGTGAGGATGTGAGGCAATAGAAATCTCATTTGTTGCTGGTGGGACAGCTCACTTTGGAACTTAGTTTGTCGGTTTCTTATAAAGTTAACCATACACTTAACATATGACCCAACAACCCTAGAAATTTACTTAAGAAAAATGAAACCATATGTCCACAGACACATACACACATAAAAACCTGTACAAAGATGTTTGTGAAGGCTTTATTCACAATTTCTTTCTTTCTTTTTTTGGAAAATGTTGGTGGACTTTGATTTGTGAATCTTTTTCAATTTATTTTTATTTATTTTTTAAATTAATTTTTATTGAAGTATAGCTGCTTTACAATGTTGTGTTAGCTTCTACTGCACAGCAAAATGAATCTGCCATACATATACATATATCCCCTCCCTTTTATTTCCCTCCCATTTAGGACACCACAGTGCATTAAGTAGAGTTCCCTGTGCTATACAGTATGTTCCCCTTGGTTGTCTATTTTATACATGGTATCAATAGTGTATATGTGTCAATCCCAATATCCCAATCTCCCAATTTCTTCCACCCCACCCCTTTCCCTCTTGGTATCCATACATTTGTAGTCTATGTCTGTGTCTCTATTTCTGCTTTGCAAATAAGGTCATCGATACCATTTTTCTAGATTCCACATATATGCTTTAATATGCGATATTTGTCTTTCTCTTTCTGATTTACTTCACTCTGTATGACACTTCCTAGGTCCATCCACGTCTCTACAGATGACCCGATTTCATTCCTTTTTATGGCTGAGTAGTATTCCATTGTATGTATGTACCACATCTTCTTTATCCGTTCCTCTGTTTATGGACATTTCGGTTGCTTCCATGTCCTGGCTATTGTAAATAGTGCTGCTATGAACATTGGGGTGCATGTGTCTTTTTGAATTATGGTTTCCTCTGGGTATATGCCCAGTAATGGGATTGCTGGGTCATATGGTAGTTCTATTTTTAGTTTTTTAAGGAACCTCCATACTGTTTTGCATAGTGGCTGTATCAATTTACATTCCCACCAACAGTGTAAGAAGGTTCCCTTTTCTCCACACCCTCTCCAGCATTTATTGTTTGTAGATTTTTTGATGATGGCCATTCTGACCAGTGTGAGGTGATACCTCATTGTAATTTTGATTTGTACAGGATAGAAAGCCCAGAGGTAAACCCATGCGCCTATGGCCACCTAATCTATGACAAGGGAGGCAAAAATATACAATGGAGAAAAGACAGCCTCTTCAATAAGTGGTGCTGGGAAAACTGGCCCAGCTACATGTAAAAGAATGAAATTAGAACACTCCGTAACACCATACACAAAAATAAATTCATAATGGATTAAAGACCTAAATGTAAGGCCAGACACTATAAAACTCTTAGAGGAAAACATAGGAAGAACACTCTTTGACATAAATTGCAGCAAGATCTTTTTTGACCCACCTCCTAGAGTAATGAAAATAAAAACAAAAATAAACAAATGGGACCTAATGAAACTTAAAGCTTTTGGACAGCAAAGGAAACCATAAACAGGACGAAAAGACAACCCTCAGAATGGAAGAAAATATTTGCAAACGAAGCAACTGACAAAGGATTAATCTCCAAAATATACAAGCAGCTTATGCAGTTCAATATCAAAAAAACAAACAGCCCAATCAAAAAATGGGTGGAAGACCTAAATAGACATTTCTCCAAAGCAGACATACAGATGGCCAACAAACACATGAAAAGATGCTCAGCATCACTAATTATCGTAATTTCTAAAAATTGGAAAAAACTCAAATGATCATTAACCGGTGAATGGATAAATGGCTAAACAAACCATGGCACATTCATACAATGGATTACTACTTAGCAAGAAAATGGAGCAAACTACCTATATAAGCAACAACATGAATGAACATCAAATACCTTATGCTAAAGTGAAAGAAGCCAGACTCAAAAGGCTACATACTATATGATTCCACTTATAGAACATTCTGTAAAGGCAAAACTATGGGACAGAAGCCAGATAAATGCAGATAAGTGTTCACCAAGGGCTGGGGGTGGGAAAAGAGAATTGACTACAAAGGGGGAACTTTTTGGAGTAATGGAAATATTCTATATTTTGATTGTGACAGTGCTTACCCAACTACATGCATTTGTCAAAATTCATAGAACTGATTTGAGAACAGCCTGAACCAGAAAGGGATGAATTTTACTGTATGTAAATTATACCTTAATCAACCTGACTCAAAACCAAGCAGAGAAAGGGTTAATGAGGCTCTTCTCTATTAGTACTTAAGCAAGCAAATCATTAGCTTGCTGCTTGAGAATCAGGAATGAACTATGCTTCGCCAAGGGACCAAAGAAACTAGTGAGACTCAGCTCCGTGCTCATCATTCCCACTGTTTTTATTCTTTACATGCTCACCCTGATAAACAGGTAATAAGGCACTTCAAAATCCTTAATCTCTTCAAAATATGTAATGAAAAGATAGAATATGTTGCAGGCTTATAAGTTTCTTGAAACAAGGTCTTTATTTTTTGTGTATTATAGTCTGTAGCAAAACCATTAATTGACAAATGCCATTTAGCACCGTGTAAGACACTGAAGTCTCACTTCTTTGCTACTCCATAGAGTTGCTGTGAAAATCAGAAGAGGACATACTTGCACTGTATAAACGATAAAGTGCTAAATAAATACAGGTGGCCCCATTGCCAAATATTAACAAACGTAGACATAACAAACAAACTGGGATTTCAGGCATCAGAGAGTAAACCACAAACAGGGTGTAGGTAAGATGTAAAGGAAAGAATTACTTGACTTGCATCTATGTTTGGCCCCATTGCCATCTTCTTGCCCAATGAGGAGAATCTGTGGTGTTCAGGAGTTCAGTCCATAGCATTGATGAATGGCAGGAGTGAAATTTGACATATTAGAGTGGGAAGCGACTAAATGGAAGGACTGCTATAGGCAAAAGTTGGACTTAGAAGCTCTGAAAGAGTGAATCTTCAACAGGTGGTTTTTTGTTTGTTTTTGTTTGTTTGTTTTTGGTACTCCAGTCTTTTATGAAGTGGGGGTCTCGTTCTAGATAGAGGTGACCATTGTAGTACATGTGCTGTGTCACCCATACCAAACCATTTCTTCTGATACCTCATCTTCCAGGGTTATTGCCACTCTAGTTCTCCATACATTTTTGTTCCATAAACAGCCAGCTTTTATGCTCATGAATATTGTCATGAACCCACAGATATCAGTGATAAAGTTTTAGCTATAGTCATAACAGATTTCTCCTTTATATACATACGCACACAATTAGAAACCTTACTTTTTTGCCTCTTAGATTGCTATATCATTTGTCTTGGAGAGGTACTCCATGTTGAGCTCAAGAAATATTTATTCATATGACTTTATTTGATAACTTATTTATGGGGTACTTCAGAATTATGAAATGAATTCTACTAGCAATATGGCCTTGGCAAGATCACTTAACGTGTGTTTTCTTGCTTGCAAAACGCAGTTAATAGTTTCAACTTTGCTGTTGTCACCATGTTGTTTTAAGAGTCACAATAGCTTCGGCAAGCTTGCAGTTTACTCTGAAGTTTTGTGCTGATGTAAGGCAGTAGTATTTTTTTATTTTATTTTATTTTATTTATTTATTTATTTTGGCTGCATTGGGTCTTCGTTGCTGTGCTCAAGCTTTCTCTAGTTGTGGTGAGCGGGGCTACTCTTTGTTGTGGTGCGTGGGCTTCTCATTGCGGTGGCTTCTCTTGTTGCGGAGCATGGGCTCTAGGCACGCGGGCTTCAGTAGTTGTGGCATGCGGGCTTCAGTAGTTGTGGCTCGCGGGCTCTAGAGCACAGGCTTGGTAGTTGTGGTGCACGGGCTCAGTTGCTCTGCGGCATGTGGGATCTTCCCAGACCAGGGATCGAACCCATGTCCCCTGCATTGGCAGGTGGATTCTTAACCACTGTGCCACCAGGGAAGCCCTGCAGTAGTATTATTAATGGCATTCTCTTCATTATTTTTACCACTCCCAGAAGAGGGTACACTGATAAATTGTATGTTTTTCCAGGGAGAGTCACTCCGGGACAGCTCATGTCCTATATTCATCTCTTCAAGAACAACCTCAAAGCTCTAGGGAATCACTGTGGGCTCCTACAGCTTGGGCTGGCCACTGTTCAAACTCTGAAACACCCGCAGACTGCCAAGTGGGACAACTTTCTGGCTTTTGAAAGGCTCCTTCTCCAGGTATGTTGCTCTGGGAGCTTCTTGGGATATTAATAATTAAAGATTTTAATTCCAGGGAAAAACTTTGATATTTATTATAATCTTAGTAATAAATCATATTGTTGACATATGCCCTATATCATATTCTCTAAGTGCCCCCAATTTAAAATTCAAGTAGCAGTTTGTTTCTATATCTACTTTCTTTTTTTTTTTTGACAGTAACGTCTTTGGCTTCTCACTCAGTACTTAGACTGTTTTTTGAGTATTTGACTAAACTTTGAAGATCTCTTTTCAGTTTTATGCAATTTGGACCTTTCTTGATCTTCATGGCATCTTTATTTAATCCTTGCTACTTTTCCTGTAGAATATTGCTACTGTTTACATTTCTTCTGACACTACTTTCTTTTTTTTTTGTTTCTTTTTTTTTAAATGTTTACAATAAGTGGTCTTTTTTTTTTTTTAAAGTTTCATTTTATTTATTTTATTTATGGCTGTGTTGGGTCTTTGTTTCTGTGCGAGGGCTTTCTCTAGTTGTGGCAAGCGGGGGCCACTCTTCATCGCGGTGCGCGGGCCTCTCACTATCGCGGCCTCTCTTGTTGCAGAGCACAGGCTCCAGACGCGCAGGCTCAGTAATTGTGGCTCACGGGCCCAGCTGCTCCATGGCATGTGGGATCTTCCCAGACCAGGGCTCGAACCCGTGTCCCCTGCATTGGCAGGCAGATTCTCAACCACTGCGCCACCAGGGAAGCCCCTGACACTACTTTCTAATCCTTAAACAACATATAGCATGTGGCTTAAAAATGATGCTTATAATAGACGAAAGGGAGGCAAACTCCATTTGTAATTTTCTTTTTTGTTTTAAAGTATTAGCTTATTTATTTATTTATTTGGATGCTCCGGGACTTAGTTGTGGCACATGGGATCTTCCTTGCCACATGCAGGATCTTTAGTTGTGGCATGCGGGATCTTTTTTTAGTTGCAGCATGCGGGATCTTAGTTGCGGCATGTGGGATCGAACCGGGGCCCCCTGCGTTGGGAGAGTGGAGTCTTAACCCCTAGACCACCAGGGAAGTCCTCATTTGTAATTTTCATGAAGAGAGATGTATGTGGAGTAGGACCTTTTCACTATTGATAAAATACTTTCATAGGAAACTTTTAAGAAGATGTATTTTTAAAAATTATAAAGTATTTCGAACACATAAAATAATATGACAAATATTTATGTACCTTACACATAGATTCAATATAATTTACTAGTTTTTATGTTTACTTTATATCCTTTTTCATTAAAGAAATAAAATGACATAAAGTTGAAGCGTCTCTGATACTATACCCTTTTCCTGCTCTGATTCTCCTTTTTCCTTTCCCAGGGGTAATCACAAGCTTGATTCCTTGTTTCTATATGTTTATTAAATATTTATTTTTCCATGAATAATACAGAGTATTATGCTATGGGTTTTACTTTTTATGTAAGTGATATCACATTATAAGTATCCCTAAACAACCTGCTTTTCCCTCTCAGCATTCTGTTTTAAGATAATCCAAATTGACATGTATAGATTTAATTGTATAAATATTCAATTTATGGAATCCATATTGATGTATAATTAGACTGTTCCATATTTGTGTGTGTGTGTGTGTGTGTGGTTAGAAAGAATGAGATGAGTATCCTGGAACTTGTCTTCTGGCCCACATGTGAGAGAGTGTCTCTAGGGCATATACCTTGGAGAGGATTGTTACTTTGTTGACCATGCATATTGTTGAGTTTACTAAATATCACCAAACTGATTATCAAAGACGTTGAACTAGTTGACCCTTCTGCTAGGACTGGATGACAGTTTGTTTCCCAGCATAGTGTCCAGCACTCAGTATTATCAAATTTAAACATTTTTTTATAATGGGTCAATACTATCTTTGTATAAATTTGCATTTCTCTGGCTACTGATGAGGCTGAGCACCTTCTGTAGTATTTATTAGCTATTCAGTTTTCCTCTTCTATCAATTGCTCATTTTTATACTTATTTATCTATTAGGTAACAGAAAAAACTGTTTTATGTCATGCAAATACTTCTCCCAGACTGTGGTTTGGCTTTTAAATTTAATTCCTATATGTTTTATTGTACAAAATTTTTGCATTTGATGTACTCTAGTTAATGAATATTATCTTTTATGGTTTATTCTTATTTATGTTTTATATTAGAAATCTTTTTGTACCCCTAATTTCTAAATATATTGTTCAGTATTTTCCACTAAAAATTAATTTTTGTTTTTGACATTTGAATTTTTGTTTATTTTTAAAACATCTTTATTGGAGTATAATTGCTTTACAGTAGTGTGTTAGTTTCTGCTTTATAATAAAGTGAATCAGCCATACATATACATATATCCCCATATCTCGTCCCTCTTGCATCTCCCTCCCACCCTCCCTGACATTTGAATTTTTAATCCACCTGGAATTTATCTTTGTTTATGATATTATTGGGATCTCATTTTCTTTTCCTCCATATGGATAGCCTATTCTCCCCACACCATTTATGAAATACTCCATTGTGCTGTAGATTACTTACCTAACAGTCATTTCCCTCTTTCTCATGTTGGCAGAACACCAGTTTTGTTCCAGTGTCCACTCTTTTCCCACATGATTCAGGCAAATCCTGATTGGTCTCAGACTATATTCATATTCTCATCTCCCCACCTAATGATTGGTTTAGCAGTTCTAGCCTAAGAGAGGCAAAGCGAAGTTTGCTGGAGGTGCTTCTAAGAAAGATCTTCTTTTGCCCTTGTAGAAAAATATATAATGAAGAAACAAGCTCCTTTTTCTTGATATACGTTTGTGACACTTTGAGTATTTTGTAATAATCAAGGGAGCTCGCTGAGATCCTGAAAAAGATAAGCAGAACCTAAATCCTTAAAGATGACTTTGAGTCTTACCTCAAAATATCTTGTTTTGTGAGATGATGATTCTTCTCATTGTTTAAGCCATTTTAGTTAGTTTTCTGTTATTTGGAACCAAAAGATATTCATCCTTTTCTCAATGATACATGATATACTAAGATTTCATATAAAAATAGGTTTGTATCTCACTTTCTAGTCTGTTTCAGTGGTCAGTTTATCCATCACAGAATTAATACCACAGTGTTAAAATTAACATGTCCAGTTTTATGCCTTTCTCTATAAAAGAAACTTACTAGATTTTTTATGGGTATTTTAGTGATTTTAATACCAGTTGTAAATTGAATTTTCTAATTGCTCATTGCTGGTGTATTGGAATACTCTTGGCTTGACTTTTGACTGGTGATCACGTGTCCAACAACCTTGCATTTTGTATTAGTATTTGTTTTCCTATTTCTTGCTGTGATTCATTGGTTGTCCTGTATTTCCTCTGCAGGCAATAATATTATCTGCGAATAATGGCAGTTTTGTTACTTCCTTTCCACACTTCATACCACTTTCTTTTTTAGTGCACTGACCAGGCATACTAGAACCCTACTCAACAGAGGCAATGAAAATGGGCATTTTCATCTTATTCCTGACTTTAAAGACAGTTCTAAAATTCTACCATTAAATATTATGTTTAGTTTTGTTTTTAATCAGGCTAGGGAAGTTCCTTCTTAATCTTATTTTGCTGAATTGTTGTTGTTGTTATTGCTGTTTTTATCCTGCCTGAGTGTTGAATTTCACTTAATACAGATTCTGAAATTTTTTAGGTGAATATATATATATGGTTTTTCTCCCATAATCTGGTAATGTGGTGAATTGTATTTATAGTTTTTAAAATAATCATTACTGCATTCCTGGGATAAGTTTAACTTGATCCTACACACACACACACACACACACACACACACACACACACACACACTGCTAGATTTAGTTTACTAATATTTTATTTACACATTTGCATTTATGCTTGTAGGTGAGATTACCTTATAATTTTTCTTCATTGTGCTGATGTCCAGTTTCAAAACAAAGCTTACAGTAGTTAGGTAAAATCAGAGTGAGTTTCATTTTTTGTATTTGGAGCTATTTGTATAGGAAAGGAATTTTCTGTTGCTTAGAAGTGAAATATGCCTAAATTTAGAATCATGTGGACCTGTTGTGTTGTTGTCAGACTTAGATTTTTACTTCCAATTTGATTACTTTAGTGTTTATAGATCTATTTAATTCTCTGTTTTTTCTTGAGATTATTTTGGTAGTTTATATTCGTTTAAATCCATTCATCTATATTTTCAAATTGGCATAAATTTATTTATAGAATTCTCTTAAAAGTTTTAAATCTCCTTTGAATATATAGTTGTAATTCCTTTTTTCAATACCTGGTATTTTTATTGCAAAATTAACTCTCCTTTTGATTTTGGTTCGTATTAGCAGAATTTCATTAGTCATTCCAAAGAATCAGCTTTAGTTTTTTTATTTTGATATACTCATTTGTGCTCTGTTTTATTTTTCATTAATTTCTGTTTTTATCTTATTTCCTTTCTTCTGTATTCTTTGGTTTTACTCTGTTGTTCTTTTTTTAACTTCCTATTTTCAAATAATGTATTTAAGATTATGAATTTCCCTCTAAATACTGCTGTAGCTTAGTCCAAAAGTTTGACTGTCTTTGATGTTATTCAGTTCTAAATATTTCACAACTTCTATTATGATTTTCCCTTTGATTTATTTATTATTTAGATTGCATGATATTTTTTAAGTTTATAAGTATATGAGGTCTTTTAAAAAAACTTATTTTTACTTGATTATTAGATTGTGGTCAGAGAATGTGTTTTGAATGATATAATCTCCTTATTTATGTGACTTCCTTTGTATGTGATTCATTTCTCTAAATGGTCCACATATACTAAAAAAGAATGTTTATTCTCTAATTGTTTTATGTAGGGTTCCATAAATGTCCCTTAGCTTATAGTAATCATATATAATATATATTAAAATATATATTATTATAATATAAATAATTCAAATAAATATAAATGATTCAAAGATACATTTAAAAAAAATTCTTTATCTCCTTACTTACTAGCTTCTGACAGAAGTGTTTTCAAATTTCCCACTATGATTGTGGATTTATCAATTATTCCTTATATTTTTTCTGTAACTGTATCTATCTATATCACCTATATCTGTATCTACTTATTAAAAACCAGGTCACAATTCTAATGTAATACCACAGGGTTCATTCTAGTTTTCTCCCTTTCCTTATCTGTAAATCCCTTCTGTAGGTAACCAGTCTTCCATTAGCACTGCTGCCCCTCTCACAGGTACCTTCCTCACCTCACCTGGGCTTGTCTTCCTGCTCCAGGCTATGGCCAGGCCCACAGGGATGTTCTCTTTTACTTCACACAAAGGTGCCCCTATTGAAACCTCTCCACACGAATGCCCTTCCCACCTCACTCAGACTCTGACCTCTACTGCTGTGCTGCCTGGCCTCCACCTCTTGTATGGGTGCCCTCCTTACCCCTCTCAGGCTCCAGGACCCCACACCAAGCCCTGCTGCTGCTCCCATGGCACAGATGCCCTCTTCCCTCTGTAGGCTTGGACATCCCGTGCCAGAATATTGCCGTTGCCACTCCCCTGTTTGCATGTTCTCACCTCCCTGCTCAGGCTCTGACACTCTATCTTGGGAGATTGCTGTCCCCCAACCTCCCCATGGATGCCTGTCTCACCTCCTTTGGTTCTGACAACCTGTGTAGGGCTGCTGCTTCATTCCCCTCCCTTCTCTGCCCACCCCACTCCCTCACAGAGATTCCCTCCTCACCTCACAGGGGCCTTGGTCACCATTTAGACACACCCCTCATCTTGCTCAGGTTCTGAAACCCTGCACTGGGTCTTCACTGCCGCCAGCCTCTGTGAGGTTCTTTTCTGCCACTTTGGGTTCCAACAACCCCGGCTTAGCTCTGCCACCCACTATGCGAAGATGCCCTCCTCACGCTCTTTTGATGCTGACACCCTGCACTGGGACGCCCTTGCTTCCCGCCATGCACTGCCCTGGGCTCTGGCAACCTGCTCTAGGCCACTGCTACAGCCTCCTTCCCTCCTCCCGCCCTGCCGCCAGGACAGCTCCTCACCCCTGCCCACCACTGATACCCTGTGAGGTGAATCCCTAGCACCAAAATCCAACAGGAGTGTTTCCAAACAAGGCACAGCAGTTTTCTCCCAAGAATGATAATCCTTCGACTCACCAGAGATTTCTGAAGAAACATGATACAGTATTAATTCTATGGCATCTTATATTTATAATTAATTTTTGGAATCCTTTTCCATGTTAGACTGCCTCAGATGTGACCACGGTACTTGGTGTGCTTCTCTCAGCAAGTGGAGAAGGAATAAAAAGACAGGGAAAAAGAAGTAACATTTAAAATGCTAAAACCCCACTTTTGTCATAATTGCCATTACTCTGACCAGCACTGAGAACACTCAGTCATTTCTGGGTCCTTATAAGTTAGTGTTTTCACACAGGTGAACTTATACACCAGCCATAGCAATTGCCCTTTGTTTATGAACAGGCTTATTTTATCTAGTATACACTCATCCATTATTGTAATGAGTCATAATTTATGCTGAGCTGCCCTATTTACGGACTTCGGTATGAAAGTAGAGCATCTGAGTTTATTTCGAGCGTGAGGACAATGTCTAGCTTTTTCCTAAGGGCTTGAGAGCCACCTAATGCAAATCTCAGCCAGCACTGAGAGCTGTTTATTTCTTTGGAGACTCATTTCCACCACTCTCTCCCCAGCCTCCGTCACTGAACCTCAGTGTTGACTTCATGGCCTAAGTAACCCTGTAGACAACCTTGGTAAAGAAAAAGAAATTGGTCTTGGAAATGTATAATTAAACACAGGTTACTGCATTCCTTTTACTCACTGCCATCTCTTGGCTCAGTGGTTCTGGCGATTTAATGACTAGTCAGCAAGAGATCTGGGTACTATTCATAAGACTTATGTTTGACTCAGGCCCTGAAATATGACAGAAAGATAATACTGTGTGCTCAAAAGAGAAACTTTTTTGATTACTATTGGGAAAAATCTAATAATTATTTGCAGTGAATGTTTTTAAAAACCAAAGGGGATAAAGCATCTTCTCAATTCCTTTTTCTCTCCATTTTCATTAAGGTCCAATATCACAGTCTGTGTTTTAGGCATTCAGTACATATGTGCTAATTAACAAGTAATTCTGTTTCTATTTCAAGTTAAAAAATGTAGAAACGAAGTTGAACCTGAACGTGGCTGCATCTATGATTCTATTAATGAATGTATTCACTTTTAAAAGTAGCTTTGCTTTTCTTTTAATCAAAGTACGGATTTACTTAATTTTTTGGTAGCCTTTGAAGAATTCTTTTTTTATTACTATAAAAAAAAATAAAGTTTGATTTAGCTTCCTCATCTAAATGGGAATAAAGTGCCTACATCATAGTGTTATTGTCAGGATTGGATGAGATTACATATGTAATCACTAAGTACAGTGCTTGACATATAGTAAATGCTCAATAAATAGTAATTATTTATTCTTTTAGCTGAGCCAAAAATATTGCAAATGCCAGTTTACTTTATGCAAGTAATAGTTTTAATATACTCTCACCTAGATTTTGTTTTTCTAAACTAAAATTTACTGAGGAAGAATGAGACTGTTACGTAGAAAACTGTTATTGTCTTTTTTTACTTACTATTTGATGATGTTTAACAGTATTTTTCTTAAATCCAGATTTAAATCTCATTGTTTCTACATTGTATATCTGATGTTTTTATGCTAATTGTTTCAAAGAAAAACTTTTACTGACCATAATTTATTGGTGGTTATAAAACGATAGCAAACTATGTAGTAGAGGAAGCAGCTGTGTTTATACTTTCTAAAAAACATACTTTATAAATATATATGTAGTATCTCCAGTTATTTTTTTAGGTAGAATTTACATTTCTAAATAAAAAAATCCAACTTGGAAAATGACTTTTTAAATTTTTTTAAAAAATTTTTTGGCTGCATTGGGTCTTTGTGGCTGCGAGCAGGCTTTCTCTAGTTGTGGCGAGCAGGGGCTCCTCGTCATTGCGGTGCGTGGGCATCTCATTGCGGTGGCTTTGCTTGTTGCAGAGCACAGGCTCTAGCTGTGCGGATTTCAGTAGTTGCAGCATGCGGGCTCAGTAGTTGCGGCACACGGGCCCTAGAGCGCACAGGCTTCAGTAGTTGTGGCTCGCGGGCTCTAGAGCGCGGGCTCAGTATTTGTGGTGCACAGACTTAGTTGCTCCGCGGCATGTGGGAGCTTCCCGGACCAGGGATCGAACCCGTGTCCCCTGCATTGGCAGGCGGATTCTTAACCACTGAGCCACCAGGGAAGTCCGGAAAATGACGTTTAAATAAAATATAAATGATTTATAGAGCCACTCACGATTTTCCAGGTAAACGTTGCTTTAGTTTTAAATGTTACCTGTCTTTGCAATGAAAAGTCGGCACAGCATTTTATCAGTTGCCAAAGCAGTTTTTAATAGGTAGAATTAGTTTTCTTTATGAGATACTAAATTTCAGAGTATCTCTTCTGTACAGATCAAGTTTAACTAAACTAAATGACAGTATGTCTGCTTGTCCTATAGCAAATTGGTGGGTTTTACCTTCTCAGTCCTCTAGAGCTTCTATTAGGTCCCAAGCCAGACGGCTAGGCTTGGAAATGTAATGGCTCATTTTAGGTCTGTTCCTGACTTCACCAACACTCTGGGAGGTCCTGATTTGTCACTTGCAAAAGTGCTGGTGATATTATTTGGATGAAGAGTGAGGGAAGAGGCAAAAAAAGGTGATCCCTAAAGTCAGACCTGAGTGTTGTTTACAGTTACGGAGATTTTTCATAGGATTTTTGCTGAGAAGGAAAATTGTTGAGCGTGTTAAAAGAAAATCTCTTGTTTCTTTACGCTCTACTCTTAACACTTCCGACACCAAATATGTAGGGGTTTTTCCCAGACCAAGCAATCCTCCAACCCACTACTGGGTGTCACACCCACTGGGTATCCTGTAATTCAATTATGACTAACTAAATGAAGTTAGCACAGACCCTGCAGGTTATGGGCTAAGTCCCACAAGACTGCCCCCCACTTTAGACATCAGTTGCAAGTCTGGGCCTCTCATACTTCTGACCAACCTGCTATCAATCAGGGTTCCCACGACCCCCTCTTTGGGTTCCATAATTTGCCACAATGGCTCACAAAACTCAGGGAAACATTTATATTTTTATTTATTTATTTTTCAACACTTTATTTTTTAATTTGTTATTTTTTTAACATCTTTATTGGAGTATAATTGCTTTACAATGTTGTGTTAGTTTCTGCTGTATAGGAAAGTGAATCAGCTGTACATATACATATATCCCCATATCCCCTCCCTCTTGCGTCTCCCTCCCTCCCACCCTCCCTATCCCACCCCTCTAGGTGGTCACAGAGCACTGAGCTGATCTCCCTGTGCTATGCGGCTGCTTCCCACTAGCTATCTATTTTACATTTGGTAATGTATATATGTCCATGCCACTCTCTCACTTCGTCCCAGCTTACCCTTCCCGAAACATTTATTTAAGTTTCAGCTTATTAGAACTCGGGTGAGGTCTGAAAGTGTCCTAAGAGCAGGAGCTTCTGTTCCCGTGGAGTTGGGGTGTCCCACCCTCCCAGCACATGGATGTGTTTACCAGCCCCAAAGCTCTCTAAACTCTATACTTTAGGGATTTATATGGAGACTTCATCTCGTAGACATGATTAATTATTAACTCAGTCTCTAGCCCTTCTCCCATTCCTGGAGGATGGGGCGGGGGCGGGGGGTGAGACTGAAAGTCCAAGCTTCTATTCTTGGCTTGGTCTTTCTGGTGACCAGCCCCTATCCAGGAGCTACCCAGGAACCCACCAAGAATCACCTCATTAGAACAAAAGACGCTCCTATCATCCAGGAAATTCCAAGGGATTTCGGAGTTCTGTGTACCAGGAATCAGGGCCCAAGACCAACTACTAGAACAAAAGATGCTCCTAGCACCCCTGTTGCTCGGGAAAATACAAGGGTTTTTGGAGCCGTGTGCCAGGAACTGGGGACAGAGGCCAAGTTTATGTTTCTTACTATGTCACAGTTGTTTTCACAGTATTGCATCAAATTTACTGCAAAGGCCATTTATCAGAGGAGAACATCCCCCAGCCCACCACCGATTTCCACGAAGAGAGGTTTTCCTAGGCACGCTCTTGGTCTGTCACTGACCCTTTATTCCCTCCTCTCTTACAGAGAGGGGTGTTTTATCCGGTTGGCAAAGTTCGGGACAAATGAATGGGCTCAACTCTGTCTTTTCTCCTCTTGGGAGGGGCCGTGCGTGTGGAGAGCACTGTGGGGCTCAGCGCTTTCAGAATCAGAATCTGCCCTCATCGGCTGGCAGCCTGTTCTTTCTCCACCCTTCTTATTCTTTATAGCAAGCTGGCAGCAGCTTGTTTTGAATGAAATGTCTTAAATATTTTTGGAAAAAGGTTAAATGGGGATTTATCAGTTGCCTCTTTGGACATTTGTATTAAACAGTTGTATACAAAGAGAGGTAGGAATGAACCTAATACAGAAGAAAACTTCTTTTTGATTGAGCTGAAAATAGTTAAAGTCATTTTCCATTCTGAAAAGAAAAGGGGCAACTTTGGCTTGAAGAATACTACCATTTCTTATGGATTCTAAAATATCCATTTTTTCACATTTTCACATTTCTGAAATTGGGGTGCATCTTGGAATCAATGGCATTTCTCACTCTAAGTGCAGTATTTTTTTCTCTTGCTGGGGAAAATAATAAAAAAAATAATGGTGTGTGTTATAATCAGTTGTGTCTTCCAGTCAATGAAATGGGGTTTTGAAAGTAGGAAGTGGATGAAAATTTCCCCAGATCTTGGGTCTGACTTAGTATTTTCCTGACTGTTCTGTTGCCATTGTGTCAAAATAGTGGCATTTGAGTGGCAGATTGCCTTCACCGGCCATGACTATGATAAAAGATTTGTCACTTGGGATATTCATCTCACTGGAGCACCTTTCATAAGTGAAGAAGGTGGTCTTTCTTTTAGGAAATTTTGTGACTATTAGACTATGCTGTGAATACATCATGATAATTTAAGTAATACTGAATTTTCCCCTAAACTGCCCTGGGACCAAGGAATACATGCTTTGGGGATGATCTCTTAGGCTGGCGCTATTAAGTCTTAGGTTAAGATTTTTATGAGTGGATTCTCGGTAGCTTAAGAATGTGTTGACTTAACTTGGGTCCCTATAGTGAAATATAAGTTGAGTAATATTTAAAATATAATACTAATTTACGATACTAATGTACAAATATTTAATTATTAAATTTACTTATTTTTTTTTTACCTGTTTTGTATATAACTCATTTTGATTAAAAATGTATAAGGCATTTTATTTACAACTGCTGATTTCTCATTTGGAACTAAAATTTAGTTAGAACATATACCTGAAATTAGTTAACTTTATTTAAGAAATATATACACCCAGAAGCACTATTTAGAACAAGTGAAAAAAAAATAATTTTTGAATACAAAGGCTATACTTGTCTCTCAACTTCTCTAACCATTTGCTTTGTTTATCTTCTTTTCTCTATTGATGGCCCTAGGCCCTCTTTCTTCCTAGTTTTGGAGTGTTCCACATTATTCCTAGCTGTTAAGTATTAATAATTCCAGTAACAGTGTTATAGATCTCCCCTTCCTGAGGTTGAAAACACACACACACACACACACACACACACACACATTCTTTCTTCCTCTCCCATGGGTAGCAGGCCTAAATAAAGAAAACTAGAGCTAAAGCAACTTGATTCTGACAAATAGGGAAACTTGGGGCTTTAACAATTGTTAATCCCTCTTATTAGAATGTTCTTTTCCAGTTCTTCTCATGGCTGGTCAGATCAAAACTGAAATGCCATCTCCTCAGGGAAGCCTTCCCTGAATAGCTTTCCTCATCACTTTGTTTTATATTTGCTTTTCATTTGCTGCCGTTATTTTGTTTACATAGTCATTGTCTCCCTCTGCTAGATTTTAAGACAGTTGAAACTGGGGACCTTGTTGACCTGATTCACGAGTATGTCCCAGAATATAGAATCTTCATTTTCACACTTACAGTAGCAGGCTTTACTGCCTGCCTATGGGAATTTGAGAGGTTTGTTATAAACATGGAGTTTACTTCCCATTGATTGGCTTGCAATACATGGATAAAGATTTGAGTGGTTTACCTGATTCTAAAGGGATGTCTTGTTTATGGCCTTTAGGGCAGAGGCTTAATGTTCTCACCACCTGGTGTCACCTTTTTACATAGTACATGGTCACCCAAAAGGACAGTGATTT